>NW_020539726.1:18435310-18505933 GCF_003426905.1 Ctenocephalides felis
TATTGAATCACGTTCATTACATAATATTATTTTGCATATATATAATAATAGCCATCATATATATCACTATTATTTTAGAAATCGACTAATAACAATTAATTGCAAAAACAAGTACTCAAAAAATCCTCGCTCATATAATTTCCACTTTACATAATCTCAACTGAATAATAAATCAATTTATTACGCAATGAAAAGAAATTGAAACGCCTAAAAGTCTAGTTATTAGAATGCATAATCAGCGGTATGTATTTTATATTGTCGTATGACATCATGCCGGCTTTCCTTGACCAGGGATAATGCTAATGCCTATATTTATGATTACGTGTATTTTAATACTAATATCACTTATCGTACATTTCCTACTTGCCTTCGAGCATTCGTCAATTAAAATAACTAGCGACAAATTTGTTATCAGATTCAATATAATATAATATAAGTCCGTACAAAATAAGTACGTACGCAGTGTTCTATGATTATGAGATTCTAACTGGCGGCGTATCACGCCTGGTGCTGGTGCTGATCACATGTGGATAATAGGCATGCAAAACTTTCAGATAAATATTTTTTATGACTACTGTATTGCTCAAATAGATATATATGAGCAATAGTTAATTGCTCAAATTAATTTCGAGTTTTAGCCAATGGTACTTAACCAACTTCGTGGGATGATAATTAACCAAGTCTTGGGATCATAATGAGACTGCTACAAACAATGCTCTATTAGAGTTACACCCAGAGCCGGTCCTGGAGTCTTTAGCGCCCGCATGCAATTTTTTTCTAGCGCCCCCTCTCATTAATTTTAACTGTTTTAACAGTTTATCATTAAAATGATATAAATATTTACGTAAATAAGATATAATCTAAAAGCGTATAAACTACATTGATTTTAAATAAATTTAGAGAATCGAGGCAATTCGCGGGTTGATTATTTATTTATGGCAAGATTTATAAAATATTTTTAAATTTTCAATTTTTTTAACGTATGCGTTATATTATTATTTGGATTTTGAAACATTTTACTTATTATGCGATTTATTCTATTGAGCAAGCCAAGAGAGCAATACTCGTATTTCATGTTGGATTCTATTTAATTTTTCAATATTTACAATATCCAAAATGGCATCGCAAATTTCTTCTTATTGATATCGTAAGGGCCTAACTGTATTCATTTTTACTTTCCGGTCAAATTCAGAGTATCAGATTGTTGTTTTATAGTTAAATTTTTAACGTATTTTGAAAGTATTGTATAAAGATCAGTAAAAATGCAAAAAAATTACATATTTCTTAAACTATATAAAAAAACTAATTATATTTGTAACTGTATTTTTTCTGCATAGTTAATAATTATTAAATTTAGAGTATGAACACCACTTTGGTATAAAAAAAGCTCTACGATTTTTGTTCCAAAGTAAATTTTGCTTACATTTATCATATTTGTTCAATTTTCATAACTCTAACCACGCATGTCTTCAACCTTCAAAAGTTCATCAGATCATAGACATTATATTACATTATATTGTAGTGTAATGTCCAAACATCAGATGCAGAACATTTGCAACAAGAACAGAAGTTACAATAAAATTTCTCGGAATAAACAAGCCATTTTCTAAGCACTGACTCTCCATTTTCCATTGTCTCTATTATAATTTGAATCAATTTTTTTAACAAGCTCCGTTTCAATTAAATCAGCTCGAAATTCTTAATAATTAGTTTAATCTTTCGCAGGTTTTCGCTTACGGGATTGAGCACCAGATCATTTCTTTTTCGATTGAAGAATTGAATAAGTAGATTAAGCAATAAGCAAAAAATTTTTTACGAATTTCCAGAGTTATTAATCAGTTAATTGTTCCTACTGATATCACATTGTAAACTGAAAATGATTTTGTCACTTCGTATCCATAGTTAAGTCAGATTGTTTATTATAATCTATTAAGTATTTTAGATTTTATATTTAAAAAAATATATAAATAATATGAATTTCATTTCTGAACCTGGTGTAGGTTCAACATTAAAATTTTATTAACAAAATTTCGTACAATATAATAGAATAGTGATGAATTTTTTTTGATGTAGCAATGCCCTATATTAAATTATTTTTACTTGGCTGCATGTTGCTGTCTGTTTTGCCAATTGAAAACTGTTGTCACTAGTGCTTGACACCAAGCTGCCTGAAACAGGAATCGAACTCGTGACTTCTAATTCAAATTCCGTCGTTCCAACCGCTTACCAACAGGTATCTGCGCAACATTAATTGAATTATCTAAATCGTTTTAGAACAAAGTCATTTGCAAAATAGTTGCTATTTTCTGCAGAACTTCGAGGTTTTTCAAATGGTTTTCAAGTTATTACTATCGGGATAACAGAGTAAACGCTGACATATAGGATAGTGCGGGGCTTAATGGTCCGTGAGTAAAAAGGTACACCACCGATATCTCAAAAACTAGTAAAGTTAAAAAAAAATTTATAACAATATTTCAAAGTAGATGGAAAAAAATGAATAACCAGACATCACCTTGATTCTTATGACGGAAAATAAAGGGCAATGTTTGAAAATGCATTAAAAAAAGTATTTTCTTTTGTCGGTAGTTTTTTTGGTTGGGAGCACTGTTGTTTAGTTTACGAAGTCCTAATATTTTTTAGGTATACGTAATTTAATTGTCATAAGATGTATTGCTAATTTTAATTTAGGTCCAACAGTTTTTTCTTACACAGCCTGTATAAAAGCTTATACTACGGTGAGGTAAGAAGGATCAACTGTACCTTTACCATGGCAAAGGTGTAAAAAATAAAAAATAGCAAATGAAGCAGTAAATTATGTTAAAGTTAAGTTTAAAAGAGATAAATTATATAAATAGCTATTCCAACTCTGCTGACGAATATTTTTTCTCCGGCTTCTTTCACCTTGGGGAAATTAAAAATAATAAATTTAACGTAAGGCTACATTTACCAATAGTAAAACTACTAAACAACTTACTTATGTGAAAATTTCAAACAATTTAGAACACAACCGATTGCAATCTTCTGTACCTCTCAAGGGCTCTTCTCTCCATCACGCATGCGTAACCCATCACCATCACCCACACGCGATTTCTATTTCATTCATGAATCGCTACTTCAGAAAGTTGAATGAAAGCCCTTTGCTATTTTACGCATTCGATCGATTTCCATTCTCGTCATAATTATTACCAAATATATTACTACTATGCATGTAGTGAATTCGAAATTCCCTTCACGATTTCTTAATTTATGTAATGGCCTCAGGGCAGGTAATGGCTCGCTTTGGCACGTGGGCCCGCTTCCGGCCGCCCACGCCGGAACGATCTCTTCAAAATCAACTAAGATGCCGGATGTCTAATGACTTATTTTAGTTTCGTAATTGCTATATTGATTTTAATCGTAATTAATGAGAGGATTGGCTTGGGACATCGATAAGCAAAAAATAGATGAGTTCAATTAGAGAATAGTACAATGCAAACGTAAAGTAATACTCTTATACTACGTTACTTTTAATCACTTTCACTTTACCATTCAACTTCCGGTGGGGTAGGTATGAAAATCAAAAATTATATTTAACATTGATTCTATACAAGAAAACATTTAATTCGTAATGATAGTGAAGAGTTTTTGTCAAAGATAGGCCCAGACCAGTTAGAGATACGGAGCTAAAATTGTAAGAATGGCAGTTTTTGAGAGAACAAAGCATCCGATTCCATTGATTCAAAAAACATGTTGCTTGTGAAGAAAAAAAATTATAATTGCAAACAAATGATTTAAATGTCGCAAAAGATTCAGGTTTTTATTCCTTTTCTAACTAAAGCTCACTTTTACTTATAACTAGTGGTGTATGGCATCGTACTTTAAGGCAAAATGCATGAATTTCCCGAACTGTAATAAAATATTCAAGACATATTAAATGCTTTGAAATGTATTATTATAAATACTGTAACTTTCATTATTCGTATTGTATAGACAGAACATTTTTTTATTCTCTTTATTGAATTGCAATCTGTCTTTACAAAAGGAAGACATTCAGTAATTTTGATGATACATGAAATATTAAACATTAGATCTAAAAGGTTACCCAGTAGTAAGCCTTTTCAATTTTGATATATTAAATTTAAATTTTGTGAACTTAAGAATAAAATGATCTATGAGGTAAATGAGTATAAATTGTGAATTATAACAACAAATAAAAAAGACATAACTAATAAACTAAACACAATAAAAATAAATAAAAACATGAATAAACAACTAAATAAGTAGTACTGCTAATTAGAATGAATATATTATATATTATGTGGAGGTCAATGTGTCGGATTCGTCGGGGGGGCATTTTCTTTTTAGCCGTTCGATGCAGTGCGACTTCAATAAGTTCTTGGCCAGAATATTAGGATGGTTTTGTACTCTGCTCTTATATTTTTGACTAATTAATTTAATTTCCTCAGTAATGGTGTTTATGTTTAGGTCTTGATGGACTAACCAGTTAGGCGTGTATTTGGGGGCGTATAGACAAAATATAAGTTAGAAATTGGACAATGGTATTCATATAAGTTTACATCAAAGTTAAATAAACAAAACTCAATGATCCCTTTAGAGGGCTCGCCCGTAGGTGAGCGGTTAAGAGCCATGGGACCTGAATCAGAGGTCCCTGGTTCGATACCCACTTCGAGCAGCCTGTTGTCAGGCAGCAGTGACAACGGTTTTCACTTGGAAATATAGATATCAATATGTTTCCAAGTAAAAATAGCCCTTGCCCGGCATTGCTGCACCAATAAAAAAGTCAGCTCTATTAGATTAATTCTAATAACAAAAATCATCAAATATGGATGGATTAACCATTGGGTTACCATCTAAAAAATACGAAGTAAGAAGAAGTTCAGCCCAACAGCTCATAGGACGTAAGGTTCTGATTGCTGTTAAAAATATAATTAAAAAAAAATTAAAAAAAATTATCCCTTTAGAAGCGGAGTTAGAATGAAGAATATTGTCTAATATTTTTAAGAATTATATAAACTGTATTTCAAAGTTAAAATTATTTGTTTCAAATATTGTAGCTAGAATTAATATTAAAATTAGTATTGTTTTCGATATTTAATTTTTTTTTAGTTTGAAATACTTTTTTTTAAAAAAAAACAATCATTTCATCAACACAAGCTAAAAGTATTTTGAATCATTCAAATCGCTATAGCGGTATCTTACGCAAATTTCTCTATTTCTGCGTTTGCTAATATCTAATTTCATAGTCATTATGATTAGTGATATTCTTTTATAGATTCATAAACCTACAGCAAAAAAATTCTACGAATTTATTTCTTTTATTTCGCAATAAAAAACTGCATGTTTATCCATGTATTGTATTGGCAGTTCAATAGAGATCGACAAACGATCTAGGACAATATATTCAATTAGTTCATATTGACAGTTATTGGTTTGAGGCGTGATATTTATATAAATGATTGGATAGTAAACAAAAAATATAGGCTTATGTAATTAATTTAATATTTGTTAGTTTAATTTTATGTTTGTTATATTTATGTTTGTATTTTTTATATCAATCGCACTTTATCTAGTCAGTAATATTTAATTAAACATCTCAAAATGAAGGTTCATATTTAAAGTTAAATAGATAATGAATATCGTGATATCTATATAATGCAAAAAATATTTGCGTTATATAATACAAAAAAAAATATTTTGATATTGGTGAAGGTTAAGAATGTTCTGACTCGTTTTTTATATTTATGTTTGTTGTTGTTATATCAATTACCATTTAAATAATTTGAACATCACAAAATGAAGGCTTATATTTAATTTTGAACAAAATAGGGATAAGAACCTCATTAGTATCTTATTATTCAAATTGACTTTTTTTTAAATTAAATAGGTATTATTTTATTTTATTCATTAACGAAGTATGTGTTTATCGAAGTATCCACTCAACATTTTTGTATGTATATTAAATATTTTTTATACCAAATACTGCATCATAAGCACTAATAAATTTATTTAAATTAATAATTTTAGTATTTATATTAAATAATATAGTTTATAAAAAGTTGAATTTTTTTTTTCAGATAAACATTAAGAAGAATGTATCAAAGCAATAAGTAGAGGTAAGTGAATTTAAAATTTAATCTTTTTGTGCGCTGTTAATATACTATATTACTATTAGTTCACAATTTGTTTATTGTGCTTGGTTTTAATGATTTTAAAATTGTTTGTATGTGTTATGCACTAAAGAAGAATCTAACCGAGACTCAAAACACAACTTTTTTCTTTCTAATATCTAGATTGTTCTTAGTTTTTTTAAATATTTTTACAGTTACATATATACATGTACGTACACACACACGTGTATGTTTGAGAAATTTAACTAGTGGTGTATGGCATCGTGCCTTGAGGCAAATTGTTGGAACTTCCCGTACCAAAAATTAAATTTTTAAAAAAGATTAAATATGTTTTTAACTTTGGATTAAAAAAATGGATTTTTGGGAAATTTTAAATTTTTGAAAAAAAAATTACTTTTTTGGACAAAAAACTTTTGGAAAAAAATGCTTTTTTAGTTTGAAATATTTTGGAAATTTTGATTTTTCAAAGTAATCGCATTGCTTGAGCTGCATGGAGACTTAATATCAAAGCGTCTAACGGACAAACATGGTCACGTAACCCATAAAAATATAGACAAAAATGGTACACATTATTAAAATCTCCATAAAGTATCTGATAATTTGATGTGCATATTTTAAATAATCATTTTCGACCGCCAAAAATTGCATTTTTTTTACTCTTTTCAACCGAGCTCTGAAACCGCTTGGCCCGCCTTCTCAAAAATTTAATCGTAAAATGTTTTTTGAATTATTAAAATGGGATGCTCCGTTTTATGACTGAGTTACTGCTCTTAGCTCTTTTTTTCCCGCATCCTCGAAACGGCTAGACCTGCCTTTGTCAAAAACTAATCAGCACGTCTCCGTATCAATACGAATCGAACGAATTATAAAAATCGGTTGTTCCCGAAATCGTCGACGAAAATTTGTATCCTCACACATATACACACATACATTCACTTTTTCTAAGGTTTGCCGAAATGTTCGGAAACCTTTGAAAGGTAAACATATATTAAAATATTCATTTTCGATTTTTCTGCGATAACTATACCTTACCCTACGGGGAGTTAGTTATTTTTTTACTAATCCTTGTGATATAAATATTTTACTTCCTTGGTAGACTATTGAAACGATCAGTCAGCTGTGTTAATTTCTGATGGAAAATTTCAACCTACTTTAGTTTTCAATTGAAACTCCTGTAACGGTAATATCAGTTGAACAGATAATGGATCCCCGCCGCTTCTCTAGTTACCATTTTGACAAATTGAAACACTCACATATCTCGACTCAGAATTTTCTGTTTTGTAAGAATAATCTCTATATAATAATATATCTTGTGAGCAGAAAACATTTCAATGTTTTTGTTTTTACATGCCATGACTGAATTACAGTTGAGTTCTACATACATCTTGCATTAGCTATTGCTCAACATCATCAATCTCCTTTTCTTTGTGTTTTAATGGTAAGCGCTGAAAAATATAACACACAATCGACCTATGTAACCATTAAGAGACATTTTGTTTAAATGCAGTTATATAAATTACCAAGAGGATTAGATGTCGTTGAAAGGTGACAATACTAATCTTCATATTTATCATTGTTGAAATATAGAAGGAATATACATTCAAACTGGTATCAAATGTTGTGGCGTGCTTCTTATGATCTGTCTTGTTTAAATTAATTCACATCTAGCTTTTTTTCTTTTTTAGTATGAAAAAATGGTTTAATTTACAAGTATTAATTTAAAGTTTTTTATACGTGTAATGTAATATATCATATTAATTATTGGTTAAACAATCGCCTCTGGTTCATTTCGTTCTTTTGTGATATAATCATAAATTAGTTGAAAGTAGCATTTTGTCTTAAGGCAAGTTACATGAACTTCCCGATAGGTGTAATAATTGACTTAATCAATCAAAATTGAGATTTGGATATTTAAATAAAATTTTCAACTGTATATTTAGAAAATAATGTTATTGCGATAACCAATTGATATTTCTCAAACCTATTTAAATTATCTGTAGTTACATTAATTTTAGTGCCCCGACATGTGCTTGTATGCTCTTAAAATTGTAGCTTATTATTCCAAATTGTAATTAATTTTTATAATTCAACCAAAGACGGTTTAGTTCATGAATTGTATCATTATGGTTAAATTTCATGAAAAACTTCGACATTTTTTTAAGAAACTGAATAAATTATTTTTTGAAATATTAAGCTTAGCTATAAGAAAATACTAGCACAATTACATATATTATGCACGTAGTCCCTGGTATTATTTATTGATTTAAATTGATGGTAACATTTTTTATACAACTAGAGTAGTTTTATAGACTGTTCACTTTTTTCGTTGCTAATTAACTTCCCAAAGGAGAAATTTTTTTATGATTTTTTTGACGGTAGATACCATAGTCTTGTAGATCATACTGAAATATTATGGCCCTACGACAAGCTGTTTAATTTTGAAAATTCGTCAAAGTTTGCAAAAATTAGTATCATTTTTTTGGCGTTTGTCAAAATTAGACATTTCATCGACGTTTGCTCAAAAACGCCTGAACCAATTTCAAATATTCAAAAGTATTTTGATGTGAATTATCTTTACTCAGTATTGTGCAGCGATCGGCTAAGCCGTTTCTTTGTAAATAGCAGAACAGTAAAAAATGTTACGTCTACGTTTTAGCTTTTGATTCTGAATCGATTTTGAAATTAAAAATTGTTTGAAAGATATTTTTTGGTAATGATACTGATTAGTTTTAGGTAAAAATCTACCAAGCCCTTTTCTTGTAATTAGCTTTAAAAAAAGAAATTATTTGTCGATTTTTATGAACCTTTTTTCGGCAACAGGTATCATGGTCTTATAAAACATACAAAAATGTTACGCCCCTACGACAAATAGTTTAATGTTAAAAATTCATCAAAATTTGATAAAACAAAATAGTCAAAATTTTTGTCAAAAATTGCGTTTGTGATGTGATGAGTCAAAGATTACCAATTCATTAAAATTTAAAATAATTAGCTACAATTTTAGGGCATACATGCACGTGTCTGTGCTATTAGCTATTAGCACAGTTAATTTCAATGTCTTTGAGAAAATTCTATTCGAAATCGCTATGTTTAGATTTAATTGAAAGCGATAACTTTATTTTCGAAATAAACAGTTGAAAATTTTATCTAAATATCTAAATTTCAATTTCGATTGTCAATTCTTACACATTTCGGTAAGTTCATGCAACTTTCCTTCATGTGGCTAAATGCCACTTTCAACTAGTTGAATTTTTGAAATCGATTCAGCAGGTTTTGAGAAAACGTTGATGAAAGATGTAATTTTAATGAACATCAAAAAACTGGTCACTTTTTAGGCTTTGACAAATTTTTAAAATTAAACGTAGAGCCTTATTATTCTAGTATGTTCTATATGACCATGATATCTATAGTCAAAAGAAATTCATAAAAATCGTCAATAAAAAATTTTCAGCAATTAATTATTTCGGCCCGTCTTATTTTTATCAAAACTAATTAATACTTTTCAAACAGTTTTTGAATTTTTTAAAATTGATTCAGGATTTTTTTGTTAATTACAAAGAAACTGATCTTGCGATCGTCAAGCAAAGCTGATAAACGATAGTCCTCATCGAGATTTTTAAATTTTGGAAATAGGTTTAGCTGTTTTAGAAAAAAAGGCCAAAAATCGGTCTACATATACACTCACTCAGCCATATATACACATACGTACATACTTTTACTAAGCATAAACTTTTCCTTCGGTAGGTTAATAAAAATGCAAATTCATTTTTTTATATTGAGATGCCAATTCTTCAGTAAAATAAGCCCTAACATAGCGTTGTTATAGTAACGCTATATTACGGTCCTTTTTAAATATAAATTGGTAGTGAAAACTGTCAAAATGCTATGTAATTGCTGTGCAGTTAGATCTATTGTAACGGAGAATTGATCTCTAATTTAGACAAATATTTCTGTAAACTTAATGCGATATTGAATCAGCATATAAAGTCACAATTTACGTAATCTCCTCTTCAGCTAATTTATTTATCTCGTTTTACACAACTCGCATCAAAATCGTGAATAAATTGCGGCCCTGAAACATGTCAACCTATAATAGTGAAAGGCGTTCAGCGTTTACTACAAAACGCTCTAGACGCGTAGATATGAATGGAGCCGTTTGAAAAGTTCCATTCAAAAAAGTGTAATAACTAACCTTTCGAATATCATGAATGAATTCATCGCTATTCTAATATTCACATATCGCAGAACCAGAGACCTTTGTGTGCGATTATAAATTGTAAATCTGTCACTGCCAGAAAACGTAGGCAGGTTACGTTTCTGATGAAGTAGCTGAAGAGCTAGGTATCAGTATATTACGACTTTTGTGATTTTTTTTGAATAGTTTATGAAATAATTTAGCTAGCTAATAAGTTCATAATTTAAGTATTGTTCCAAATGGTTATGTATGTTAAAATAAATAGTCCAACACATGTAGGTTCATACTTTCAGCTTCAAGTACTTTAGAACTAATTAGTTAATTCAGGGTTATTATTAAATATATTTGCAAAATTTCAGTCAAATAGTTTTAATAGAAAGTTTATATTTTGAATTTTGCCCAGGTGTTTATTTCGATTGGTCCCATTTTTATATCAATCTTGTGGATGGTAAGATAAATATGGATTTTTTCTTAATCAGTTTATTAACCTAAGTCTGGCATAAAACTTTTAGGTCTATATTATTATGATTTGCAAGTATCAGATACATCTGTATAATGTGATTTTCAATGCTTAGTAATGTACCTATATCAGCACCAAAAAATAAATTAGGATAGATATTTGAAATCATCTAGTAACTTACTTTTTATATATGCGAGATATCTATTTCACTATTTTTGATAGTTTAATTCTAAATAGAAAAAAATAAGGTTTAAACTATTTTGCACAAATGGATAGATTTATTCAGTTCACGGGATCTATATATAATTTTTCAGTGTACGTTATTTAATTGTTTTATACGATGTATTGCTAATTTTAAGTTAGATTCAACAGATGTTTTTATATAACCTTTAAAAAAACTTACACATGGATAGGGTTATAAAGAACAATTAAACCATTTTCTGGCTTCTGTAAGCTATAAAAAATAGTAAATAAAAAAGTAAATTAAGTTAAAGTGTTTGCCTCCTAGGTGTTTCATTTTACCCTGCCTATGATGTAAAAAGCACCAGACAATATTTTTAAAAAAATACGAAAAAACACATTTCTTCAATATATTAGTTTCACTGAACATAGTAAGCATATTTAAACAAAGTGTGATAGTATAGTGGATGTTAGATATGTGTTATTTGATGTGAAGTAATTGGTTTGGTTTTTACAATATTGCTCAAAGTCAATTTCGGCAATGGTAAATTAAATTTTTATTCAAATCTATATTCTGCGCATACGTGAAATACATGTACTGAAAATATTTTTTTTTTTTTTTTCTTATAAATTACAATCTGTCTAAATAAAAAGACATTGAGTAATTATTTTGACAAATAACATTAAATTATAAAAGGAAAACCCAGTGGTTCACCTTTTATTAGTGTACTGAATTATATTATAATTTTGGTATAATACTGAAAATATAATTTTCAAAAATTTACAAGTACTTGGCCTTTTACCTAATCTTTTACCTTTACCTGGTTTCTTTACCTTCACCTGGTCCTTTGCCTGGTCTTTTAACCGTTACCTGTTTTTTACCTGGTCCTTTGCTTTCGCCTGGTCCTTTACCTTTACCTGGTTCTTTATCGGATCCTTTACCTGGTCTATTACCTGGCCCTCTAACTGGTCCTTCACTTGTCTTTTACCTTTATCTGGTTCTTTACCTTTACCTGATTATTTACCTTTACCTGGTCCTTTACCTTTACTTGGTCCTTCGCCTTTACCTGGTCTTTTACGTGAAATACTTGTACTGAAAACATAATTCTTAGAAATTTATAAAATCTTTAAATATTATTTATGAATATGAAAAAATATATTCATCAGCTCTTTCATTATTTCCAACATTGAAAAAAGCAATAATTAGATGCTAAATCGTGCTATAACATGCTGTGACGCCCACAACACCTAAACAAACTTAAAACATGTTATGTTTGTTATTTTTCTGCAGATATATGTCTTAAAAGACACATCCTCAACCGCAAACATATTTATGGCGAAAGAAATTAGAATATAAACAAGCACACAATCTTACAAGATCTGACCACAATGTTGGATTTTGGAAAGCGACTATTGCGAAAACTACTAAATATAGATGATTAAATAATGGGCTATGGCAAGGCTTTAATAATAAAGTTAACCGATTTGTATAATTAAGCGATTCTTGTCTTCAAATTTATTCATTCATGTATAACATTATTTTTATTAAAAATATTCAATGCGGTTTAGCGGGAAAGAGTTTTTTTTTATTTTTTTATTGGCTTTGAAAAGGGAACAAGTTAATTGAGAGATATAAGATGATGGTAATTATGAACCCTTACACTTTGAATATATATTTAATATGTGTTTTTAATAATAATACAGTTATTATTACAATAAATATATTTGTTATACCAATTGTTATATACGTGAAAATATTCAAAGTGCATCACAAATTTAAGCAGACAATTCTCATATAGAGTAGAAATGTTATGGCAATGCTATGTCACAAGTCTATATTCATAAAAAATATATAATTACCAAAACGTCAAAAATTATGTATTTGCTGTGCTATCAGGCGTTTTACACATAAAACCTAACTTACAAAACGCGCAAACGTCAAATAACAATTTTATCATGAGTGCAACTTCCTGATGTCTTTGTGATAACACATACGTGAAGATAGTTTTCATATGTAAAACATGTGATCGTACAGAAAATTCATAGCTTTCTCACAGTTTGTTAATACCAACTCATACGAAAATAGACCCGTAAAATAGCATTACCATAATATTTATGTTTCATCCAAAAATTGACCCCTAAATCTTTAGCTAGAAGCAGTGCTAGTATTTTAATTGTTCAGAAAGATGTTGAAGCTGTAAAAATTGATAATGATTAATAATTAAAACATAAAAATAAATATAATATGAAATATAATATAATATGAAAATTACATTCTCTACAATGGCATGCAGTTATACTTTAGGCTTATCTTTTAAAATAAGAAAACACAGAAACTAATTATAAGTTTTTATTAGATACTTTGGCGTTTTTTTTTTTTCAAAAAATATCTATTTTTATGTTATACAGCATTATTTGAATTAATCACGGCAGTAATATAATTTTTTTAATATGTATTTGTAAAAAAAATTTAATTTAATTTTCAACTAACATATGAATTATATGATTTTATTGAAATATACATTACCTAAATTATTATTGATGTAACTATAAAGTATTAGAATCTTTAGATATAAAAAAATATTTTATATAATATAGAAAAAATTTTAAGGAAAATAAGTTAAAACTAGTGGCATGTATGGCATCGTGCCTTAAGGCAAATTGCTGGAACCTTCCGCACCGTAACGAAATGTTCGAGGAATATTAAATGTTTTCAAATAGATTATTATAAATACTGTAACATTGTCTAATATTTATAAGAATTATATAAACTGAATTGCAAAGTTGAAAATATTTGTTTAAAGTATATTAGAACTTGAGTCAAAATTATAATTAAAATCAGAATTATTTTCTATATACAAAAAAAATATTTAAAAAAAAAAAAATTTAAACAATTTTTTTTTCCAAAAAGCAATTATTTTGTTAAAACATGTAGAAAGTTCTTTGAATCATTCAAATCGGACGCTTAGTTCTTTCAGAAACAGCAATTTTTTGCACATTTAACTCTGTATCTCCGAAACCGCTAGAACTGCCTTTGCGAATTACGAATTGAATGTTTTTTGGATCATTCAAATCCGATGCTCCGATCTCTCAAAAACTCGATTTCTATTTTCTGCACTCTTTGCTCCGTTTCTCCGAAACGGCTGAGCCTGTCTTTGCCAAAAACTAATCAGCACATCTCCCTATAAATAGGAATCGAATGTTTTTTGAACCATTCAAATCGGTTGATCCGTGCGCCCAAAAACGTGACTGGAAATTTGTATCCATACATACATACACACACACAAACACACACATCCATTTTTTCTGAGGTATGCCAAAATGTTCAGAAACCTCCAGAACGTCGAGAAATTTTCAATTTCGATTTTCGGCCCATTACAATAACTTACCCTACAGGAAGTTAAAAAGTGATCATTAAATAAACACAGACGTTTTCTATAAAATGAAACTAACAAAACTCTCAGGACACGAACCAAAATTTCATTTACCATTTAACTGTGCTAGTGGAACAAATCTGGGTAACACTTTTACGATAGTAATAATAAATTTTATCTCATATTATTTTATTGCACATCAAAATTCACTTAACAAAGTTGTATTTATATAATGTAAATCAGATCATATTTGATTTGAATAATGAATAAATCAATCAAAAGCATTTATGAATTGGCACGAATCTATGGGCGTATAGGCAAGGTCGCGAGCCAAAATGCGTGGGAAGATGCACCGCGGGGTTTTGCACTAGTGCACTAGAACAGAGTTTATCGAAGTTAATCAAATTTAATTAATGAAGATCATTGAATATGATTTTTTTTTATAATTTTTTATAAATCATATAACAGGAATTCAATCTCAAGTGCTATAAATTTCTGGTATATATTTATAAGTTTTATATTTTTATTATCGTGAGTCGAGCGCGCAGTCGTGTCCTTACCTGCTTTCTAATTTCAGCTTAACGTATTTTTAACTTTCCATTGGGTAAGTTATAGTAATCGCAAAAAAATCGAAAATGAAAATTTTTATATATCTTTACGTTTGAGTGGTTTCTGAACCTTTTGGCATACCATAGAACAAATGGATGAATGCGTGTGTGTGTTGAAAAAATTCAAATTTTACAAAAATGTTAATTTTTTTCAATAATTTCATAATTGTCAGAAATTTAATTTAGTCAAAGTTTTCAAAAAATTTTGAAGCTTTTTTAAAATATTAAAATTTTTTGTACGTGATGTTCCAGCAATTTGCCTTAAGGCTCGATGCCATACCCACTAGTTTATATATAATTCAGCGCGCTAAAAAATGAAATAGGTCCTTTTTTCAATTATAGAAAAAAGATTTCAATTACTATTGTTTTAATTTTACGTTACTCCTACAAAAGGGTTCTTATCAAATTAAATTAAATTTTTCGAATTTGATTGAGACAGTTTTATACAATCCATTGTTTATTATTGACATAATCTACAATACATAGCAAAAATAAAACCATAAAAATATTTTTTCTTTTATAATAAGTTATTTTAAAGCAACATATGATGTCATTTTTCATACATATATCCTAAAAATATCTCTAATTCTTATAAATTAATAGAAGCAGTGCGATGTAAGCATTGTTTTTACTTCGAGTAATACAGTGAAGAATAAATTTGGAACATCAAAAGTGTATATAAATAATCCTGTTTTTTATATATTTTTTTTCATATTACAGTTATGCTTATTTTATCTTGTTCATTGCGAATTAATTAGTTCAAATAATTAAATATATTGTTAATTAATTCATAATTGATTATCGTCATGAGTATGGAGTTGGCTAGGAAGTATAAGAAAAATAAAATTAGATACTTGTCATGACATTTTCGAATTTGTAAAACGATCAAAGATTTTTATACTTTTCTAATAAGTTTTTTTTTTTTGATAAATACTTTTTTAATAGAATAAAATATCCTAATTTTACGCTAATTATGCAGTTTTGTAAATATAAAATAATATAATATAGTAATAAATAATATAATATTATATTAAATAAAATTAAAGAAAAATATACTTGGTCAAATTATTAGAACTTATACAAAAATAATTATTGATACATTATATAAAACCATCATCAATTGGTATTCAATTCCATTTTAGTCATTATGTAGTGTATCATCAAAGTAACATCTCATATAAAATATATAAATGCATTATATTTTTTTAGTTTACCAGCTATTATAAATAAATAACTTATTTTTTAATTTATTCCATATTTTATTGCAAATAAGCCGCTTCTTATATGTTTAATCTCAAACATATTTTATTGATTTGCGATAGTTTATTATATGAAACAGTCTATATAAAATAAGTGTTGCATTTTAATAAATGCATTAATGGAGCGAAGTATCAAATCAATAACTATATAAAAAATATTTAATGATTACATACAATGTATAGATATAAATATATATAGATATGTATATATATATATATATATATATATATATATAATATATATATATATCTAGATATGTATATATATATATCTATATATATATATATATATTAAATTTTTTATATAATTTTGATGTTGAAATATGTGATATTCAGTTTTCATGGCAATACATCAGTTTTCAGGGCAATACAATTTTGATGTGGCCACAATTTTATATCACGAATCGAATACATCTCGAGACCTTTCAGAATCTTGTCTGATACACCTTTACAAAATAGTTTAAACAAAAGATTGGATACTTCCTCACTGTGCGAGAATTACCAGTAGTCTTAAACAATGTCTCGAAATTCATACCTTTAAAAAAGTTACCTATCATGATCGACGTTTAATTATATTAATTTTAATTGCCCAATTTTTCTTTTTCTTTTTTTCTTTTAATTTGATCTCAATTTTACTAATTATGTCCACCCTCACAATTGTCATGTTTTTTTTTATATTTCACTATATGTACCCTCTCGCGTTGTCAAATCTTAAATTCTTTGGTCAGTTCGTTTGCCTTGTACCTCAGCCCTCAACATGTGTTCGCACATTGACGTACATTCAGTAGGCACCATACATCGGAGCACAGAAATGTATGCGCGATGTTCTTCACAAATTCATAAAAATCTCAGTCAAAAATTTATATATTTCAACTTAAAATGACAAGGATTAGTTTTTTAGTGCACTGTGTGAACATTTATAATATGAAATATTAGGATTGTTCATTGTGACATTTATAATATGAAATAATTAAGATTGTGCATTGTGAACATTTATAATATAAATAATTAGGATTAATTCAATTCATGCAGTAAGTTCATACCATATCACTTCTTATATATTAGTTTTTATTTAATAATTTCTATCTGTTCTTTCAATCTAGAGTCCACTGAAGATGACACAAAACAATGTGTCGAAACGTATGGAATAAATAAAAAAATGTTTTAAAGTCATACAAATTTTTTAATTGATGTATGCCCTGAAAACTGAATATCATATATATATATATATATATATATTAATTGTTTAATATGAACAAAACAGCACTCAGATTTTTTTATCACAACTTTATTTTATTATTACAAACGTTTCGAGACTAAGGCGTGCCTCATCATCAGTGTAATTTCAATAACAGTTATTTATTAAAAACATTCTTTTAACTTCCGTAGGGTAAGTTATTGTAATGGCCGAAAATCGGAATTGAAAATTTTTACATTTCTCGACGTTTTGAAGGTTTCTGAACGTTTTGGCATACCTCAGAAAAAATGGATGTGTGTGTTGTGTGTGTGTGTGTGTATGTGTGTGTGTGTGTATGTATGTGTGGATACAAATTTCAGTCACGTTTTAGGGCGCACGGATCAACGGATTTGAATGGTTCAAAACATTCGATTTCTATTGATAGGGAAAAGAGCTGATTAGTTTTGGCAAAGGCAGGTCCAGCCGTTTCGAAGATACGGAGCAAAGAGTGCAGAAAATAGAAATCGAAGTTTGAGAGAACGGAGTATCCGATTTGAATGATCTAAAAAAACATTCAATTAGTAATGATTTGGAGAAGTGTTTATTAGTTTTTGGCAAGGCAGGCCCAGCCTTTTGAAGATACGGAGCTAATATGTAAAAAATAGCATTTTTTGAGAGAACTAAGCGTCCGATTTAAATGATTCACAGAACTTTCTGCTTGTCTTAACAAATAATTGATTTTGGATTTTTTTTTTTTTTTTTTTTTTTTTTTTTTTTTTAGTTTTTTTATTTAATATTTCAGATTTTATTTTATTATTTTATATTAGACAATGATACAATATTTATAATAATCTATTAGAAAACATTTAGTATTCAACGGGAAGTTCCAGCAATTTGCCTTAAGGCACGGTGCCATAATAGCCTCAAGACAGAATTCCACTTACAGCTAGTTAATATTTTATTTAAAACTAAATTTGAACTTTTAATATAAAAACATCAACTATACCTTGCATTGGCAAATATATATATATATATATATATATATATATATACTAGATGGCATATATATATACTAGATATATATACTAGATGGCATATATATATATACTAGATGACCCGGCAGATACTGTCCTGTACCCACGACTGCAATTCAAAAATTAATTTTTTTTAATATCATACTCTATACCGTTTAACGTCTTGCATTTGTGATTCATGTAGAATTTTAGCGTAAGCTATATGTTTTGAAAATTGTAGTTTTTTAATCGGCATAATAAATTTAGAAAGAATTATTATAGTATTTGCGGCATAAGAACAATACCTCCTTGATTTTCCTGCCTAATATAATTGCTTCAATAATTTAATCTATAATTTTTATAACCATGTACCATATGTTAGTTGCTTCTTTGTTATATTAATTTCTAAATTTCATTTGCTTGCTAATAATTTAATAAGCATTACCACTTAAGTTCAAATCTTAGGTGAATTCATTTCTGAAATCTAATTCATATGTGCACTGTTCAATCTAAGATTGTGAACTATTGCTAAATATTCTATATTCAATGCCAAACAAATGAATTTTTGACTCATGAAACAAAATTCTGATTTTTTCAATAGGGTAAAAATATTTGTTTGTATTGTTAAATAATTTAATAAAGTAAAACAAAATACGACATGCATAAGTTTGAAAAATAATGTATATGCAATTTTGAAGTTATTGTCGTGTTAAACTGAATTGTATAATTTCATCTGCCAAAACATACTGTATCTTATACAATTTTAATTTCTGGCACATCTCAGTTTTAGCTGCCTTTTCACAATAATAATGTAGACATAACATTTTTCTAGGCTCATAATTAAAGCTTAATTCAGATTCAAGTGAATTGGCTGGCAGATGACAGATCTCATGTCAAAATGTTATGCATGTCAAACAATGATATGTTGTTTTTTGCCATTTTTTCCATATACTTCTACAATATTATTATATTTTTAAATTTCATCACGTCTTAAAATTTTTCCTTGACAAACTTTAGAAAGATTTATCAAAATTCGAATAACCGTTTAGAAAGAATTTGATTCATACATCATTATATATATAAGATAAATACAGGGTTTTCCTAGACCTCTACGTCACGCCAAACGGGGTGATATTATTAACCATAAAGAAAAGAAAAAATAGAAAAAAAATATCTCATGTTGCTTGGAAATTATGAGCTTTCAAGTTCAATTTAGAGCTTTGGTAAAATTATGAGCATTTTTTGGTTATTTTAGTTATTTTTATTAATATTGTTTTTTTGAACTTTGAAACCATAACCATCAATAACATTTCTTGGGCTACAGTAAAAGAATACCGCAATTACACCAAGTTTTCAAGAATGAAGACTTTTTGGTTAACTATGGATTTGATCTTTTTAAAATCGGTCGACTTTGAGAGACTCTCCTTAAAAAATTGTACTAAAATATGTTGGCAAGTTTCATCAAAAGTTGGCGCATTTAATTAAGATTAATTTTGTTTAATTAATCTTTGGAACCATAACAATGAATAACATTTCTTGGACCACAGTAAAAAAACACCACAATTACACCAAGTTTTCAAGAATGAAGACTTTTTGGCGAACTATAGATTTTATCTGTTTAAAATCGGTCGACTTTGAGAGACTTTCCTTTAAAAAAATGTACTTAAATATGTTGGCAAGTTTCATCAAAAGTTGGCGTATTTAATCAAGTTTGTAAAATGGTAAAAAAATTGATAATTTTATTTTAAAAAAAATTCGAGTAAAACAGTGAAAATCTAAAAATGATAATATAATCGACTACATTTAAGTTCAATGATTACATTCAAAGCTTCATGTATTCGAAAGTCGATCCTTGGTGATAAAAAAAATTAAAATGAAATTTTTTATATATTTTTACGTTTCAGAGGTTTCTGAACAATTTGGCATACCTTAGAAAAAATAGTTGTATTTGTGTGTGTGTATGTGAGTGTGTGTGTGTGTTTGTGTGTGTATGTGTGTGTGTGTGTTTGTGTGTGTTTGCTGGATACAAATTTCCGTCGACGACTTCGGTAACACGGATCTACAGATTTTTATAATTTTAAATTTTAGTATTAAAAAATTTCGAGTAACAGAGTATAAACCTAAAAATGACAATATAATCGACTACATTTAAGTGTAATGATTACATTTAAGAAAGCTTCAAGTATTCGAAAATCGATCCTTCATCCTAATTCAAAAGTTTGCAAACACTAATCAAATGTGGAGTGTCTGCGTCCGATCGTAATTCGTGTCTAGAGAAATGTAAATAAGTATATCTAATAGTTGCAAGAGTAGGTAATATGTAAATAGGTGAACGGCCTCCATTATCCGATGGCAATCATATTTGTGACGTATGCAGACTTCATTAAGCTAACTGGCGCCTAGAAGTGTTCGATTCATTAATGTGCCTATACTTTTGTTTAATATTACTACATTTTTATTGATTGTTTAAAGGTTCTTGTATTGATGCCTATTACGGCTTTCCGAAACGTCTTAGGCGTGAAGGTCAGCGATGGTAAAACTTTTGTAAGAAAAGGATGCTGCTCAGAATCGTAGTCATATATTACACATATTAAACATATATTAGTGGATGTATAATGAACTATACTCTTTACTGGCATTTCTGGACAAATTTTGTATTAAGCGATTGAATTCAGAACAAGTGGTGTATGGCATCGTGCCTTAAGGCAAATTGCTGGAACTTTCCATACCAGAATTATATATTCGAGGATAAAAATCAGTAATCAATAAAAATTGATCAATGATTTACAACAATTGTTTTATATATCAAATACACAATTATAATCACTATATATTTCATTGTTCATAAAATATACAGGGCGATCTTATCGCTCAAAACACTTGAAAAAGTTTATATTAGCAGGAGGTGAATAACGCATTTTAAATATATTTTCGGAAAATTTTGAAATTTGCTTGAACCGTATAAGTAAGCTTCGAAAATTAAAAATCCTGGTACGAAACCCAACAAAATTGTAACAAAAGAAAGTACTCATTTTTGAATACTTTATCAAATATCTGATAATTTGATGTGCATACGTTTAATGTTTATTTTTAACCACCAAATATCTTTTTTTCACTTTCTGCTCCAAACCCGCTAGAACTGTCTTTCCAAAAATTTCATCAATTCTTTATTTTCAAGTCAAAGTAGTATACAATGTACCTTTTCGGCGGACTATTGTAAATCCATTAAATTTACTGAATGTCCTATACTGGACAGTTGTAAATAAAAGAATTAATAAAAAAAAAATTCTTTATTTTGTCAATACAAGTAAAATGTGTTTTGAATCATTCAAATCGGGTACTACGTTCTCTCAAAAACTGATTTACCGCTTTTGGCACTTTTTGCCCAATATCTCCGAAACGGCAGGACCTGTCTTCACCAAAAACTAATCAGCCTTTATATTAAAAGAAATCGAATGTTTAAACTATTTAAATCGGTTGATTTGTAAAAAATTAAATTTTTTAATGTATGGAATCTCCAAAACTAACATTCTTAATTCCACAATATTTGATTCTGATATTGAACTTTGAATTTTTTTATTTGTATATTTTAAAAAATTTGTAAGCTTAATATTTTAAATTTGTTTTGGTTTATTCTAATTCTAGTAACAAGATATTTACATATTTTATTTAATTTTTTCTCTATTGGCATTATTGACGTTTTCAAAAAATTATATTCAGTTTCATTCAATTCAACAAGTTGCAATCACTCTATTACAATGTATAGAATCTTCAAAAATAACATTTTTAATTTCAAAATTGTTTGGTCATATTTTTAGTATAAGAAATTATATTGAGCATTAAACCATTTTAATTGAATTTTTTAGACATTTTGTAAGCTTAGATTTTTATATTAATCTAGTTCCTTCTAAGTTTTATAAAAATGTTTTGAAAAAATTTATTTAATTTTGTTAGTTAAATGCAGTAAATTTAATTTTTTACAATAGTAATAAATATTGGTTCTAAAGTTACCGAAATTTTCCTGATGGAATAGGTACAAATATTTAACAAGTAGTTGCAATGAAAAAAAATTAAAATCTTTTGAAGCAATAATGAAGAAAAACTATAAGTTCAGTGAATACAAAATGAATAATTCAATGAAAAATAATGGAGAATAAGTCAAATTCCATCAACTATTTATGAAGAAATAAATAATCTTTCTAGTGAACATATATTTGAAAATAAAACTATACCTTTCAGACCCTAAATTAGCATATATTCTAAATTACTATGACCATTTTAATTAAAATTATTAATCACTATTTTAGGAAATCTATGCCACTATAAAATTTAACTATCTATATTTCTGAAAGCAACTTTTCAACGATTTATTATATTATGTCGCCAGAGTGACGAGATATCATAACCGAATTACATAAATTTTCGCTAGAGGACAATAATTTAAATATTGATAAATGCACAATTTTAAATTATAACGTTTAATTGGAACATGTGAATTATGGGTAAATCATAAATAAAATTATAACTGAATAAAATTGACCTAAACACGGTAACTAATTCACATAAAATTGAAACAAAAGTAAATTCTACGCTTGAATTCTTCAATCAAATATCTTATCTAAAAGTGTTATTTTTTGCTATCACAATCAATCAAAATATGCTCATCACATGTAAAAATATGTACGTAGTATACATAAATTTGTACATTTCTTGTACTTTCCTTACCAATATAATTTTATGAAAGGAATCTCAGTTGCATAAAAGTTTTATATTGAATATTAATAACAATAAGAATAATTATATATACTTCTAATATAATTCAACATTTGTTCATATAGTAGTAATTAAATTGTTCATTGGATTTAAAGTCATCTGTTTATATTTAGCATTCACATCTGTATTTAGTAATATAGAAGAGCTATTATAGCTGGATGTGTAATATTTTTAAATGTTGAAAAAATAAATAATGTTATTTGGAGAAATTATGAGCAAAATTTATATACATAAAATTTTATACACATACGAGGTGTGTTCAAAAAGTACCCGGAATTACTAATAATTAAATTTCGCGGGTCTGGAGTGTCTGATTGTCAAAATTTTTTTTTTATTGTGTTGGTATACATGCCCCTAAAGTATGATGAAATTTTCAGCTATATTCACTGTTTACTTTGTCTGTGGTAGTCGCTAAGGTTCGACGTGTTTTTCTGAACTCGGCGATTTTTACAATGGAAGAATTGAAAAGTCAAAGAATTTGTATTAAATTTTGCGTAAAAAATGAAATAAAGTGTTGCAAAGTGCAAAAATTCACCAGATATGGCTCCGTGTGACTCTTTCCTATTCCCAAAGTTGAAGAGACCCATGAAAGGACGGCGGTTTTCCTCGATTGAAGAAAATCGCTGAGAGTGCTCAAGGACATATCAAAAAGTGAATATCAAGGGTGCTTCGAAAATTGGAAAAAACGCTGGCATAAGTGTATTATATCTGGGGGGGCCTACCTTGAAGGGGACCACATTAATGTAGACGAATAAATAAATATTTTTTTGAAAAAACGAAAATTCCGGGTACTTTTTGAACAGACCTCGTATAGTGCGATTGCAGTACATAGACGGATTCTTCTATCTTTAACTGTTGAAGTATCTTTGTAACAAGTTTTCAACTAAACTCATAAGTGCTATTGAAAACCATAATGTACCCGTTTCCGAGTACCTGGCGCACATGATGAACGATCAGAATGATGGATCATTTCCCAAAGTTTATATGTCTTAAGAACATATTTACTTAAACATTAATTTCTGAATAGCCTTGCGATAGCCGACGGCAAATTTCACCACACGCCTTCTCTTACTAAGGAATAAGATTGAAGACACTGCTCGTTAGCAATGTAAACATTGAATGCAAACAAATAAACCAAAACAAAAGGTAAATTATTACGTAACACAAAGATTTACATGTGCACGATTACGTACTTACTTATAACTTATAACAGAAATTCATTGAAAGTCGCGAACATATGTAATGTGGGTAATGATTTCTACTCGAGTTTTGCAAAGCTTAAGTTATGTAATAAATCAAAACTCGAGATAAACATTTTATTTGCACTATAGCGAATTATTTAGAGTTTCTGACTTTGCTAATCAATTGGTTTTAGGTTCAAAATCCGCAAGCAATCTGATATTAAGCAGCAATATAACCTATTAACTTCCAGAAGGAGAAGTTTATGTTTTCATAAAAAAAATCGATTCGCCAATTTTATGTTTTCTCGAAGTTTCAAGTCATTCTGAATTGAATGAGACCAATTTGGAAAAAGTATGTATTTTTGTGTGTGTGTGTGTGTGAACAGATTGTTTACCATAAATCGACGTTTTCAAAAATATAATCCCGTCATAAAATGAAACTAGTCAAAAAAGCATAGGTTTAAAGACAATAGGTATAAACATCAAAATGATCTATAACTTTTATTGTCAAAAATATGTAATACTACACAGCATGATCATTCAATCATTTACAAAGCTTTCGAATATAATATAACAATATTTAACAAAACATATTTTTTTAAATAGTGTAACAAGTGATAAACTGAACTAAGCCATAACTGTTCGGAAGTATTTTCATTTCATTATATTGGCCATGAAGGTGGCAATCTTCATGGCATTGAGCTTTTACACCGGATGGTTGCTACCTTGAAGAGGGGTTGGCTGATTTGTATTAGACTTATTTTTCTCACTTCTGAAACTAAAGACCGCGTATCGACATACCTAATTAATAAACAATAAATATATCTTCTTCAAATTATTAGTGTAATAAAAACTTTAAACAGATCCATAAATCATACCAATAAATCAGTGTTTCATACAGTCCACATCTACAAGGGTTAAATTATAACCCAACGACCTGAGTTATTATAGGGTGATACATAACGACCTGAGTGTTATCATACATTTTTTCTCTAAAACCAGTCAAAAATTTTAACTATTAATTAACAGTCCACTAATTAGTCAAAACAGTACAATAATTATGTATCAATATACTATAATGTCATTAGAATCATCATTTAATGGTGTTAAATGTAATACTGACGATCAACTGCAAATTTTACATGGAACCAGAAACCAAATGTTTCTTTGCACTTGATCCATGTTACGCCACCCCTACTTTCAGAATATGAGCCTCCACAAACCAAACAGGATATTTCTTTTCCTGTATTGCTTTTTTTGCCCTTTCTCTTACGTATTTTGTTAGATTCCAGTTAGATTTTTCTTTACATTTTTAGCCATTAAACCAAATGAGACATAAAAAACATGTCACAACCGTACTCACAAAATTTGTCACAACCGAGATGCACTTTTGGAGAAAAATCATCGTTATGATCGAGCTAAATTATCTATGCAAAAAGTAGTTGCTGGTAATTAACTGGTAATGCTCAACTTATAACAAAATAACAAATAAAATAATCTATATTTATAAAGTAACTGTTATTATTAAGAGAAATCAAACAAGTAAACTTACTTTTGACTATTTAAAAGCAATGCAGTCTACAGATCGTCTTAACATAGGGCTTAATGTAATAACGGAAACTTGTTCAAACAAACATACTTTTTTCTTGCTTTGGACCTTAACTCCAAATCAGTATACATTAGCTGTTCTGGCGACAGTCACTACTGTACCCTGGCACAACCGTACTTAATCTTCCCTACTAGCAGAAACTATTATATTTTCTATTAATTTTTGATTCTAAGATAAAAGTAGATCAATTTTTACCTATGTTCGGACGTATTTTCATTTTATTATATTGGCCATCTTCATGGCATTGAGCTTTCACACAATTGTTGCTACCTTTTAGAGGGGGTAGAGGATTTGGATCAGACTTATTTTTTTTCACTTCTAAAACTAAAGTCCGTGTAACAACATATGTAATAAATAATTAATAAATATATATTCTTAAATTAGATCCATACAACATGAATTATCGAAGGAGAGTCTTAATATGCATAGGCAACCTGGTTGATCAATTTTCAAGTAAACTGCTCCATGATTCAACTAAATTTATTACAGCCTCTTATTAATGTTTCACTTTAACTTAATTTAGAATTGCACAGCGATTGAATTGAGTTTCATGCATCAGTATTCTATTATTAAATCATATACTTAAAATAAGTAAATTTTATACTTTATGTTAGTTATATAGATTTTTCAAAGAACTTGTCACACTTTATCTGGATGAACAATTTGCAGACGTCACTCTCCATTCCTTCTGTTTCTACATAATCCATAACGATAATACAATAATTTTATATTGCTCAATTCTAAATAATTTATTTCTATTTCCATTATCATTTGCATAACCATACATGCAAAATTGCATCTTGATCAAATAAAAGCGTATGTGCCGTGAAGACAGGTGGAAAATGAGTCACTTGAAGCCAAAGAGAATGATCGAATAATCACACGATTTAACCTGACAATTTGCGCATCTGACTGTGATGTCCATATAATCTACATATTCTGCCATATATAGGATGATTGATATCATCTCGCATACAGTTAGGTAATATTCGACGACGTAACTTGAACATTGTATGCAGTTTCGATATCTGCACTTCTCAAATGAGGAAGAAAATTTTATAATAGCCAGTAATATTTACTCAAACAATTATGGCAATGATAAATGTTATTTTCATCCAGAAATCTTTCAACGGTAGAAATATGGACACAAGAGTAAAGTACATTATATTTTTGTATTCCTCTTACTTTTAAATTAGATGTTTGCAGAATTATTAATTCAAAGCAATATTTTAATTTGAGTTTACTTAATTGCTATTTTGTTAACATGGAATATTTGTTTTTTTTTGTTAACTTCCAGTAAAAGTTTGTTTTCGCCAAGAAATCAGATTCGCAAATGTCATTTTTTCTCGACGTTTGAAGCCATTCTGAATCGAATGAGACCAAATTTGGAAAAAGTATGTGTGTGTATGTGTGAATGTGTGTGTATGTGAGCAGATTGTTTGCCGTAAATCGACGCTTTCTCCAAAAACGGCTGGATCGATTTAAAAAATTTAAAAGCTATTCGATGTATCTCGATGAGGACAATTGTTTGTCAGTTTTGTGCGACGATCGGCCAAGCCGTTTCTTTATAAACAGCAAAAAAGTTAAAAAAATTGCCCACGTTTTAGCCCGCAATTCTGAATCGATTTTGAAAATTCAAAAACCGTTCAAAAGAAACTGGTTGCGAATCGTGCTGATTAGTTTTTGGTAGAGATCGGCCGGGCAGTTTTCTTGTAATAAAGTGTTAAAAAAATTTTTTCAACAATTTTTATTATTATTTTTTTGACGGTAGATACCATAGTCTTATAGATCATACTAATATCATATACGGTCCTACGAGAAGTCGTTTAATTTTAAAAATTCGTCAAAGTTTGCAAAAATTAGTATCGTTTTTTTGGCGTTTGTCATCTTGAACATTTATCGACGTTTTGCTCAAAAACGCCTGAACCGACTTCAAAATTGGCAGAAGCCATTTAATGTATCTCGATGAGGATTATCATTGCTCAGTTCTGTGCGACGATCGGCCGAGCCGTTGCTTTGTAATTTGGAGAAAAGTGTTAAACTTTTCGTCCACATTTAACCGAATCGATTTTAAAAAATCAAAATCTGTGCGAAAGATATTGGTTGGTAATGATACTGATTAGTTTTAGGTGAAAATCTACCGAGACGTTTTCTTGTAATTAACTGTTGAAAAAAAATTCAAGCCGATTTTTATGGAACTCTTTTTGTATATATATGTCATGGTCTTATAGAACTTACTGAAATATTACGGTCTTACGACAAGTAGTTTAATTTTATTATTTTTTTATTTGAAAATTTGCTTTATTTGACTTAAATATATACATTGATTTTTACATAAAGATACCAATTGTATACACCTATTCTGGGAATATCATTATACTATCATAATATAATATTGTTTGCATATATATATATATATATATATATATATATATATATATTTGTTTCAATTGAATTATATAAGTATGAAAAGAGCTGTTAAAAACATACTGCCAACAAGTATTCTTACAACTAGTTAACAAAACATAATAAAAAATATATATTTACAATTTAAAAAACTAAATAACAATGTACAAACTTAGTTAGAAATTTATAAAATATGTTCAGTTATATTTGCTATGGTCGTATTTACATGTGTTCTACAATTAGATTGGAAATTATTAGTGAGCTTTGTAATGTATTCTGTTCTATATGGAATATTGATAGAATTATGAACTTTTTCATTTGATACATATCTTTTGGTTATTGGGTTTCTACTGATTCCCAATATTAATCTAATATATTTATTTTGTAGTCTTTGCATTATTGTTAAATTAGTTTTTGTTGTGTTTCCCCATACCGGAGATCCATATGTTAAAATTGGTCTTACTAATTGTTAAGGATTCCCAATGGAGGTAACCTGAACTGTTTTTTTTTTTTTTTGTAAGGGTCGCATCGTCTCGTATTCCGATACGATGGACAGTCGCCAGGCCAGGCGGACCGTCGTCTGCATGTCTTTCACACTTTCAAGTACAAATGCATTAGTAATATAAGATATTTTAATTTTTGATGTAATTTATTTGTCTCGACTGTCTATATCCGCGTCGAGAACTTTATTTATGAGTCTGCAAAATTCCTTCAGATAATTTCCAGGAATCATCCTTCTCAGATATAGTAAGTCCGAGAAATCATCCCCCGTATATGTAGAAATTAGTGTAACCCGCCTCCTACGGGCGGGGCTAATATTGTTAATCCTAATTTTTAATAATTTTTATTTAGTATAAGTTCAGAGCTCGCAGTATAGAAACACCAACTATCTGTTGCCATTATATTCACCATATTTTTTATAATAAATCTATTAATATCAAACGTCGTATTTTATTTAATCACCGATCACACCAGCAGTTCCATTATCGAACAAATTTAAAAGTGCAGTGATTAAAACACATCGACAACACCCAGTTTAGACGTAGAAGTAATTATTAAGCTTCGCGCCTTAACACTAATGATAAATATAGTAGTCATTTATTGTGTATATTAAGTTTGGAGTGAGGACCAATTATTGGGTGTAGTTTATTCATAATAGCTATAGATAAGTTTATTCTTGTTTTTATGTGTTCATTGAATTTTAGTTTTTTATCTAGTAAAATAGCTAGATACTTTACCTTGTCAACCCAATTAAAGTTTACATCGCCTACATTAAAAGGTCCAATATCGGAGGAGGCAGTATATAGTTGTTCCTTTCGTTGGTAAATATGATAGCATTGGTTTTCTCTACGTTTATTCTTATTTTCCAATCGGTAAAATAGCTATTTAGTTTATTAAAGTGTGTTAGTAGTTTTTTATGAATTTTTTTCAAATTTGTACCCGAAGCGAAAATTGCAGTGTCATCTGCGTTTAATTTTTAAAATTCATCAAAGATTGAGAAAATGAGTAGTTTTTTTGACGTTTGTTAAAATAAAATTATACGATTTACTTGATATAACGATAGAGTACTTGGTCTTAATAAACATAGTAAATCATTAAAGTCCTACGGAAATTGGTTGAATTATAAAAATTGTTGATTTTGGAAAATTTGCTTTTAGAAAATACTCCGAGTTAACGTGTACGTTCGTTTTCAATCATGTGTAATAAATCCACTCGGAAATACTTTTAATTACGCATAAATTAATTTATTTTTTATTGATTAAGTCGATTATTTACAATTCGGGAAGTTAATGTAACTTGCCTCAAGGCAAAATACCAATACCAACTAGTATAATTTTATAAATATTAGACAATATTACAGTATTTGTAATAATCTATTTGAAAACATTTAATATTCTTGGAACATTTCGTTACGGTACGGGAAGTACCAGCAATTTGCCTCAAGGCACGATGCCATGCACAACTAGTTTTTATGTAATTGCCAAAAATCGATTCAAGGATTGTTGGCGTGTGAGTCGGACAAGCTGCTGATGAGTATTCCCGCGACTTGACATCATATGACTCAAAAAAATTTAATCATTTTTGCTTCTTTATTCTACAGCTTTTATTTGCTTAGCCATAAACAGTTAGTTGAACCACACAAAACAACAATGGTTCCATGAATTTTTTCCCGAACTTCTATCCATTCGGTGCGGGTAAAACCAGTAGCTTTTACTTTTCAGCGTTTCCATTACCATTTATTGTTCTGCAAAACGCAAATTTAATAGCAACCTTAGTCGTACTCGACCAGTAATTTCGCTATCGCACAATAAGTCGGTCTCCTTTTAAAGCATTATGCTAATGAACCAGCCATGGTGAGAAGAGAAGAAGTCCATAAACTGACTCACAATGTTTTAATTTGTTTCAATTAATTGCGTCACACGATTATATTACGATCGATTTGGATCGCGACAAACAAGATACCTGAATGACTCTATAAGGCGATGAGAAAATAATAATAAATGCAGGTTAATAATAGATACATCATGATGAAGATGTATGGATTTGCATGGATTTTAATTTGTAGTGATTATTTACCGATACGGTGATGTTACGATGGGAGTTTGAACTTTACCAATGCTGATTTATTCGAGGATTAATGGTGAAATGTAATTATACTGAAGTGGTTTCAATGAGAAATTCATATACTGTTTAATAATGTGTTAACTTATATTGCTATATTGTGTTGATGTAATTTATTTTATTATTACTCAATCTACTTTGGCCCAGGTAAATCTACAAATGCTCTAGTTATCTTTATTTGAATATAATAAAATTTACCCATAATGACATTGCAAGTAACAATTATTACTACTAACTGGTATTACTAAGTGGTGTATAGCATCCTGCCTCAAGGCAAATAGCCGAAACTTTCCGAACCGTAATGAAATAGTCTAGAAATTTTCAATGTTTTTAGTCTGAATTAAAATTAAAATCCAAATCATTTTTGATATTTATAAAATATGATGTTTTGGCAATTAAAAAAAATTTAAATCTTGAAATAAAAAAATTGCTTTTCCTAAAAACAAATTATTTTTTCGAACTGTAAACACAAACAAAATGTTTTCTATATAATTCTCATCCGATGCTCCGTTCTCTCAAAAACTACCAGTTATTGCTTTATTTACTCCGTATCTCTGAAACTGATAAAGCGATCTTTGCTAAAGACCTGCCTTTGCTAAAAACTAATTCGCACCTCTCCCTATTAATAGGAATCGATTGATTTTTAAACTACCCAAATTAGTTGATCCGTACGCCCGAAATCGTCGGCGAAAAATTGTATCCAGACATAGACAAACACATATACATTCATATTTTTAAGGTATTTCAAAATATTTAGAAACTTCTGAAACATGAAGATATGCAAAAAAAATATTTTCCATTTTTGGACGATTACTATCTACTCTATGAAAAGTTAAGTAATAATTTGTAAATATGTTTTAAATTTTAAAAAAAAAAAAACAGCCACAGTGCTAAAACGAATTGATGACATTTCAATTTATTATTAAATATGTAATATAAATTTATGTGGAAAAATATGCTTTGAGATACGAGCTATTCGATATAGGAGCGTAGTTACGGAACGAATTAAACTTATAAGTCAGGGTACCACTGTATAAGTGTATACCACATGATGATGAGTAATAAACTGTTTAAATTGTATTATAAATATCAGCATCTTTATTAATCGAGTTAAAGTAAGAAGACATTAGAAAATACTATAGATGAATTTAAAAAAGCATTATATGTACTTAGAAATAAGATTTACTTGAAAAATATGTAAGTTTGAAAAGAAATCCTAGGAACTAGAATTTTTAAAAGATAGTTGATTAAGGAGTATTTGAAGACAATCTCCAACATTATAAGAAAACTTATACATAAATAAAGTACTTTCGAGAAAATGAGAGATAGTATCTTGAATTTTTTTTAGCAAAGTGTTCTTAAATATAGGTATTTAGAAGATAATCAAACATGTCGTATTCAAACAAAACATTAATGTATAAAACTGTACTTCAGTACTAATATGGAGCTACGGAATAGAATTATGGGAATGTACTTTATATTTATACAACGTACCCAGAACAAAATATTAGGATACCAGGAGACCAAATAGAAACCTAGAACTTATAACATTGAAAGAAATTATACAGATCCAGAGTTGTTCATATAAATTGATGAACATTTGAACGCTGAAATCAAAATCATCAACAAAACCAAACAAGATCACTGGAGAAGCAATGGCCAAAGGTCCTTCAAGATCTTTTACATAATGATCTTTTCCTACAAGATTACAAGATCTTTTACATACAACTATAAATTTATTCTAGCAAGAGATGTCTTCAACGGAGGAGACTTGTTACTGCCAAATGTAATATCATCATGGAGGCTTATAGAAACTACGTATTCTAATCAGTGTAAATGGAAAAGAAAAAAAAGGGAAGCATGTTTATGCTAATTAGTAACTTTAAATACTGCATGTTTATGCTAATTAGTAACTTTAAATTCTCCATAATAAAATGATCCCTGAAGATTTATGCGCACACACAATTTTGCAATACGAACGTTAAAATTCAAACTAGTGCCAAACAGAATATTCAAGTAAAATATTTTGGTACTCAATGTAGATGCCAATGTAGATATTATAATCAAAATATATCGAAACACAATTATTGGAACCGCCTAAAAGTTACAATTTTGTTATTTAGTCATGAACACCAAGAACAAAATTAGACAAATTAAGACTGCATCACTTCAATCTTGAATTGTTTAGATCTTAAAATATAACCTGACATTATCTCAAAACTATAAGCGTAGACAATTAATTATTTCAAATATATAACTTATAAAATTTTTAATAGTAGTAGACTAAGGGGTCCATTATGGCAAGACCATGTTACGTAGCGCTTTTCATATAAAATGCTACTGAACACCATCAAAATGCTATGTGGTTGCTGTGCTATAAGGCGTTTCACACATAAAATTTAACTTTTTATATGTGTTATAAATGCACATCAAGGAAATACAGTTATGATAACATATTTTTTTGACGTTTGTGCATTTTCTCGGTTAGGATTTCTATCTAAACCGCCTGACTGCACAGCAACAACGTAGGATTTTGATAGTTTTTAGTTCCATTTTATAAGAAAAACGCTTCGTCACATAGCCTTGCCATTACATTGGTCTATTTTACGGTAGAATCGGCTCCTGTGAGTTGACTCCCAGTTTAGGAATCGGTCCCTAAGAGTTGACTCCCAGTTCATTGGTAAAAGAAAGTTGTCATTTTTGCCTTGAATATTTACCATCTTTGATAATAAAAGTTAAATCATGTTGAAAATTTATCAAAAGATTATACTGAAATTGTTTCTGTTTATTTATCATTGCTCAAATTGATATGCTATCAGATGAACATGACTTTATATCCACAATTTCTGAGAAATTCTCGAATGAACATTTAAATCGTCCATAAATGTATATATATATATATATATATATATATATATATATAATCTTGTCTCCAACCCGTAAATTTACATACCGATATCGGCATTGCAAAATAATATACACTTATCCAATAAACCAAAATAAGACATCGTCCGGCCCACCCGCGCATTCCATCCTCGTATCCCGTTATTAAATAATAAAGCACTCGATGTGCCTAATTAACGTGTAATTAAACAGTATATTAAAATTATAAAAGACAATCAACTCTCACATTAAGTAATCGAAAATTACAAACATCGGACATACGAGTATGTCGTGATTTTGAAGACATTTTCTCCAAATATTCAAACAGCCCGCCAGTTCAATTAGTTCAAGCAACATTCGATGGGTGGTCCTGATTCACATGACCCGAAACACGTGGATGAAGATTATTAATTAAAAATATTTTTTAATTGCACAGTTTGTCTTTAATTTCGTGAGAATGAATTAATTTTATCTTACTGTGTTGTGTTTGTGTCGTGACGGTGAACATATTTCTTATCGTTAAGATACGATGACACGATTCAATTAGAATGAAGCATAATATATTTGAATTTTATTTATAAGTATTGATTTATTAATTGGATATTTTGATTTATCAGTGGGTAAAGTGATATTATTTTTATCTAACTCAAATTGATCATCGAAGCTAAAAAAGATATATCACTATTATGTGATATTGAATTATCAAATATGTAAAATTCAATTGTTTTTCTTAAATTCTTCTCTGATTAAGGTTCAAATACAACAAGTACTTTCTGGATTTATGAAGAAAATTAAATTGAATATATCATTTAAGAATTGAATATATATTTTTGAGAATTGAAAACATATATATTTTTTAATATAAAATTAAAGAGTGAGAGATTTCGTTTGATATGAGTTTTATATCAATGTCATTTTATTAAAATAAACTAGATGTAAGTAGCATTTTGCTTTAAAAAGTTATTTACACTGAATCGGCCGAAAAAGCTATTTTCTAGAATTTTGCCTGTGAAAACTATTAAACCTATCGATACATAAACTTATACACATATGAAGGCATCTTCTAACTATATTTTAAAAATAATTACATATGATAAAAATATTTATTAAAAAAAAGTTACAGCAGATCTGCGGAAGCACCTTGCTAAAATCACATTTTGCAGTGATCACTCTATTCCTAAAGTAAATTATCTGAAATTAAAAAATCAAAAAGGTTTCATTAAAGAAATTATAAATCTAGTAATTAATCGAAGCAATAAGCAAAATAATAGTTTTTGACAAAATGGCGGTTTTTTAAAAAAATCGGTTTTTCGATATTAGCAGATGAAAAATACTGATAGTTTACCACTAATTTGCATGAATATCTAATCATATGTAAATAATCGACTATTCAATAACAATTGAGATTTAGCAACTTTGAAAATTATGACTATAAATCTTTTACCTTCTTATTTTGAGAATAAATTTGTTTCTTTTACTAAGAACCAATTACTGCGATTTTCAATTCATATCTTCCAAGCCAATTTATAATATTTGCATTAATTTATCTAACACATTTCATTATATTTTGTATTCCAAAAAAGTATTAGAGGTCTTAATGTCAACGGTGATCAAAGCACACAGAACGGTATATATACAGGATGCATGTCCTAAGACCATGGCTTAGTATCCAAAATTAATGGATTTTTTATAATTAAATCGCTTTTTGTAGACTTGTAATATTTTTGGATGTCCTTTTTAGATAATGGTCTTTGTGACTACTTAAAGTTTCATTAAAACGGTTCAGTAAAAATTCAACAAATAACTAAGAAGAATTCGCAAACATCCTTTTTTCAATTTCGATGCCAAATGATTCAGATTAAGTAGAAACTTTAAAAAAAAATAAAAGTTGCAAATAGAATTTTTTGTCGAGAACATAATTTTTACCTTCTCGAAGTTAATAATTATCTGAATTTAGTCCAATAGTCTAATTCATAACTATCATTAATTGTCAAACTTCTTGTATAGTACAACCTTAAATCCTCATTACAATATTAGAAACTTATTGTTTTTCTTTTAAAAAGAAAAAGTAAAGTAGTGAGGGCATTACTGATTTACCTGCAAAAAAAAAATTTAGTCAATTGAAAGAATAGCCTGAATTATGGAAAGGTGGAAAATGTTGAGTAGGGTGAGATGATTCAGAATAAGTGCAAAAAAACATAAAATTAGCAAATAGGATTTTCTTTAAAAACATTATTTTCTCCTTCTCGAAGTTAATAATTATCTGAAATTAGTGAAATAATGTAATTCTCATTAGTCAAATAGTCTAATTCGGTACGACCTTCAATTGTCTTCTTGTTATAATAGAACCTTAATAGTAGAAATTTGTTTTTTTTTTACATTCCGATTCACCTACAGAAAAAAAATTGTAGTCAATTGAAAGATCAGCCTGAACTATAGAACGGTGAGAAAAGTTGAGAAATGGCATTATCTCAAATATTTTTAAACTATAAAAGTGTATCCAAACAAATTCACAATCTTTCACTACTATTATTATTATTTTCAAAATCGACCAATTCACACATGGCAACAAATGAGCAATGTTATGTTAGCAAGAAAAATTGTCGTCAATTTAGAGAACAGCCTAAACTAAAGGAAGGTGGAAAAAGTTTAGGATTGGCAGATCAAATATTTTCAAACTCTAAATGTGTATCCGAACAAAACTCACAATCTTTCACTACTATTATTATAAAGCAATGTGATTATTTGTTTAAATAAACACCAACATAAAATATTTATTTCTAGAATCAGGTCATTTCATGTATGACTAAGGAACCGCCAGAGAAGAGACATTTACCAAATGTCGCATGATCATTTCTTTAAATCACATGTACTACTAAAATTTCGCAAACAACATGAGACATATCGTCAAATCATATATATACATCAAAGGCATATTGAGGTATCATTTTTTACCGAGAATCACATTCATCAACACTCAAAAGTCGTATCTTTTGACCCTACATTTTGTGTTCAAAACATTCACAAATTGACAGACGTACAGAAAGAAATGACATGACAAAATGACATGTACGTTTCATACATTTGCTCCGAGTAAGATATTAACAAGTGTTGTCGTGACAGCCGAATGTATGCTGAACAAAATTATTTTGCGAATTATGTCATGTACAAATGTACCTGATTTCCTTGCTTATTATTCATGTAAAAAGGTACAGGTTTGGCAGTTGTCACTGAGAGGCAATTTGGATGACGATACAGAACTGAGGAGGAGGTTGAAATAAAAGAATTACATTATTAGTTTTGTAAATTTTATTTTGAATGCAACATGCATTTTATTTCATCTATCATAGTAAAACTTATCAATAAATCTAAATAATTTTTGTTTCAATCAAAACTTTATTTAAGTACATAAATAGATGTTAACCTGATGACTGTGAAGTTTTCATTGAACTGTGCGCACAGTTTTGTGAAGTCAGAATCGAGGTAAAATGTTGGTTCTGATGTAAAATGCCACCTTAAACAATTTATTTTATTCAGGCATTACTTGAAATTTTAAAAAATGTTCTGTTTGTTTTAAAGAAGTTGCTATCTAAATAGCCAATGGTCAAAGATTTATAAACATGGCAAGTATGCTCATTACTGCACAAAATTCTGTTACTTTTCGTTGACGAACATATTCGTTAACTAATTAACTAACTAATTAATAAATGATTTATTTTTATTTATTGATAACAACTACGACAACCGGTAATTGGTCTAGGCAGTCTTGGATTTTCACCTTGAATTCTCTGTATTTTTTTAGAAGCAATATTTGTTCCAGATTCAGGTTTATTGTCCCAATGGCGGTTTGCTCCAAATTTTTGAAAACATACTTATTTGCAATGTTTATTGGAAATATATTACAACTAGAATTATTTTTATAAAAGTTGAACTAAGAAAATTGTGCATAGAGGCAATTTGGAATGAAATACAGTATCAAGAAAATAGTACAGAATTATAAATAATGTTTAAAAGCGAAAATGACCTGCCAAAAATAATTTATAATTCGGAAAAATATAGAGTTTTGTACGTATAGCTAGTAATCAAAAATATGGTCATATTAAAAACAACTAATTATCTCTGAATTTTAGATCTGCTTGATTAAATTTATACAAAAAAATTAAAGATTGAGAAAAGATCAAAATACGCCCATTCAGAACTTTATAATTTTTTCCAAGTTTAATATATGATACTTTTTTTACATATTAGAATTTGATAAGTCTGCTTTACTATTTTCAGTTGAGTTTTTGATTGGATTGTAATACTATCAAAGATCAGAAACTCTAGTTATAAATTATAATTTAGTTAAAAAAAATACTAAATCTGCAAAAATCTAGAAAATTCAAAACAGGTCTAAACACTCTTTATTTAAAAATTAAGAGTTCTACAAATCTGCTTTTATTACCTTTTTTTTAGTTGAGCTTTTAGTTTGATTATAATACTATCCAAGATCAGAAAATACCTGATTAGTAATATTTCTAGTAACTACTATTAATAGTACTACTTGCTATGTACTATGTACTACTTGCTTAGTAATGTTAGAAAAATAATTTTATCAATTTATATGAAAACTAGGTGTAGGTGGCATTCTGCCTTAAGGCAAGTTGCTAAAACTTTTCGATATGTTTATACTTGATTTATATTTAGCAACTTTTAAAATTATGACGATATGAAATTTTGTAATTCACAGCCCATTCTTACAAACTTAATAAGAAATTGAATTGGATAATGATCATTTTTTATAATTATATACCATTTTGTAGGCCTATAATATTCTAGGAAGTTCATTAAGACCATAAAATTTATCATAATGGAAAATTCCATAAACTTAGTCGATTGTATAAACTACTGAAACAATTTCAACAAAATAATTGTTTTAAAAAAAAATTGTTTCTATTTTTTTTATATCGAAAATATTTCAGATTTTAATTTTAATTCTGTTCTAATATACTTTAAATAAATAATTTCAACTTTGCAATTCAGTTTATACCATTCTTATAAATATTAAACAATATTACAATATTTATAAAAAACTATTTGAAAACACTTAATATTCATCAATCATTTCGTTACGGTACGGGAAGTTTTAGCAATTTGCCTTAAGGCACGATACCATACACCACTAGTCCAACTTCTATGATGTAATTTGAATTAGAATTGATGTAGCTTTATTTTTACCTCGAGATTCAAAATAGAAATAAAGAAGCCATTAGTGACTTAAAGAAAAAATCAAAATGAAATAAAAACAGTTTTAAATTTTGAAAATTTGTTCAAGATTTTTGCAAAAACGTGAATGAATCAATAAGGATTCTTATCGAGTTTCATCAAAAGGATTTAAAATTTTTGAAATCAGTGAAACGTAAACTAAAGTTGGAATGTTGGCGTATGTTCACAAAGACACGCAAACGTCTACTTTTTTCAGTTTTGGTGTCAAACGATTCAGAATGACTTGAAAAGTGGAGAAAACGTCAATTTAGCAAATCAGACTTTTCAGCAAAAACGTAAACTTCTCCTTCGGAAAATTAGAAACTGTACGATATGTAAATATTAAGTGGATGTACCAAGTTGAGTTGAACACCTAGTTGTACTTTGAATTCATAGTCTATAAAACAAATTTAATAAGCTTTCTAAATAGATGATGCTCATACTCTTATTCCAACTTCTGTGGTGTAATTCAAGTTGGAATTGATGGAACTTTATTTTTACCTCGAGATACAAAATAGAAATAAAGAAGCCACGAGTGACTTAACGAAAAAATCAAAATGAAATAAACACAGTTTTAAATTTTGAAAATTTCTTCAAGATTTTTTGTAAAAACATGAACGAATCAATAAGAATTCTTACCGAGTTTCATCAAATGGATTTAAATTTTTTGAAATCAGTATATCCGTTTTTGGGAAAACGTAGACGAAAGTTCAACTGTTGGCATATATACATGAAGACTTGCAAACTTTACTTTTTTCAGTTTTGGATGAACGATTCAGAATGACTTAAAAAAGTGAAGATAACGTCAACTTAGTAAATCAGACTTTTTAGCAAAAACGTAAACTTCTCCTTCGGAAAATTAGAAACTGTACGATATGTAAATATTAAGTGGATGGATCAAGTTGAGTTGATCAACCTAGCTGTGCTTCGAATTTCTGGTCTATAAAATAAATTTAATAAGCTTTCTAAATAAATGATGCTCATACATTTATTCTAACTTCAGTGTAATTTAAGTTGGAATTGATGGAACCTTATTTAACCTCGAGATACAGCATAGAAATAAAGAAGCCACGAGTGTCTTAAAGAAAAAATCAAAACGAAATAATCTCAAGTTGTTGATCGCATATCCACGGAATCGTTTCCAGCAAAACCCGGTGCGTATATGCGTTCCTCGGTTTCTTCGGGTGAATTATAGTTTTAATTAGCGTGTTTATGGGCGATAATTCGTCGGAACGGGATGCGGTTTCATTCCTAATTGATTAAATGTTCTGAGTCTTGTAGCGTTGTGGATTTATTAATATGTGCTTTACTCGACGGACACACGGCCAACTTTTTATTTATGCGATGACCGTCGGCTACCGATCTGCGTGCAACACCGGACGATAAATTAAAATTTAATTCGTATGTATAATAAATTATTTAAACAAAATTGCTAACAGGGTCGAAACTAGTGGAGCGTGGCATCGCGCCTTAAGGCAAATTTTTGGAACTTCCCGAAGGGATAATTAAGATTTTTTAAAAACACTTTAAAAATTTTGAAAAACTTTTAAAAAATGGATTTTTGAAAAATTTTAAGAAAATATTTTGAAATTTCTGAAAATTTTTAGGTAAGCGAAGTAAGTTTGGCATAAGCGCCGCGTTCCAGTTTAAGGGATGAACATTATTAGAGCGGAATTCATAAAATTGTAAAGAAAACTTGTACTTATTATTGAAATCTTTATAAAATATCTGATAATTTGATGTGCTTATGTCTAATGATTATTTTTCGTCGCCAAATGACATTTTGAACTTGCCGTAGGGTAAGTTATAGTAATCGCAAAAAAATCGAAAATGAAAATTTTATAATATCTTTACGTTTCAGAGGTTTCTGAACTTAGAAAAAATGGATGGGTGTGTATGAGTAAGTATGTGTGTGTGTGTGTGTGCGTTCGTGCGTATGTGTGCGAACACGGATCAACTGATTTGAATAATTCAAAAATAATTCGATTCCTACTGATAAGGAGACGCGCTGATTAGATTTCGGCGAAGGCAGGTCTAGCTGTTCCGAACATACAGGGCAAAAAGGATTAAAAGTTTTATTTTAGTTTTTGAGATAACAGAGAGTCCGATTTAAATATTTCAAAAAACATTTTATTTGTATTGACTCCAAATCAACTATGTAGCGCGATCGCTTAAAAAATGCTCAAAACTTTCAAAATACAAAAAAAATCACAATATAAAAACATCAATTTTTTCCAAACAAAGTCATTTTTTCAGAAAATTTAGAATTTTTTTTTTAATTTATTTTCTATTTTTTTCAAAGTTTTGTGAAGTATATAATTTAGTTTTCGATGCAGGAAGTTCCAGCAATTTGCCTTAAGGCACGATGCCATGCACCACTAGTTTCTACTTTTTTCATTGAGAAACCGCTAGACTTGCTATTCCAAAAATCAGTTTAATCAGTTTTTAATAAGAATAGAGACTGTTTTTAGAATTATTCAAATCGGTTGATCACTGTTCTCAAAATTGGCGACGAAAAATTGTATCCGCACATACACACAGTCATATATATCTAAGGTATGCCAAAGTATTCAGAAACCTTTGAAGCATAAATATGCATAAAATTTCATTTTCGATTTTTTGCGATTACATTAACTTACTCTGAAGGAAATTAAAATAATGTTTTTTTTAAATTAATCTGGATTATTAATTTACAAAATTTAAAAAATATGAACTGATAATATCCAAAATCTAATAAAATAGAAACTATAAAATATAAAATTTTTAAATGGTTTGTTATTAACATAAATTTAATTCCAAAACCGCAAATATTATTGAAGCAACCGCGTAGTTCAAAATTTACTTATTTTATGTATAACATTGATGGCAAACTAAATAAGTCCGTACTATTTCCATAAAATTCTAATACATTGTATTTTTTAAATTTTATGCTTCACAAACAGACAATGGCAAGTTCTAGAGTACAGTAAGAAAATTATTAGAATAGTTTCCTTTTTGCAATTTAAAATTATTATTGATTCTTTGAAAATGTTATTAATTCATCATTGTTGTTAATTCATTATAAAAAGATTGTCACAAATGTGCCATGTGTTTTAATGGTACCTAGTAACACTAACAATAAATATTAGTAACAGTACCATGCAATAGCCTTATTCACCTGGTAATTTGGTAAATCGGAAATCATTATTTATTCATCCTACCATTTCATTTCTGTTCATTAGAATCCATATCTCTCAATCATCATGATTTCTGTGAAATCGACATTCAAACCACAAACATATGTTATTTGTTAGTCTCTAGTAGCAATTAATACGACATGGTGATCGAAAGATAACAGTTCGAGTTGATTTATACAGATATCTAAATTTAAACAGAAGTCTTTCTTAAATAGTGAATCATCTGATGGAAACATTAACACGTACAATTTTGTGAGAATCGTGGAAAGAATGCCATTATTATGGTAATGTAACTAGCATTATCAGCATATCGATGAGCTTCCGTATTTTTCTGAGTATTTTATATTTTAATCAAACGAAAGTTTTTGGAAATGTAGCATGAGAAAATATATAAGGTAAATGGAAAAATTTGGAGAAGTTTAACGGATCGTGAGAAGTGTTTTTGGTTGATGTCTAAATAAATTAAAAATTAGCAGAATTCAAAATTAGCAGAAAACTTTAAGAGCAAAATTAACATAAATCATCACTAGAGCTTTTTTCTGTTCTAGTTTACTAATTTTTTTCTTATTCACATCTTGCACATGGAATACAATTTTGGAGATTTTGGTCTTCTTTAAATAATATATTTAAATTCCAAAAAGTATCGGTAAGAATATTTTTATTCCTTAGGTTTTTATCCACTTTATTAAGGGGGTTGTTCGTTTTTTTTACAAAAAATGCAAGGTATTTGTTTTTGTTTTTCCCGAAATGTATTTATCATAGAGACATGCGTTTTTTTTAACAAATATTACAAAATCATAAAATATTACGAATTTTTTTTCTTTTTTTTTCGCCGTCATTTTTTAACCAGGGGGCGCCAAAGTCGGCCTTGCAAAATCGATCTCTTTTGCGGTACCACAGATAAATCCGTTGCGCATCGCCCGAAACAAAAAAAAAACTACGTTAAAGAAGAAGTTTGAATCCAGTCTCCCTACCAAAATGAAAGAAAAAAAGCAAGAAGGAAAAAAATAGCAGCTATTTAAAACAAAAGTGTTAAAAAAGACCTTTTTTGGGGCAAGAAGCTTCGAAAAAATTTTTTGCGTAATGTTATCAGGTTGTTTGAGGTAGGGGGACTAGGTATTGCAGTGGTGAACAAACTAAAAAAACGCAAGTCGATCCGACTTGTAGTTTTTTTTTTATTTGTGGCACCGCATTGAAAAAGTCAATTTGAGAAAAACGTATTTAAGTTTTTAATATAATGTACTAAATACACCATTTAATTTAATGTACTAAATACGCCATGATGTTCAAAGATGCTGACACATTGAAAAGGTCATGAGTATAAGGTTTTATAATGAAAAAGAGAGCAGTTGGCATACAACAGCTCGCGGATCATACATATAGAAATATAAAAAATAGATATTGAGATGGCAGTTTTTGAGAGAACTAAGCATCCGATTTGAATGATTTAAAAAACTTTCTACTCGTGTTGACAAACCGATTGATTTTGGGGAAAAAAAGTTTAATTTAAAAAAAATATTCTAACTATTTACATATTTGAAAACATTTAATATTTCTCGAATATTTCGTTACGATACGGGAAGTTTCAGCAATTTGCATTAAGACACGATGCTATACACTTTATTTTTTATATTATGAATATTATTTGAACCATTCCTTTTCATATCACAATTATTAAAAAAGTTTTATATAATGATAATTTTCATATATAATATTTTTTTGGTTATCAGTTTTTTCCAAATTGGCATAAATTTATGTTTTGTAACTGAATAGAGAACTACCTTTAGTTTGAATCCAATATGAATATTATAAATCTCACTAGATTAAAAAAAAGTGCAAGTAAATCATGTCAAAGCATGAATTTTTCTAAAAAGTTCAGAAGGCTTTAGCAGATTTTATAAGAATGTTTTATTTTATATCAGCTTCCACTTTGTATACCCGTGTTTTATGCGATCGAAATGAGAAATATTTTTAAAGTGGCTAATAATTTATTACAATTATTAATATAGACAGTTTTCATAGTATTTCTCTCCATCGTCTAGTCGTCTAAAAATGTTCAGGAGTCTTGGATCAGTTAATACAAAGTATTCTGCATTGCTTAATAAAATTATAATTTTCACAGTACGACGTACATAAAAATAAAAACAGCTCTATATCGGCAAGTATTAAAAACTTCACATTTAAAATTTATTTCCATCCCGGCATGTGGCCGGCGCTTCATAATGCAGGAATTACCTAAGCAACTTCTGATGCTCGGAGGTAATTTTAATGACTTTACAAGTGCCTCGTACATATGTATGCTATATTATTATTATTATTAACTTCAAACGTTCCTCAACTATATTTATTGCTGTAATTAGCTAGTCTTAATTAATTTCTTGCTAAGACTTCTTATTACCCCATTACTCTGCACATTTTGAGTAAAGCTAAATGCCTCACAAAGGCATGCGCATAAATAATTTAACTACGAATGTTGTTTGAGATGGCGAAGGCATGCTACTTATAAAAAATACTGGTAATAAAAAATAAAGTTACTTTTACAAAAAATATTACAGAACGAGGTTAAGTGACCTTTCGTCTTAAAGAAAATAATCATTCAATTATATTCAGATAAAATTTTCAACTATTTATTTTGGTTTTACTAAAAACGAATCATTACTTTTACAATACTATGATTTCCAATTGATATCCTACAAACTAACTTATAATACCAGAAATTGTATTAATTAAGTTTAATTCATTTAACACAATTCATTGTACTCTGTGTTCCAAAAATGTATGTGAACAAACACTATGTGCGTCACAATAGGAAAAAAGAAGAGCAAATGAACCAATTAGGTCGAAAGTTTAATTATAAGTAGGAATTATAAAATTCTAGAGTCTCCCCCCATGAAATAATACGGTGTTTCTATGGAGGCAACAGGCAAGAGATAAGTGGAGGTTTTAGTTGGCAATATTTATTGAGTCCAGCATAACCAGACAAAAGACCTAGTTTGTTATAGAAGAATTATATAAACTGAATTACAAAGTTAAAATTATTTATTTAAAGTATATAAGAGAGCTTTAAATCTTAGCCAGAATTAAAATTGAAATCTGAATGATCTGAATTATTTTATACAAAATACAAACAAAATGATATAAAAAAAATGAAAAAAATTTTGAAATATTTTTTTTTCCAAAAGCAATTATTTTTTCAATACAAGCAGAAAGTTTTTTGAATTATTTAAATCGGATGTTCGTATGTTAGATATCTCAAAAACTGCCATTTTTGCACATTTAGCTCGGTATCTCAAAAACGGCTTTTTGGATCATTTAAATCGGATCCTCCGTTCTCTCAAAAACTTGATTTCTATTTTCTGCATTCTCTGCAATCTTCGAAACGGCTGGATCTGCCTTCTCCCAATAGGAATCGAATGTTTTTGAACGATTCAAATCGGTTGATCCGTGCGCCCGAAAACGTGGACGAAAAAATGCGGACACAAAACACACACACACATTCATTTTTCCTGATATATGCCAAAATGTTCAGAAACCTGTGAAACGTGAAGATATGCAAAAATTTGCATTTTCGATTATCGGCCCATTAGTATGGGCCATTACCATAACTTACTCTATGGAAAGTTTTTAAAACTATGTGTCCTAGAGAAACTGAAAGCACTTGCAAATCATTCATTATTATAAAATTATATCTTTCTTTTATTGAACTATTATATTTTCTAGGAGCTGTTTTGATATAATTCCATAATCACGTATTTTTATATTAAAAGGCCACCTCATCCTCCTCGTGATGAAATAAATATTAGTGGTGTGATATATATCTTGCAATCTTGCAATGCCTTATTATTATTTGGAATTATATGTAAATCTATATTTTAAAGTGAAAACTGATATCTAGATTTCTTGATATCAAGTAGTACAAGGCGAGATCAATAATATTTAAAACAATCTCTTAAGAAATATAAGGATTTGTCAAGTACATTCAAAAACGTTTCCCATTTATCATGCAATCTTAATTGGCATTGCTGATCTGACACAATTGTGTCTGAATATTCGATAATGTATAAGTACTACTAGTTACATACATTATAAAACTATTCAAAGATATGCCATTGAATAAATAAAAATATGAAATAGAACAGCGTGGTCTTTTGCGCTATGCTGACCATGACACCACCAAGAAGCACATGGGCGGATGGTCGTGGGCGCTATTTGTAATGAGTATCACGGATTTGATTTGATGTCTATTAGTAAATCATCTTATCTATGAAATACATATGAATCAATAATTTATATCTACATCTGTAAAATGTAATTAGCGGATTCATAATAGGTATTTTACTATTCGCGGATTTAAAAAAATCAGACACAAATCCTATATTCTAATAAGAATCAATTTGATGCACATGTAATTATAAGAGGATTCCAATGGGTATCCGATCCAATATCTTTTGTAAGTGCTGTTAACTTGTGATGAAAAGTAAAGTAAATCTTAATACAACTGTACCAAAAGTATGTTGTTAAATGATATCGCCGAAGACTGAAAATCAGTGACTGAGGATTTGGAAAATCCTATAGGTTTCTCAAATCGGCTTGTAAATATTACATTCACAGTCTATAGGCATATATTGGACAAGAGACTTCAATAATCATTGAGAACGTGATATTTAATTAGAAAATTTATAGTAATGATTTAAGAATGGTAAATGAGTATATCTTTACGTTTCAAAGGTTTTTGAACATTTTGGCATATCTTAGAAAAAATGGATTTATGTGTGTGGGTGTGTGTGTGCGGATACAAATTTTCGTCGACGATTTCGAGAAGACTGATCAACCGATTTGGATAATTCAAAAAACATTCGATTTATATTGATAAGGAGACATGCTCATTAGATTTTGGCGATGGCAGGTCTAGCTGTTCCGAAGATACGGGGCAAAAAATGCCAAAAACGGTAACTCTGTTTTGAAGAGAATGGAAGGTCCGATTTTAACAATTCAAAAAACATTTTACTTGTATTGACAAAATGAGGTACTGATTAATTTCGTGGAAGACAGGTCCAGCGGTTATGGACTCTCAATGAAAATAAGTTAAAAAAATGTCATTTGACAGTCAAAAATGTTTATTGGACATATGTATACATCAAATTATCAGACATTTTGTAGAGATTTTAATAATGTGTACACATTTTGTGTAATTTTTTTTGAGGGTTCCGTGTCACAATTTTTAATTACGGTACGGGAAGTTGCCAGCAATTTGCCTTAAGGCACGATATGCCATGCACTCCACTAGTTTTATCACCATCGTATTCTATATAAAGTAGAATTATTCTCAGTTCCTGTATTTGCAGCATATTTTGGAAACATATCATCTGCAAATAAATGTCTTTTACTGTATTTCAAAAATCTAAAATAATAATAAAGAATTAGTAAGCTTCATTGAAAACGTGGTTATAAACACATGCTATCTGGGCGTATTTTTAATTTATAGGCGAGGTTTGTAGCTTAAATAAATATCGTGAATGGTTCAAAAATTAGATCGAACCAGTGGTAGCAAACCATTCACAATGAATTACAAATAAGTATAAATGAATATAAAATAAAAATTATTTCATCTGTTAGTTAATAAAATAGGGTTTATTAATTCAAAGTCATTTAATACGCATTGACAATAATTTTAAGATTGAGAAATTAATGTAGAATGAACTTTGTTCAAACCTGGTGGTCCTGGTCATAAGGCTGGTAGTGTTCTGCAGTGTTCTCTGGCTATAGAATTTAGGTGATTTTCTCCAAACAGCTTTTGTACTTGTTTGAAATAAATCCTATTCCATCATTTCCTATGATGATATCAGCGGTTTTATGGATCGATCAATTTGGAAATTTTTCGGTACAATCAAATTTTTTTTTTTCAAATATATTACTTGTATTATGTATGTGAGTCCATTAATTATTTTTAATTTTAATCTTAACGATATGCTCTTGAAATAGGTTTATTAATAGGAGCAAGATTGTTGTATCACATAGAATTTTTTTTGATGATTCCTTATGAATTCATATTGTATTAATTATACATAATCACAAAGACTTTGCGATTATGAATATTTTGATTTTCTGGAAAGAAATAATGAAGTAGTAAACAATAATTATATACACATGCTTTATATTATATATATAAATTTTATTTAAAAGTACACGCTTAGACAACATTTTTGATTATACTAAAACTAAAACTAAGGCTGAAAATCAGGATTTTTCCGCAAAACAACAAATCCTTCCATAATTGGTGTCAGAGGCAAATATTCATCAGTGGCCAATTCTGCTCTTTCACCTAATGATAACAAAACTGGTGTTGTATGAGTTTGGAAACCTGTTATCGTTTTCGGTTTTCCAGCCTGTCCAACTACATCAACAGCCTGAAATATACAAATATAAGAGAGTCAACTTTGAATCAAGAAATATATTATTATAATTTATAAACAAATCTATAAAAATAGATCATACCATTCCTACACGAACAGGAACTGCCAAACTATTTAAGTCTTCATCAAATGTGACTAACATTCGAGGTTGCATTGCAGTAGCCAATGCATATAATAAGTAATGAGAGCGCCCCAAAATAACTAAAAGAATAAGATTTATTTGATTACATTATTTACTAAACAAACTGCACCCTCAGGTGATTTTTTGAAAATAATTGTTTATTACTTACTATTTTTGACATCCAAAAATCCAACTAGACAAGCTAGTAATCCAGAAAGTGCTACAGGACTCATCAATTGCTTATCACTATGGAAAGGTGATAATGTTAAAGTTCCTTTGCCAAGATGAGTAAGACCTTGTGCAATTCTAACCATGAATAAATTGTTTGGATCCTTTGCATGGAATTGAGCTAATTGTCTCAACATAGCAGCCAATCTAGAATATTATAGTATAATCTATAATTCTTAAATCAAAGAAATTCATTCTTAATATTAAATGATTTCTTAACAAATACAAAAATATTCATTATAAATACTTAATAAAATTCTATCTTTCTTACGATTATGACTGATATCAAAATAGGTTTACCTGGCATTGTTTGTTCCAGCACCTACTAATCCCATAGCAAATATAGCATTATGAGCTACTTCTGAATCACTGTCATGAGAAAATTTACTCAATGTGTCTAATATATTAAGTTTTGGATTTGATACTGAGATCAAGCCAAGAGCCAAAGGAACTGATCTTCTGATAACTGGTTCACAATACCGCAACTGGAAGAATATATTAATTGATTAAAAGACTTCCTAATCCCAAAGACTTCATAAGCTAAGAATAAAATACACATGAAGACATTCTTTGCTAAAGTTGAGATCTGTTTATAAAAAAAGATTGGAAATTACTCACCAAATGCCCAAATGTCCTGTATGCCATTTCACTGCCAATTTCTTCGCCCATTGCAATAAGAGCAATTCCTAAAACGGCCACTGCTTGCCTTGGTGATAGATCTTTTTCCTTATCTTCTTTTTCTTTAGATTCTTTTGAATCTTTCTGTAATATTAAATAAATATTGTATATTTCTGTCTTGAATTCACATATGAAACTAACAAAGTCATAATATTAGAAGAAAAAGAAAGAATGTAAAATAGATTAATTTTCCATATAAATAAATAGACAATTTTCAATTACCTTACTATCTTTTGATTCTTTCTTTTCTTCCTCTGTGCTTTCATAATGTTCAGAACAAATGTGAAGCAATTCTTGAATTTTCAGAACATTTCCAGTTCCTGCATAAGCACAAACTTCCACCATAGTAACAGCCATTGATTTGAACGGTTCCTGGATTACTTCTAAAGCTGCAACTATAGCTTCTACGGCTTCCTTTCTACCTAAGTATACTAGGCCAAGACCCAAAGGTAAAAATCTGAAAATTTAGTTTGTTGTTTTGAAATTTTCATGTAATCATTACCATTAAAATTATTGATGAATAGTTCTTGAATACTTTCAATTCATGAATGTTTTAGTATTTTGTGAAACATTGTTTCTACAATAGTACATAGTTTAAAATAATTTAGTTCTTCAAATATTCTCTAAAAGATTAAATACTCAATAAAATTGATTATTTAAGAAGGAATAGGTTAAATACCTCATATATGTATCCTTCAAATCAGATTCACTACGTTCCATTAAAGTTTGAATTATGAGCTCAGTAACCTCAGAGTTGCACGATCCTACTGCTATCATACCACTAGCCAAACCAGCCATACCAATGACTTCCATTGTAGATTTTGGATCATTAAAGACAGGTGCTAATAAACTTAATGCAGTTTCTCTGTTTGAACCAGCATAAGCTAAACCCAAACCTATAGAAAAAAAAATTATACATCATTATACCTTTAATAAAAGACCACTTAAAAGCAACAATTCAAACAAATATATAATTAATAAAAAATACCTAATATAGCTCCTACTCTCATAACTGGTGTATTATGTAAAATGTAATCTGACAACAAAGCCAAAGCTGGATCACACTCATTTCTAACTCCACAATTCACAATGCCGCAAGCCAGCAAGGCACCAGATTTAATATAATCTTCAGCTGAATATAAATATTTATCAATTGGTGTCAGACCACCATCAACATCCCAGAGTAAAACAAGTCCCAAACTGGCAGTAGCACTTAACATTCCATGCTCTTTGTTCTTGTATAACCATTTTTGACCATCATCAGTGAGAAGTTTATCTTGGCCGAAGGCGGCATTCACAAAACCATTAACAAAACTGGCAGCCAAATTTTGCCTTGCCGAATCTACTTGACCACCTCCAAAAGGAGGCCTAGAATTTTCTAGATGAGATTTGTAAACATCTTCAGGAGTTTTTGGTTCCATAATATCCAACTAAAGACAATAAAAGCATTAAATTCAGATTACTTAATTCAAAGCAGACAAAATATTTTGATATATTAACTACCTCTCTAGCTAAATTTAAAAAGTGGTTATTCAGATTTCCATTAGACATAATTTCAACTAAATCATCATAGTCACTGCTATTTTCATTTAATTCCAAAAACACTTGTTGACGTCCTAACATAAATGCCAATTGTTTTTTTACAGATCTGAAAAGATTTAAAAATAAAATTATATAAAAATATTTGTTTAAGATAATAGTATTGTTATTTAAACTTACAAATCAGGACAAGTTGAAAATATTTCCTCTATAAGTGGCAAATCGTTGAGTTGCATAGCTAGACGCAAAGCTTGTGGATACTGATTGAACTTTCTAAATAATTTTAATGCAGTAAGTAATAAATTAGTATTTTCTGGATCTGCCACATAAGGCACACAGCTGGTAAGATACAAGCAAACTCTTGGATAAGCACTTTCATCAACAAATTGTTCAAGCATTTCTAGATGTTCAATTTCCATCAACAAATCACAAGCTTCAGCCTCAGCGTTATGTGACATATTGTAAGGTACTATTTGACTAGCGAGTTGCACTAATTTTTCTTTCAAAGCATTATTATCATTTTCTGGCAACTCGGCCCATTCAGCGGCAATTTCACCAGATAAATGACGCACATATTCATGTCCCCATTCTCCAATTTGATCAGCTGACCCCAGCATTCGGTATTTTAAACAATCTCTTGCATCTCCCATAGTCATTGCAAGAACCGATAAGACATCAGCACACATTTCTTTTGTTGGTTGATCAACAATTTTGTTGTAAACTTCTTTAACTGTGCTGTAATGGGGCCTCATAAATTTAAGAGGCTTGGGAACTGATGTCATGGAAGTTGTACTTGCACGAATTTGATTGCGCAAACTTTCCAGTGAAGGCAGATATTGGCTAGCATCAGATCCCTGTGAACAAGAAAAATGGTATAAACAATTTGATATGAAATAAATAAAACATTTGATATTAGACAAAAGAAAAAAAATATTGACAATGTTTACCTGAAGCCTTTCAACCATTAAATTCAACTCATCTTGCAACAATTTATCTTCTTCAGACTGTAAAAAAATAAAATAAAGAAATCAATACATTTACATGCTAAATATCAATTTTAAAAATTTGTAGCCATAACACTTCTATTTAATTTGCATGGATATTCATAATAAAATTGTCAACTTTATTATAAAATTAAATTACCAATTCAGTTTCCACTGGCTCTTCCTCCTTTTTTACTACAGGGGCTTCGACCACAGTCTCTTGCACCATTTTCACTATCTTTTTAAGTCAACACAAAAATAAACTTATTATGATTAGCAACTTTTCATGAAATCAGGTTATAAAACACCGATGTACGTCGTCAAAGCATTTACAAGGCATTCAAACATAAAGAAACAAAATGCGCTGTCACGACGACAAACAAATTACTCTGAAGTTAGTAGTATCATTGCAAGTTTGCCAATGTATGCGAACTTCGTTCCTTGATTCGTACCTAAGTTCATTGCATGTGTGTTTAGTTCTTATCCTAGCTAAAATGCATTTCTAGGTTGCTGTATTTGTTTAGTGTTGTTTTAACCAAACCAGTTACTTTGCTAACTGAAAATTGTGTTTTTAAATGTGAAATTTTGTTTGCTTTATTATTAAAATTTCATAATTGTTTGCTTTACATCAGTTCAAATGGTTCAATAATTCATACAAAGTTTTGATTAAGTGAAATGATTCCTCATTTCCATAGCTCATTTCATACATTGTTTGTTTATTTCTGAAGCTCTGACTTATAAAGTACATAATAAAATTATAAACTCCATTAATAATTTAAATTACCAATTCTGTTTCCACAGGCTCATAGATAAATAAGCATCAGACTCTTCTTCCTTTTTTGCTACAGGAGCTTCGACCACAGTCTCTTGCACCATTTCGATTATGTTTATCTATATCTTTACTAAAAATTTTCATTCATGAGCAAGGTGGCAAATTTCAGCAGCCTAAACTAAACATTGAGCCTGCAGTTTCGATATTTTCTCTCACCTCTTATTAAATGTATGATATGTTTTTGGAACAAACAATTTACTTCCCAATATACATCAATAACTTTTATCATTTTACTATAGTTATATTTATGGGTATACTGTTTGAAAATAATCTTAAAGCCTTTCTTTTTTGTAGTTCGAGACAATCCACAAAATTTTTAACATAATGATTTGATGGCACATCTAAACTTATTACTAATGAAAGATGATAAAGTGCCAAATTTATTCCAGTACGAACAGCAGAACTTTGTATCTTAAATTTCAGGTAAAATTAGAAAAATATGTAGTAATTTAAGGAATTTTCATAATTGAGAAACATTAAAATACTTAATTATGAATCACCATATCTGAAATATTGACGATTTATAATTAAAGTTTTGTAGAATATATTTAAATTAGCAGATACATATATTTATATGTATCTTATCAATTGCAAAAAGTCTGTGGAAAAATATTAATTTCTTATGCAAAAGTCTTTTTGGCATTTGTTATAGCAATAGAATACTAATTACTAATCACCACATAAAAATATAAGAAAATATTTAATCCAACAAGATAATTTTGTATGCTACAAAATATTGTCTTTTTAATTAGGTATAATATATTAATTTATAATAATAGAAAATCAGTAATAACTGTTCAGCATTATTGTACCACAAATCGGTTAGACTTTCTTTACTAAAATATTATTTGAAAGTTGTTGCACAAAATTATATATAAACTGCAAACTCGTCTTTAAAATAATATTTAAAGAACAGACAGTCAATCATAATAAACAATAATATGAATCCATAACAAAATTTATTATTAGTTTGTTATAAAAAATACTTATTATTACATATGCTCAGATTGTTTCATATAGTATATCATATTATTATTACATGAACTTTTTAACTAAATCTATAACGGGTTGAATCAATTCCTCTGTTGTAGTTTCATTATTATTAACAAGAACAAAATCCCAGTTTTCATAATTATCTAAATCACATTCAGATGCAACATCATCAACACCTTCTGTGAATTTCCAACCTCGAGATTCTCTAATGCATTTACTGCAATTAATTCTAATTGTTATAACTTTAGCACCATATTTTTCAATAAACCATTTTATATCCGTGTTCCTGCGGATATCACTAACTATGCAAATTGGTCTCGAGATTGCTTGGCAAGCCACTTTACAAAAATAACCATAATCTTCATTTCGAACTCGGTCACTCCATTCTATCATATCTTTTCTGAAGCTTTCTTTATATTCTCCATCGCTTAATAGTTGTTCCAGATCTAGAGATTTTTGAGCAGCCCAGTGGGCTTTTATAGGTTGTGAAATACGGATTATTTCAGATTTATCTTTACCCAGATAATTGTGAATAATTCCTGTAATATAATCTTTGCCTGATTTTCTTTTGCCACTGAAAAGGAGTACAAGTTTTGGGTTATCAGACATTTTGTTTATGTCTTTGAAACACTGAATAGTTATTTGCTTTAATTATTTGTGTAAAATTAAAGAATAATTTAAATTATAAATGTAACATTTTTGTCTACGCCTTCATTCTGACGCGTTATATGCTAAAAGAAATCCCGTTATTTGTCTTATTTTATATGAAATAAATTAATAAAAAGATTCTCATGTTTAGTACTAAATTTTTATTCAGAAATGCTAGCATATATCTATTAGCCTATTTTTTAAACAAATTTATGCAAAACAAATCATTATTATTTCAGGGTCGCTAAAAAGCATCACATAACCTATAATAATTCCAATACAATGCACTCGATGTTTTAAATTTTAAAACTAACTATTACATGTCACAAGTAAAAATAAATTTGAATGCATTCATTTACAACCATTCACTTTCATGTTCTACAAGTTTATATTCTCTTTTTTATCTGTAGAATTTGTATATATAATTTGACAGATGAAAAAACATTTTTAACTTCCCGAAGGAGAAGTTTATGTTTTCATCAAAATAACCGATTTGCTAATTTTATGTTTTCTCGACGTTTCAAGCCATTCTGAATCGAATGAACCCAAATTTGGAAAAAGTATGTATGTGTGTGTGAACAGATTTTTTGCCGTAAATTTACGTTTTCTCAAAAACGGCTGCACCGATTTCAAAAATTTAAAAACCATTCGATGCATTTCGATGAGGACTAGCCTTTCTCAGTTTTGTGCCACGATCGGCCGAGCCGTTTCTTTGTAAATCGTAAATTTCTAATGTAAATGAAAATTTTTTCGTCCACGTTTTAGCCCGCAATTCTGAATCGATTTTGAAAATTCAAAAACTGTTCGATTTATATTGGTTGGAAATCGACCTGATTAGTTTTTGGTAAAGATCGGCCGCGCCGTTTTCTTGTAATAAAGTGTTAGAAAAAAATTTTAGACGATTTTTATGATTATTTTTTTACGGTAGATACCATAGTCTTATAGATCATGCTAAAATATTACGGTCCTACGCCAAGTCGTTTAATTTTAAAAATTCGTCAAAGTTTTTGCAAAAATTAGTATCGTTTTTTTGGCGTTTGTCAACATTATAAATTTCATCGACGTTTGCTCAAAAACGCCTGAACCGATTTCAGAAATTGAAAAGCCATCTCAATGAGGACTATCGTTTGTCAGTTTTGCGCGACGATATCTGCCAAGCCGTTTTTTTGTAATTTGGAAAAAAGTGTTCGTCCACATATTTAAGCTCATACTACCGAATCGATATTAAAAATTCTAACTATTCGAAAGATATTAGTTAGGAATGATCCTGATTAGTTTTAGGTGAAAATCTTACTGAAAAATAGAACTTACTGAAAAATGTCGGCCTTACGACAAGTAGTTTAATTTTAAAAATGAATCGAAGTTCGAGAATTTTTTTTTTTATTTATTTTTCATAGCAAGCTATACAAAGTACATTCAGCTACATTTGTTACAGTTATATATTATTTGACTGCGTGAGAAGGATCGCTATCCTGCGATAGCACCTTCTTAGATGTTATGTTATATTTTGTAAATCAGTGCAAATTTCTTCTTCTATAGTTCGAATTCTGAGATCTTGATGTATCAACCAATTGGGAACGTATTTTGGAGCGTTCACGATTTCTTTCAAAATTTTATTTTGGAACCTTTTTAGAATAGTTATGTTCGATTTACTGGCCGCACCCCATAGTTGTAGGACGTAGGACCATATCGGTTTAATAATTGTCTTGTATATTAGGAGTTTATTTTCTATTGTGACTTGTGATTTCCAGCCCATTAACCAATTAAGTTGCATACGTGTTAATGCAAGCTGCTGACGCTTCTTTAGAATATGTTTTAAGTTTGAGAAAATGAGTATAGTTTTTTTTTACGTTTGTTAAAATTAAAATTAGGCGATTTACTTGATATAACGATGATAGAGTACTTGATGATCTTATAATGAACATACTCAACCATTAAAATCCTAACAGAAACTGATGATTCAATTATAAAAATTATTGATTTTTGAAAATTTGCTTTTGCAAAATACTCCGAGTTAACGTGTTCGTTCGTTCTTAATTATATATGTAATAAATTCATTCGGAATACTTTAATCACTCATAAATTAATTTATTTTTTATTAAGTCGATTATTTACACATATCGGGAAGTTCATGTAACTTGTCTCAAGGCAAAATACCAATACCAATTAGTTTTACTTTTGTTTTATTATTGAAATAAATTAATTTTCTTATTAATTTATTAAATATATATGATATAAAGATATAAAGTATATTAATATTTATTGTTCATTCAATGTAATTGTTATTCATCATATTAAAAACTGATAAAAAAAAGCTTTTACATAGTGATTTTTGTTTAGTACAGTTTTTCTACGCGCTTTTTTTTGGAACGAATCATGAACGAATCTTCCGTGTAAAACGAGGGATATTTGTATAATAATTTTATATATAATTCAGTTTATAGATAAATAAAAACAATGGCTTTGCATCATGTTTTTTTTTATTTTAATAATTTTTACAACTGTTGCATAATGATAATTGGATTTTTTCGGATATAACTCCCCATGATTCAGTTAGTTTATAGAACTTTTCGCGCTGTTTATTTATCACCCTTCAAAAATTGCGCACTTCACACCGTATTCTTTAACTATTGGCACAACTGCTTCGAACATTATTCGGCGCATAATTCGTGCAATTTGGACGCGCCATTTGGACGCGCCATTTATAGATAAACAAGTATATTGGCGCCATTTTTGTATAAAAATACAAGTCTATCAGTTAAAGTATCACATTGTGAAACTATACTCTGTATTAACTACCGTGAATTTTGTTGCCAAAATGAATTTGTCAGGAGAAGATACTATACTTTTGATTAAAAAATACGAAGAACAAAATATTCTCTGGAATCCAAAGCACCCAGAATATTATAATAGAAAACTAAAAAAAGCTGCGTGGGAGAAAATCGCTGAGACGTTTCAAAAAAACGTTGGTGACGTGAAACAAAAAATGGCTAGTCTTCTGGCATCCTTTCGAAGAGAAAAGAAGAGAGTAATGGATTCTCGTAGAGGAGGAACAGGTAATAGTTTTTATACAAATAAAATATACTTTATTTGCATTTCGAATCAAATTGATCCATAGCCGTCATTATATTTACATGACATACTACTCATGAATTACACAAATTAATGTCATTATTATAAATGTACATTTAAATTCACATATGCATAATTTTAGGATCGAGTGACATATACGTATCACATTGGTACGGATACAAATATTTCCATTTTCTACTTGAAAAGGATTATCCGAGATCCATAAATACTATTATTGAAATTAAGGTAATATCAAATTAGATTTTAGTTTCATCTTTCTTTTGTTCAATTGCTTGATCTCCTTATTTATTACAGAAAAGAGCATTGCATGCTCTTGCTTTATTAAGAAAGGCACGAAATAAAAAATCAAATGAAATCAACATAGACAAAATGTTGAAAATCATACTGATAAACTTTTTGAAAGATTATAACCAAAACACTAGCAGGCGCAATCCCTTTCTGCAACATTTAGGGCAACTGCTCGACTGGTTCAGTGAAGAACAAAGATGTTTCTTGGAATACCAAATATTAAATTTAACATACGAAGCAACAGAAAAAGTAATGTGGTTGAAAACAAGAAGATTAATGCAATGAAACAAAAGCAAGTAACTGAATAATACAATGAAAAAGAAAGTTAATAAGGGTACCCTTCAGCTGTTCGAGAACTAACTAACGTTAGTTCAGGAAATTGTGATTTTTTTTATTTTGTGGTCAGCTTTTCACAATTCATATTTATATTTAAATAGTAATTATTTTTGATTTTCATTTTTATTGACTTTTCAATATTACTTCTATTATTCCCAAATTTTATTTATTTATTACTTTTAAATTTTACTTGTTTTTTTATAATTGAAATTGATATGGAGAAAAACATTTATTTATATTATATTAGTTTTTATTTTATTATCATATAATTTCATAAATAAATAATCTTTATAGAGAAATTGATTTTATTTATTTAGTTTCATTACAAATAAGATAATTCTTAAATCTGTATACATATCTTGTTGAAAAAACATTAAAATTCATGTACAGTCTTTTTTATATCGAGTTTCATAAGATGGCTTTTAATGGCCAAGTCTAATATTGTTTCAATCTAAAGTTCCAAGAAAGATCATTGATGATGTTTCTATATATACAGGCTTTGTAGAAGCTTGAATATCAACAGAATATTGTAGTCGCTCAATATTGACTTTAAAAGCTTCGAAGACATATCAGTGGCTAGAATGTTTGAAACACCAGATTTTAGAAGCCTTAAGAAAAAGATTCTACTTCTCATTATTTAAGCAATTTATCTTTACAATATCATATCACAAAGTCGCTTGATATGGACTTTAAAAGCCTGAAGATCATCCAGATATTATAGTCGCTGGACTTTTAGAAACACCAGATTTTAGAATGCTTAAGAAACAGATTCCACTTGTAATATTCAAACCATTTATGTATTATTGAATATTTATTATTGGAGCGACTACTATTTGGTTTATAAAATTTAGCTTAATTATTAATAATTATGTGTGTGTTTATAAGTGATCTTTTTTTCTATGAGTAGACTCATAATGGTCTTATTTGTTCGAACTGCTGTTAAAACTGTTTGGTATCATGCCTTAAGGCAAATTGCTGGAACTTCCCCTAACGAATTATTTGAGGAAAATTAAATGTTTTCAAATAGATTTTAATACTGTAACTTTCATTATTTTTATTTTATAGGCAAAATATAAGAGCTTATGAATTGCACGATGACTTTTATATCTGTATATTACAGAAAAGTAAATAAACAAAATTATTTTGATTAAGTTAACTTAATCAATAACTTAAAATGAAGCACATTGTCTAATATTAATAAGAATTGAATAAACTAAATTGCAAAGTTAAAATTATTTATTTAAAGTATAAATATATATTTATAGTTCAAAGTGAGTGAGCGAATAAATTAGTTTAAAGTAAAGCGATCTTTAGAACTGTAGCCAGAAATAAAATAACATCCAAATTATTTTCGATTTACAAAAAAAATTTTTTTGAAAAAAAAATTAAAAAAAAATCTAATAGCAATTATTTCATCAACACAAGCAGTGTTTTTGAATCGTTCAAATCGGATTCTTAGTTCTCTCGAAAACTGCCATTTTTTGCATATTTAGCTTCGTATTCCGGAATGGCTGGATCTGCTTTTGCCAAAAACTAATCATCGCACTTCTCCCCATCGTAACGAATGTTTTTTGAATCATTCAAACCGGTTAATCCGTGCGCCCAAAAACATTGACAAAAAATTGTATTCAAACAAAAACACACACACACATCAATTTTTCTAAGCTATGCCGAAATGTTCAGAAACCTTTGAAACGCGAAGATAGGCAAAAAAAATCATTTTCGAATGTTTGGATGATTACTATAACTTAGAAGTGAAGTTAACAAATGGTTTTTAAATTTTTGAATTAACTTCTCATTGACTTACGTTACTTAGAAAGAAGGAGAGCGAATGGCACTAATTAAGAGGATAGTATCATTAGGAGAGAGAATCATAGCATTCTATAACCTCCTCCTATGAAGTAATGCCTAACGGTGGTTTCTTTGGGGACAAGGGGCAGGAAAAAAGCGGAAGTTTTTGTCGGTATTGTAACCAGGCGTTATAGAGCTCGACATACCTGGGCCAATAAACATCTAAGCCTAGGAAACGTAAAAGTATTTCATTCATTATATAAAAAAACACAACATTTTTTTAATATTGTTGCCAAATTAGTATTTGGATTTTCTTCGGAAAATTTCCTTTGAAGATGTCTTAATCGATTTTTAAGATGCAGTTAATAGCTTACGCAATGTTTGGGGTACAGTGAAAAACTTATACTCCTTCATATAATAATTATTAATCGCTAAAATTTAAAGAAATATGAAAGTTCAATATTTTTCTTAAAAAATAAAGTAATTTATCTAAATTCATTTACATTTTACATTTGATTGCAGAAAAATTGAAGGTAAAAAATGATTATGCTTTTAAATATAAATGCCTAGTTGTGTTCACTAATAGAATGAACATTCAATAAAATAATGTAAAATATGTATTACCACAATAAAGATAACATCAAAATATAATTATCACTGCAATCTAATTGTGTCTGATATTTCATTTAACAGTTAAAAATACAAATTAACAATAACTTTGTTTATATACATTTTTATTGATAGAACTTTCTAAATATATAAAAATTTTACCAACATAATTATATATTTTACAAATTTTTACATCATAATCACTTATACCAGCAGAACTAAATAAACAAAATTTATAATATCATAATTCATATCTACACAGATAAAAGAGTATTAACATCCGTTAAATTTAAATAGATCTTTCATTATGAGCACAATGCTACGCTATTTGTAAAAAATGTTATAATAATTATGAAATAAATAATGGTTTTATTATAAAATATCAAAGTGTTTGGCATTATTTTGATAGGCAAATTCCGGAAATTTGCTGATGTTAAAATAAATGAGGAAATGAAAACAAAAACGACTGAAACTAAATTTTTAAACGAGTATGGTAAAGAATTTTCAATTAAAAATAAAGATGAATAATTAAAAAACAACTCTTTTCTAATAGAGAAATATATTTAAAAAAAAGCTATATCAAATATAGTTATAAAACCATTGGGTTGTTCAAAAATAACTGTTGATAAAATCAAGTCATATGAGGTATGAGTATGATTTGGAAACTTTATCTGTAAAGAAATGAATTTGTAACAAGTCTCTTCACTATTAAATTTTATCATTTGTTAAATAATAATAATAATAGGATCAACAAGATAGGATTATTATATTTTCAAATTCATTAAACATTCAGAATAAATGCTTAAAAACTTATTTAACAAATTATCATAACATTTTAATTTTATAGGCAGCTGTACAGTGCTTATATCGAAAAGTGCATATAGTGTAATTATAATTGTATACTTTTTGTAACGCAGTTTGTAATATTGTAATATAATGAAACTAGTGGTCAGTGGCGTCGGAACCGCGTGGGCTGCGTGGGCTTGAGCCCACCCATGAATTTTGATGGTGGGGCTCAGCCCACCCATCAATTTCAAAAAATTATATGGAGTAATATCTCTAAAAAAAACGAGCCCACTGGGCTGCCTATCAAAAAAAAAAAAAAACGAGCCCACCCATCAAAAATTTGGTTCCTACGCCACTGCTAGTGGTGCATGGCATCGAGCATTAAGGCAAATTGCTGGAACTTTTCGTACCAAAAATTAAAATTTTTAAAAAAGATTCAATTTTCTTTTAGAACCCTTGAAAAATTTGATTTATAAGATTTTAATTTTTTTTAAATTGACCTTTTAGAATAATTTGATTTTTTTTATACTTTGAAATATTTTGGAAATATTGAACTTTTTTTCAAAGCAATCGCGGTGTGTTAGCTGCGATATGAAATATGGAAGCGCGTGAAAGATTCATAAAATGTTTTTTTTATTTTTGAATCTTTCAAATTTGTTGATCCGTGTTCTCGAAATCGTCGACGAGAACTTCATTTTTTGCGATTACTATAACTTACCCTACGGGAAGTTAATAATATACTTATAGTTAATAATATACATAGTTTTTATACATATTTTATTGTACAATTCAAATACAAAAATAACAAAAATTTTAAAGAAGTAAGTTTACAAATCTTTTATACTCTATTGTTATGAAAATCACATCATAATTTAATCACAATTAATTTCTTAAAATGCATCATTGCATTTAATCTGCTCTGTAGTATCCGATTCCGTAATTTCATATTGACATGATACTGAAATAAAGAATGCAACAATTTTATATTTTAATAACTGAATTATGTCGCTATGGAAAAATGTTTGATAATATTTAATGCAAATATTTTCTGATGCATTCCTTTAGAATGTTCATTGATCAACATTCTTTTGGAATATTTATTAATAAGATTTAAAATTGAGATTACATTCGATAAGCGACAAATTTCTAATTAATGAACGATTGAGTTTCAAACGGTTTTGATTAGATTTATATTTACTTTCTATAAATAATAATTAGTTCCAGTAATGTCTTATTAATAGAACAAGTCTAATATAAATGCGGCATACCATACATTTGCATGTGCGAATATAGAATCATAGTATTATTTTTATAGCCTTATGATTTGAATTATTTCTATCTATTTATAGCTAAATTATGTAGTAATATATATAACAAAAACAACCTGACATAAAATAACAAATTTTATGAATTCATAACAGTATTTATGCTTCGTTTAATTCAAATATATTATATCTTACTATAAGTAAAAGTGAACTTAATGTAAAGTATATAAGTACACATACCCATTACTCTTTTTATGTATTAATGCAAATTTGATAATATTAACAAAAAAAAGAAAAGGAAAGCATTTTTTCTGAAATGTATGTAAATAGGAACTCAGTTATTTTTTAACTAATTTTATCTTTTATCTCATTATTAGCAAAATAACAAAAAAAATCAACACCTTTTACAACTAGCTGATAAGAATAAAAAAGTATATGAATAGTAGCGATTTATTTTGTACGACTTTTTATCACGAAGTTAATTTACACTGAAATTTTAAACAAATCACAACTTTATAAAATGAAGTTCAAAAATACATTATAGAGTAATCTTATTTACATAATTAATATTCGTTTCATTCATAGTGCATATATGAATATATACTCATATGATATGAGTTGATATTTAAATATATAGAACAAAAATCGCCGACTATTGATTACTATTCTTGTAAGTCTTGAAATTTGACAAAATTTTGATCTTGATTTGATAGTCAAAACTTTATTTAAAATATTATATAGGCTTATGAGAAGTGAATTGTTTAAAAAAAATGTGGCAAGCAAATTTGACCCGTATATATTCATATATGCACTATGAATGAAACGAATATTAATTATGTAAATAAGATCACTCTACAATGTATTTTTGAACTTCATTTTATAAAGTTGTGATTTGTTTAAAATTTCAGTGTAAATTAACTTCGTGATAAAAATAAGACAATAAGGTTTATACCTTATATATCCTTATTGTGTTGTAAGTTGATATTTAAATATATAGAACAAAAATCGCTGGCTCGAAATTAACATCCGAGCTATGGTTTCTCAGCAAAACTTCTAAAAATGACCCATAAAACCGGAATTGCAAAGTGCGTATGTGTGAATTTTTATAAGCCATATGATAAATAACATTCTTGGATGATGTTTATTTATTTAGCTGCAATCAAAGGATTTCTTAACTTTATTTATTAAAGACGCATTACAAGTACGCTATTGCACAATTAACCCTTTCCATTCGGATGCCGCCGCTCCGGCATAATTTCTTGGGTAATGTTTATATATTTAGCTGTAATTAAGAGATTTCTCAGTTTTCTTTAGAAAAGACGCATTAGAAGTACGGTACGCTATTGCAAACCTAACCCTTTCCACTCGGATGCCGCCGTTACGGCGGTAAAATAAGTATTCATTTCGCAATTAGCGAGTCAAAATTTTGAAAAAATAATAATGATTAAAATTTTTGACTGTGAATCTAATCTACAAATGGTTCCATCATGATCAGGATTTGCTGACCTCAGCAAGTTTGCAATTGTCACGAGTACCGAGTATCAGGGAATAAAGATAGTAAATATTTCTGAAAAATATTGCAGCTTATTAATAGGTTAATTAATTAATAGGTATTTTATCGTATTTTTTAAACAAAGTTGGCAAAGCGGTAGAATTCACAATAAACACACATATATTCACAATAAATATGTTATACCGGGATAATCTGTAGACGACTGTGGAAATTCCGAATGATCAAATTCATCAAGCGACTGTTATTTAATTTTCGCAATTGAAGTATATTTGTACCTCCATTATGTTTTTTTTTCTGCATCAATTATAAAAATACGTTTTATTCAAAATTAAATTAAAAATTTTGAAGACAAAATATCACAATTATGGACAAATTTCATGCGATGTTGGCCAAGTGCATCTATGTGCTGGACTAAAAGGTGAATACAAATGCTTCAAATTTGGCAGGCAGATTGCATAGCTACTCCATTGAAACCATATTAAATATTATAAAGATATTTTATCATTTCAGATCTAAAATTCTATCATTACCTAGCGTATTTGCAGTCGTAAAATTGAAATTCATTCCATAAAACTATGTTTATATACTTTAAATAATTGATATAGTTGCAATGGAGGTATATCTATGCTTATATAACTTATCAATTATTTCTAACGATTCAGCAAGCACTAATTTTGAAGACATGCGAGAAAAACACAAGAACTGCCACCGACAGCAATATCAAACCTTTGGGCGCGCTCCTTTCAGCAGCCTGATTTGTCTTCTTCAGAGGTGGATCAGCAAACATATAGCATTCTTCGAATGATGATCCTTTCAATCCTGTGAAGGTCGTATGATAGTTGTATATTATCTCGTTGTCCAATTCTTTTTCATCAAATTTATTTGGACTCTTTCTGGCCTCGTTAACAAAAAATTCAGCGAAATACTGAGCAGCCTGAACTGCGTGTAAGGTGTGAGAGATATTCCTGTTGGGGACCCACTCGTAAATGTTCTTCTCTGGATGGAATTGGACGCCGTAGAATGGATACCTGGAATAATCACATAAGGTAAACGATTTGATTTGATTTATATTATTGCCTTAACAGTTATATAAGTATCTACTTTAGTAAAGGACGACGTTGGAATACATTTCCAACTTTAGAATTTGTTCACAAAATGATGAAAATTCTTCACTTTTTGTAAGTAAAAATTACTTGAAATGTTTTGTTGAACACTTTTTTTGAATATATTATATAATTATTAACTTACAGATTCAATAGAACTAATAAATTCAAGACCATTCCAATCCTTATTCACTGATAAAACATTCCAATCATGGTCGATCTCAAACTTTGTCAGATTCTGCAATTTTTAAGTATTCAATTAAAGCATATCCCAAAAATACCCAAGATAAGTAAAAAATATTTATTAATCATATACTAAAATGAAAATATTTAATGGTTTTCAAATATGCACATTATCATGGATATTGTAATTCATGATTAATCCAGATTAATATTTCAATAATCGGTAAATTTCATTATCTTGATTTTTTTTATTAATAAACAATCATTAACAGTAATTTTTTTACCTGTTCGGTAACACAATACTGATGAAAATTTGCAGTTATTGGTTCATTTGCCAAACTTTGCATAATATGCATCGGAGCACGGCTAAACATTCTACTTTGACCATAACCTGTGAAAGTATTGTGAAGAAATATAATATATTGAATATACATGATCACATAATAATATAGTTATAATAAAAAAGTTTTTTACTAGGCGTCAATCCAGTTATTAAAAAATAAGAACTAAGTTGTGCTTTTGAAAAACTTTTAATCACAAAATTAAAAGAATTTTGAGCAAAAATTCAAGCAGTTTTGAAAATAATGCAATCTTGAATATATTCAATCTTTATCATTTGGTTTAAAAAAAAACTTAAAAATTTAGAAGTAAAATTGAAATTTGAACAAACAAAATTTTCCACCCTTGCACAATATATAATAATATTTGAGATATGGCAAAAGATTTCAAAACCAAAAAGATCTTAACAGGCATCTATCCAATAATATAAAGCTATTAAGAAGAAAAACTAAGATTTTTTTTTAAAAGTGTAACAATATAACATTAGCTGAAAACAAACAACACAAACTTAGTTTTTCTTCTTAATAACTGCGGATGGTTCATCCAGGATATTTGTCTGTTTAAAAACTTGTTCTCTTATTTATATAAATTTAACCCTCTCTTTAACTAATTCCTCACTTTTAACTTATAGATTATATTGTAATCTAATAGTTAAAACTAGCAATAATAATAAAAAATATACAATAGCATCTTAAATATTGTTAACAAATGTAACATTACATACATATATAATATGAATGTGTGTACATAACTTAAGTATTATTATTACTGTTCATATATATTATTGACAAAATAATAAGATTTTGATTCTATTGACTGACAATAAGAAGCATGCTGAAAATATCTTATTTCTTATATTAGTACATATTTATATAAAAAGTTTTTTTCCAAAAAGTTAAATTTCTACTAAAAATTCTGAACCACCTCTATTTAAAAAATATTAGAATAATATAATAATAGTGGTTATTTTTTGAAAATAAAAAAATTCAATAAGTGTAAATAACTTGTAAAATTAAACGCTTTGTTTAATAATTGCGTAATATGCGTGCGAATGTACATTATTATCTTCGGTAAGTGAACAGATAAGATTAACCATTCAAAAACTAATTGTACTTCATAATTAATTTTAATAAATATAAAAAACGCTTTAATATTAAACATTAATTCAATTAACTACAAGAATGTAATATTTTATGTATTATAAATAAAATTAAATTCACTAATTTATATCGTATATTGATAGAATTAAAATTTTTGTCATTTAAGCAATGGAAAATTGTTGATTTTTTATTCAACTATGCAATAAGCCTTTTGTTGTGGCGGCGAATAAAATTAATCAAAGCACTTTCATTTGATCAAAATCACGAATTGATTTAATATAATTAACAATTGAGACGATAAGATAAACATAAAATAGAGGTTTCTTATCAAACAAAAACAACATTGACATAGTGATTGTAATATACAATTACAATGATTTTATTACAATTACAATGATTAAATAATATGCATGAATGTAATTTTTTCATGTAAAGAAATTAAACTGTATGACGAATCCGCTGATTTTTCTTAAATAATTATGTTCAAATTTATCAGGAAAAAATATTTATCAGACATAAAATTCAAATCAGACCATAATTTCAATTTTATCGCTCTTTAAATAATAGCAACATGACCAAAACGTTTAAAAATCAAACATGCATATAGAGCAAGTAGTCTACTTGCTTGAAGTAGAAATAGCGAAAGTTAGTAATATAACTATAGTAAGGATATTCAAACTTTTTTTAATTAAAATTTCACTTAAAATTTTGAAGCAAATAAAATCATTAATTTACACTTTTTATTCTTCTTTGAAACAGTGTGCAATTGAGTGTTATTAAAAATTTTCACTTGCAGTTTGCGCATTTATTTAACATAAGTTATTTGAATCATATACCTTGCTTATAACAATAACAATATTCAATATGCTAAAAACAGCTGATATAAATATAATTATAATTTATAATTAAAAATGAAAAACTATTTGAGCGCTTCTTATTTGTCTTTTTAGGAAACGACCTCTCGCTTGCATCTAAAATGTAGATACGGCATTTATGTTTGTACTTTTATGCTTTTGATTCTTTATTTATTTATTTATTTAAGTTTATTTTATTTTCTTTTCTTTTTTTGTTACTACTTCATTTATAATTCACTATTTTTATTATGTATTTAGATTATTAGTTAAGCTTCTTAAAGTCACCTAGATTACAAAAGCATCTTTTCAATCAACACCAAAAGGAATACCAATGGGTGAACTCTATTTTGGTCTTAACATTACATATTATTAAATGTCATTCATAATTATTAAATGATTTGTATTTTTAAAACAGATTGAAATTGATTCTTGAGAAATAAAAAAAATACTTGTCTTTTATGAAAATTCACCTTCATTTACTATTTCATATTCTAAAAATATAATTTTCTTACCTTGTTTAAATTCTAAAGGCAACGGCTGCTTACTGGAACTGCAATGAGCTCTATTTTCTCCATTCGAATCTAAATATAGAAGCAGTTCAAAACCAAGACAAGTGCCCCACAAAGGCATATACTGCCCATTGTCGTCATTTCCTTTGCAATATCAAAAATATGTCGTCCAGCATCTGCGTATCCATCGGATTGATTAAACCAGGTTGCGCCACAGGAAACAGAACTCTAAAACATAAAATAAAAATTGAGGTTTAACAAATCAATATTTTCCTTTTTTATTAATTAAAATATATGTTCATACATACAACATACTGTAATCTCAGTCAGACAAATTGTTTGGTGAGAGACATCACATAAATATTTTTACAAAAAGCCATAATAGTTTATTCTCTAATCTATTTAAAATTTATAAACATATAAACATATAAACATAGGAACAAACATACATATATACGCAAACAATATATACAAAAATTAAAACAATAGCAGTAATCAATATAATTTAGTTCATCTGTAATGTGTGCTTTTAATTTAATTTTAGTTCAGTTAAATCTGTGATTGGCTTTATTTCATCCGGTATAGAATTCTTGAACAATGTGGATCTATATAAGGAAACTCCTTTTTTATTATAATTTCTGTAATGCTGTAATGCGGGGTCATTTACACTTGAAAACATATTGCTATCTATAAGAGGAAATTTTTTTTAAAAAAAATCTCTTTTCTCGATAATTCTATTTTTACTGGTCTTACTATATATTTACTTGAAATAATATATGCCTAACGCATTCTATTAATAAAATGACATCTAAGCTGTTAAACCTTATTTAATTTGAAATTATCATAAACATTAATAAAGCCATATAAAAATTGTTATTTTCTTTCAATAATGAAAAAAAGTTTAGTCGCTTGCTAATTGAACAATACTTTCATATTGAACAAATATTTTTGAAAATACATTTAAGTGGGTGTTCTGGTCTAGAGGCATGAATTTATGAGTTTTATTGAATGGCCATAAAAAGGGCAAACAATTTTTTACTACATTTTTTACAATTTATAGTAATGTTGCGAGAATTTGGAAAAGAAATAAAAATTAACAATGATCGTAAAGTTTTACTTCTAGAAAGTGATGAAGTGGGGGGTCTCAAAATCTGAAGAAATATATATAATATTTAATTTTAAGAAATATATTTATTAATATTTAATATATATTTAATCTAGAATAATGTTACAATCGTTTGAACTAAAAAAAAATTACAACTTTTTTATGTTCTCGAATTTTTTAAAATAGTTAAAAATCGGAATTTGAGGATGAGCGTAGTTCATACAGATGAGATTTCTATAAAAAAGACTCTGTAAAAATTTCAAGTAAATCGATCTAGTAGAAGTTGAGAAATCGTGGGTATCATCTCGAATAAAAACAATTTCGAGGTAAACTAGTTTAAAGTTTTGCAGAGGAAGGAAACAGAACAAAAGATTATATCTTGTCAAACAGCCTTCTTCGAAAATAATTTGAATTTTAAAAATCCTCTTGTAAACACATTCTTAAAGAGTTAAACTTTGAAAGTATAAAAAAAAGAAAAACGATTTTTTTGAAAATTCTAGACCCTTAAGAAAATATTTTAATGAAAATAAATAAATATATTTACCCGCTGACTTTGTTCATTATATCTTTGTAGTAGTCTCTGTCTTTGTCGATCCTGAAATTAGTAAAATGAAAAAAATAATATAAAATCAAATATTGTAAATATTTTTTCTTATTTTCTCTATTTTATTTACAACTGTCCAGTTAAAGACATTTAATAAATTTGGGGAATTTGCAATTGTCATCCCTAAAGAGACATTGTATATTAAATGGACATGCTAGAAAAAACAACTCAAAGTTGTTTTCCCATTCGTTTAATATTGTAAAAATGAACATATTTTTTAAATTTATTAATATATTATTTATGTTTATGTGAATATATGTTAAAATCTACTTGGCTTTAATAATAAAATTTAATATAAATTTATAAATTACCATATCGGAACAACTCTAGCACCACCTCCTTCGACAAATTTAACATAGGACGCCGCAATGTAGCTCTTGACTGGTCAGGATATTGCTGGTTCAGGCTATAAGCAATTTCCT
>NW_020539726.1:18506933-18536057 GCF_003426905.1 Ctenocephalides felis
ATCCGTTAAATTTAAATAGATCTTTCATTATGAGCACAATGCTACGCTATTTGTAAAAAATGTTATAATAATTATGAAATAAATAATGGTTTTATTATAAAATATCAAAGTGTTTGGCATTATTTTGATAGGCAAATTCCGGAAATTTGCTGATGTTAAAATAAATGAGGAAATGAAAACAAAAACGACTGAAACTAAATTTTTAAACGAGTATGGTAAAGAATTTTCAATTAAAAATAAGATGAATAATTAAAAAACACTCTTTTCTAATAGAGAAATATATTTAAAAAAAAGCTATATCAAATAGTTATAAAACCATTGGGTTGTTCAAAAATACTTTGATAAATCAAGTCATATGAGGTATGAGTATGATTTGGAAACTTTATCTGTAAGAAATGAATTTGTAACAAGTCTCTTCACTATTAAATTTATCATTTGTTAAATAATAATAATAATAGGATCAACAAGATATGAATTATTATATTTTCAAATTCATTAAACATTCAGAATAAATGCTTAAAAACTTATTTAACAAATTATCATAACATTTTAATTTTATAGGCAGCTGTACAGTGCTTATATCGAAAGTGCATATAGTGTAATTATAATTGTATACTTTTTGTAACGCAGTTTGTAATATTGTAATATAATGAAACTAGTGGTCAGTGGCGTCGGAACCGCGTGGGCTGCGTGGGCTTGAGCCCACCCATGAATTTTGATGGTGGGGCTCAGCCCCACCCATCAATTTCAAAAAATTATATGGAGTAATATCTCTAAAAAAAACGAGCCCACTGGGCTGCCTATCAAAAAAAAAAAAAAACGAGCCCACCCATCAAAAATTTGGTTCCTACGCCACTGCTAGTGGTGCATGGCATCGAGCATTAAGGCAATTGCTGGAACTTTTCGTACCAAAAATTAAATTTTTAAAAAGATTTCAATTTTCCTTTTAGAACCCTTGAAAAAATTTGATTTATAAGATTTTAATTTTTTTAAATTGACCTTTTAGAATAATTTGATTTTTTTTATACTTTGAAATATTTTGGAAATATTGAACTTTTTTTCAAAGCATCGCGGTGTGTTAGCTGCGATATGAAATATGAAGCGCGTGAAAGATTCATAAAATGTTTTTTTTTATTTTTGAATCTTTCAAATTTGTTGATCCGTGTTCTCGAAATCGTCGACGAGAACTTCATTTTTTGCGATTACTATAACTTACCCTACGGGAAGTTAATAATATACTATAGTTAATAATATACATAGTTTTTATACATATTTTATTGTACAATTCAAATACAAAAAATACACAAAAAATTTTAAAGAAGTAAGTTTACAAATCTTTTATACTCTATTGTTATGAAAATCACATCATAATTTAATCACAATTAATTTCTTAAAATGCATCATTGCATTTAATCTGCTCTGTAGTATCCGATTCCGTAATTTCATATTGACATGATACTGAAATAAAGAATGCAACAATTTATATTTAATAACTGAATTATGTCGCTATGGAAAAAATGTTGATAATATTAATGCAAATATTTTCTGATGCATTCCTTTAGAATGTTCATTGATCAACATTCTTTTGGAATATTTATTAATAAGATTTAAATTGAGATTACATTCGATAAGCGACAAATTTCTAATTAATGAACGATTGAGTTTCAAACGGTTTGATTAGATTTATATTTACTTTCTATAAATAATAATTAGTTCCAGTAATGTCTTATTAATAGAACAAGTCTAATATAAATGCGGCATACCATACATTTGCATGTGCGAATATAGAATCATAGTATTATTTTTATAGCCTTATGATTTGAATTATTTCTATCTATTTTAAGCTAAATTATGTAGTAATATATATAACAAAAAACACCGACATAAAATAACAAATTTTATGAATTCATAACAGTATTTATGCTTCGTTTAATTCAAATATATTATATCTTACTATAAGTAAAAGTGAACTTAATGTAAAGTATATAAGTACCTACCCATTACTCTTTTTATGTATTAATGCAAATTTGATAATATTAACAAAAAAAAGAAAAGGAAAGCATTTTTTCTGAAATGTATGTAAATAGGAACTCAGTTATTTTTTTAACTAATTTTATCTTTTATCTCATTATTAGCAAAATAACAAAAAAAATCAACACCTTTTACAACTAGCTGATAAGAATAAAAAAGTATATGAATAGTAGCGATTTATTTTGTACGACTTTTTATCACGAAGTTAATTTACACTGAAATTTTAAACAAATCACAACTTTATAAATGAAGTTCAAAAATACATTATAGAGTAATCTTATTTACATAATTAATATTCGTTTCATTCATAGTGCATATATGAATATAACTCATATGATATGAGTTGATATTTAAATATATAGAACAAAAATCGCCGACTATTGATTACTATTCTTGTAAGTCTTGAAATTTGACAAAATTTTGATCTTTGATTTGATAGGTCAAAACTTTATTTAAAATATTATATAGGCTTATGAGAAGTGAATTGTTTAAAAAAAATGTGGCAAGCAAATTTGACCCGTATATATTCATATATGCACTATGAATGAAACGAATATTAATTATGTAAATAAGATCACTCTACAATGTTATTTTGAACTTCATTTTATAAAGTTGTGATTTGTTTAAAATTTCAGTGTAAATTAACTTCGTGATAAAAATAAGACAATAAGGTTTATACCTTATATATCCTTATTGTGTTGTAAGTTGATATTTAATATATAGAACAAAATCGCTGGCTCGAAATTAACATCCGAGCTATGGTTTCCTCAGCAAAACTTCTAAAAATGACCCATAAAACCGGAATTGCAAAGTGCGTATGTGTGAATTTTTATAAGCCATATGATAAATAACATTCTTGGATGATGTTTATTTATTTAGCTGCAATCAAAGGATTTCTTAACTTTATTTATAAAGACGCATTACAAGTACGCTATTGCACAATTAACCCTTTCCATTCGGATGCCGCCGCTCCGGCATAATTTCTTGGGTAATGTTTATATATTTAGCTGTAATTAAGAGATTTCTCAGTTTTCTTTAGAAAAGACGCATTAGAGTACGGTACGCTATTGCAAACCTAACCCTTTCCACTCGGATGCCGCGGCGTTACGGCGGTAAAATAAGTATTCATTTCGCAATTAGCGAGTCAAAATTTTGAAAAAAATAATAATGATTAAAATTTTTGACTGTGAATCTAATCTACAAATGGTTCCATCATGATCAGGATTGCTGACCTCAGCAAGTTTGCAATTGTCACGAGTACCGAGTATCAGGGAATAAAGATAGTAAATATTTCTGAAAATATTGCAGCTTATTAATAGGTTAATTAATTAATAGGTATTTTATCGTATTTTTTAAACAAAGTTGGCAAAGCGGTAGAATTCACAATAAACACACATATATTCACAATAAATATGTTATACCGGGATAATCTGTAGACGACTGTGGAAATTCCGAATGATCAAATTCATCAAGCGACTGTTATTTAATTTCGCAATTGAAGTATATTTGTACCTCCATTATGTTTTTTTTTCTGCATCAATTATAAAAATACGTTTTATTCAAAATTAAATTAAAAATTTTGAAGACAAAATATCACAATTATGGACAAATTTCATGCGATGTTGGCCAAGTGCATCTATGTGCTGGACTAAAAGGTGAATACAAATGCTTCAAATTTGGCAGGCAGATTGCATAGCTACTCCATTGAAACCATATTAAATATTATAAAGATATTTTATCATTTCAGATCTAAAATTCTATCATTACCTAGCGTATTTGCAGTCGTAAATTGAAATTCATTCCATAAAACTATGTTTATATACTTTAAATAATTGATATAGTTGCAATGGAGGTATATCTATGCTTATATAACTTATCAATTATTTCTAACGATTCAGCAAGCACTAATTTTGAAGACATGCGAGAAAACACAAGAACTGCCACCGACAGCAATATCAAACCTTTGGGCGCGCTCCTTTCAGCAGCCTGATTTGTCTTCTTCAGAGGTGGATCAGCAAACATATAGCATTCTTCGAATGATGATCCTTTCAATCCTGTGAAGGTCGTATGATAGTTGTATATTATCTCGTTGTCCAATTCTTTTTCATCAAATTTATTTGGACTCTTTCTGGCCTCGTTAACAAAAAATTCAGCGAAATACTGAGCAGCCTGAACTGCGTGTAAGGTGTGAGAGATATTCCTGTTGGGGACCCACTCGTAAATGTTCTTCTCTGGATGGAATTGGACGCCGTAGAATGGATACCTGGAATAATCACATAAGGTAAACGATTTGATTTGATTTATATTATTGCCTTAACAGTTATATAAGTATCTACTTTAGTAAAGGACGACGTTGGAATACATTTCCAACTTTAGAATTTGTTCACAAAAATGATGAAAATTCTTCACTTTTTGTAAGTAAAAATTACTTGAAATGTTTTGTTGAACACTTTTTTTGAATATATTATATAATTATTACCTTACAGATTCAATAGAACTAATAAATTCAAGACCATTCCAATCCTTATTCACTGATAAAACATTCCAATCATGGTCGATCTCAAACTTTGTCAGATTCTGCAATTTTTAAGTATTCAATTAAAGCATATCCCAAAAATACCCAAGATAAGTAAAAAATATTTATTAATCATATACTAAAATGAAAATATTTAATGGTTTTCAAATATGCACATTATCATGGATATTGTAATTCATGATTAATCCAGATTAATATTTCAATAATCGGTAAATTTCATTATCTTGATTTTTTTTATTAATAAACAATCATTAACAGTAATTTTTTTACCTGTTCGGTAACACAATACTGATGAAAATTTGCAGTTATTGGTTCATTTGCCAAACTTTGCATAATATGCATCGGAGCACGGCTAAACATTCTACTTTGACCATAACCTGTGAAAGTATTGTGAAGAAATATAATATATTGAATATACATGATCACATAATAATATAGTTATAAATAAAAAAGTTTTTTACTAGGCGTCAATCCAGTTATTAAAAAATAAGAACTAAGTTGTGCTTTTGAAAAACTTTTAATCACAAAATTAAAAGAATTTTGAGCAAAAATTCAAGCAGTTTTGAAAATAATGCAATCTTGAATATATTCAATCTTTATCATTTGGTTTAAAAAAAAACTTAAAAATTTAGAAGTAAAATTGAAATTTGAACAAACAAAATTTTCCACCCTTGCCCAATATATAATAATATTTGAGATATGGCAAAAGATTTCAAAAACCAAAAAGATCTTAACAGGCATCTATCCAATAATATAAAGCTATTAAGAAGAAAAACTAAGATTTTTTTTTTAAAAGTGTAACAATATAACATTAGCTGAAAACAAACAACACAAACTTAGTTTTTCTTCTTAATAACTGCGGATGGTTCATCCAGGATATTTGTCTGTTTAAAAACTTGTTCTCTTATTTATATATAAATTTAACCCTCTCTTTAACTAATTCCTCACTTTTAACTTATAGATTATATTGTAATCTAATAGTTAAAACTAGCAATAATAATAAAAAATATACAATAGCATCTTAAATATTGTTAACAAATGTAACATTACATACATATATAATATGAATGTGTGTACATAACTTAAGTATTATTATTACTGTTCATATATATTATTGACAAAATAATAAGATTTTGATTCTATTGACTGACAATAAGAAGCATGCTGAAAATATCTTATTTCTTATATTAGTACATATTTATATAAAAAGTTTTTTTCCAAAAAGTTAAATTTCTACTAAAAATTCTGAACCACCTCTATTTAAAAAAATATTAGAATAATATAATAATAGTGGTTATTTTTTGAAAATAAAAAAATTCAATAAGTGTAAATAACTTGTAAAATTAAACGCTTTGTTTAATAATTGCGTAATATGCGTGCGAATGTACATTATTATCTTCGGTAAGTGAACAGATAAGATTAACCAATTCAAAAACTAATTGTACTTCATAATTAATTTTCAATAAATATATAAAACGCTTTAATATTAAACATTAATTCAAATTAACTACAAGAATGTAATATTTTATGTATTATAAATAAAATTAAATTCACTAATTTATATCGTATATTGATAGAATTAAAATTTTTGTCATTTAAGCAATGGAAAATTTGTTGATTTTTTATTCAACTATGCAATAAGCCTTTTGTTGTGGCGGCGAATAAAATTAATCAAAGCACTTTCATTTGATCAAAATCACGAATTGATTTAATATAATTAACAATTGAGACGATAAGATAAACATAAAATAGAGGTTTCTTATCAAACAAAAACAACATTGACATAGTGATTGTAATATACAATTACAATGATTTTATTACAATTACAATGATTAAATAATATGCATGAATGTAATTTTTTCATGTAAAGAAATTAAACTGTATGACGAATCCGCTGATTTTTCTTAAATAATTATGTTCAAATTTATCAGGAAAAAATATTTATCAGACATAAAATTCAAATCAGACCATAATTTCAATTTTATCGCTCTTTAAATAATAGCAACATGACCAAAACGTTTAAAAATCAAACATGCATATAGAGCAAGTAGTCTACTTGCTTGAAGTAGAAATAGCGAAAGTTAGTAATATAACTATAGTAAGGATATTCAAACTTTTTTTAATTAAAATTTCACTTAAAATTTTGAAGCAAATAAAATCATTAATTTACACTTTTTATTCTTCTTTGAAACAGTGTGCAATTGAGTGTTATTAAAAATTTTCACTTGCAGTTTGCGCATTTATTTAACATAAGTTATTTGAATCATATACCTTGCTTATAACAATAACAATATTCAATATGCTAAAAACAGCTGATATAAATATAATTATAATTTATAATTAAAAATGAAAAACTATTTGAGCGCTTCTTATTTGTCTTTTTTAGGAAACGACCTCTCGCTTGCATCTAAAATGTAGATACGGCATTTATGTTTGTACTTTTATGCTTTTGATTCTTTATTTATTTATTTATTTAAGTTTATTTTATTTTCTTTTCTTTTTGTGTTGTTACTTCATTTATAATTCACTATTTTTATTATGTATTTAGATTATTAGTTAAGCTTCTTAAAGTCACCTAGATTACAAAAGCATCTTTTCAATCAACACCAAAAGGAATACCAATGGGTGAACTCTATTTTGGTCTTAACATTACATATTATTAAATGTCATTCATAATTAGTAAATGATTTGTATTTTTAAAACAGATTGAAATTGATTCTTGAGAAATAAAAAAAATACTTGTCTTTTATGAAAATTCACCTTCATTTACTATTTCATATTCTAAAAATATAATTTTCTTACCTTGTTTAAATTCTAAAGGCAACGGCTGCTTACTGGAACTGCAATGAGCTCTATTTTCTCCATTCGAATCTAAATATAGAAGCAGTTCAAAACCAAGACAAGTGCCCCACAAAGGCATATACTGCCCATTGTCGTTCATTTCCTTTGCAATATCAAAAATATGTCGTCCAGCATCTGCGTATCCATCGGATTGATTAAACCAGGTTGCGCCACCAGGAAACAGAACTCTAAAACATAAAAATAAAAATTGAGGTTTAACAAATCAATATTTTCCTTTTTTATTAATTAAAATATATGTTCATACATACAACATACTGTAATCTCAGTCAGACAAATTGTTTGGTGAGAGACATCACATAAATATTTTTACAAAAAGCCATAATAGTTTATTCTCTAATCTATTTAAAATTTATAAACATATAAACATATAAACATAGGAACAAACATACATATATACGCAAACAATATATACAAAAATTAAAACAATAGCAGTAATCAATATAATTTAGTTCATCTGTAATGTGTGCTTTTAATTTAATTTTAGTTCAGTTAAATCTGTGATTGGCTTTATTTCATCCGGTATAGAATTCTTGAACAATGTGGATCTATATAAGGAAACTCCTTTTTTATTATAATTTCTGTAATGCTGTAATGCCGGGGTCATTTACACTTGAAAACATATTGCTATCTATAAGAGGAAATTTTTTTTAAAAAAATCTCTTTTCTCGATAATTCTATTTTTACTGGTCTTACTATATATTTACTTGAAATAATATATGCCTAACGCATTCTATTAATAAAATGACATCTAAGCTGTTAAACCTTATTTAATTTGAAATTATCATAAACATTAATAAAGCCATATAAAAATTGTTATTTTCTTTCAATAATGAAAAAAAGTTTAGTCGCTTGCTAATTGAACAATACTTTCATATTGAACAAATATTTTTGAAAATACATTTAAGTGGGTGTTCTGGTCTAGAGGCATGAATTTTATGAGTTTTATTGAATGGCCATAAAAAGGGCAAACAATATTTTTACTACATTTTTTACAATTTATAGTAATGTTGCGAGAATTTGGAAAAGAAATAAAAATTAACAATGATCGTAAAGTTTTACTTCTAGAAAGTGATGAAGTGTGGGGGGTCTCAAAATCTGAAGAAATATATATAATATTTAATTTTAAGAAATATATTTATTAATATATTAATATATATTTAATCTAGAATAATGTTACAATCGTTTGAACTAAAAAAAAATTACAACTTTTTTTATGTTCTCGAATTTTTTAAAAATAGTTAAAATCGGAATTTGAGGATGAGCGTAGTTCATACAGATGAGATTTCTATAAAAAAGACTCTGTAAAAATTTCAAGTAAATCGATCTAGTAGAAGTTGAGAAATCGTGGGTATCATCTCGAATAAAAACAATTTCGAGGTAAACTAGTTTAAAGTTTTGCAGAGGAAGGAAACAGAACAAAAGATTATATCTTGGTCAAACAGCCTTATCTTCGAAAATAATTTGAATTTTAAAAAATCCTCTTGTAAACACATTCTTAAAGAGTTAAACTTTGAAAGTATAAAAAAAAGAAAAACGATTTTTTGAAAATTCTAGACCCTTAAGAAAAATATTTTAATGAAAATAAATAAATATATTTACCCGCTGACTTTGTTCATTATATCTTTGTAGTAGTCTCTGTCTTTGTCGATCCTGAAATTAGTAAAATGAAAAAAATAATATAAAATCAAATATTGTAAATATTTTTTCTTATTTTTCTCTATTTTATTTACAACTGTCCAGTTAAAGACATTTAATAAATTTGGGGAATTTGCAATTGTCATCCCTAAAGAGACATTGTATATTAAATGGACATGCTAGAAAAACAACTCAAAAGTTGTTTTCCCATTCGTTTAATATTGTAAAAATGAACATATTTTTTAAATTTATTAATATATTATTTATGTTTATGTGAATATATGTTAAATCTACTTGGCTTTAATAATAAAAATTTAATATAAATTTATAAATTACCATATCGGAACAACTCTAGCACCACCTCCTTCGACAAATTTAACATAGGACGCCGCAATGTAGCTCTTGAACTGGTCAGGATATTGCTGGTTCAGGCTATAAGCAATTTCCTGGGTCAGGATGCCCACGACGGGGGTCTCATTGACCTCTTCAACAATAGGTACCGCGGCGAAGGCACAAGAGGCCAGAAATATTGAAAAAGTATACAGTAGCAACATTATGATATGAATTCAGAACTCGAACTAAGAGTTTATCGGCGATTGCGTGTTGTATTTAAAGGCGACCGTGAGCTCTCGAGTTTTAAATGTGTATGTATATGATGTGTTGGTACAGGCGAACGTTTATTTAAATTAATTTGTATAGGTGCTTCAGAAATTATCATGATGAGTGGCTTGAAAAGCCTGTAAAGAATAGTTAGTTTAAATTAATTAATGTTTAACGTTTTAAAGTTTATAACTAAACTAGTGGGGCGCATGGCATCGTGCCTTAAGGCAAATTGCTGAAACTTCTCGTACCAAAAATTAAATTTGTAAAAAAAGATTGTTTCAAACTTTGAAAAAATTAGATTTTTGAGAAACTTTAAATTTTTGAAAAATATTTACTTTTTTGAAAAAAAAACTTTTGGAGAAAAATTTTTTTTAGTTTGAAATATTTTGGAGATTTTGAACTTTTTTTTCAAAGCAATCGCACTGCTTTACCTCTCGAAGCGCGTAAGCGCCGCGTCGCCGTCTAACGTACAAACGATATTACGATACCCATAGAAATGTAAACAAAATTGATACATATTATTAAAATTTCCATAAAGTATCCGATAATTTGATGTGCATATGTCTAATGACCATTTTTGACCAATTGGCATTTTTTTTACTTTTTTTACTAGATCTACGTAACCGCTAGACCTGCCTTTCCAAAAATGTTATCAGTTCTTCGACAATACATGTAAAACACACATGATGGCAGTATGTTTTTAGTAGCTCTTTTCATATTTATATTAATTAATTGAAACAAATATATATGCAAACAATATTATATTATGATAATAGTATAATGAGTGATATTCCTAGAATAGGTGTATACAATTTGAATCTTTATGTAAAAATCAATGTATGTATTTGAGTCAAATAAAGCAAATTTTCAAAATTAAAATTAACTATAGTGGGGTGTATGGCATCCTGCCTTAAGGCAAATTGCTGGAACTTCCCGTACCGTAACGAAATGTTCGACGAATACTGAATGTTTTCAAATAGATTATTATTAATATTGTAACATTGTATAATATTTATAATAATTATATAAACTGAATTGCAAAGTTGCAATTATTTGTTCAAAGTATATTAGAACTATAGTCAGAATTAAAAACAAAATCTGAATTATTTTCGATATACAAAAAAAAAAAAATTTTTGAAAAAAAAAAGTTGAAACAAATTTTTTTTTCTAAAATAAATTATTTTGTTAAGACAAGCAGAAAGTTCTTTGAATCATTTAAATCGGACACTTAGTTCTCTAATAAACACTTCTCCCAATCATTACTAATTGAATGTTTTTTAGATCATTCAAATCGGATACTCCGTTTTCTCAAAAACTCGATTTCTATTTTCTGCACTCTTTGCTCCGTATCTCCGAAACGGCTGGACCTGCCTTTGCCAAAAAATAATCAGCTCTTCTCCCTATCAATAGGAATCGAATGTTTTTTGAACCACTCAAATCGGTTGATCGGTGCGCCCGAAAACGTGACTGGAAATTTGTATCCATACATACATACACACACACATCCATTTTTTCTGAGGTATGCCAAAATGTTCAGAAACCTTCAAAACGTCGAGAAATGTAAAAATTTTCAATTTCGATTTTCGGCCCATTATAATAACTTACCCTACGGGAAGTTAAAAAAATACATGTAAAATGTTTTTTGAATTATTAATCGGACGCTCCGTTCTCTTAAAAACTGAGTTCTCGTTTTTGGCCCTTTTTGCCCCGTATCTTCGAAACGGCTAGACCTGCCTATGCTAAAAACTAATCAGGACGTCTCCTTAGGAATCGAATGTTTTTAGAATAATTGAAATCGGTTGAACCGTGTTACCTAAATCGTCGACGAAAATTTGTATCCGCACAAACACACACAAATATATGTTTTTTTTCTAAGGTATGCCAAAATATTCAGAAACCTCTGAAACGTAAAGATATATAAAAAATTTCATTTTCGATTTTTTTGCGATTGCTGTAACTTGCCCTAAGAAAAAGTTAATACAACATAATTATAAAATAATATAATAATATTAATAATATAAAATATATAAGCATTTATGAAATGGAATCTACTCATAAGATTTGACAAATATTTATCTATCAAATAAAATATTTGTGATATCCATACGAAATGTAGGTACGCATATTAATAATTCAAATTTAACAGTTTTACCACGTTTTTCGCGAATACCAAAATTCGGGCTGCCAACAAGGCAAATCTATAAAAGTCAAAATGCCGATCCAGAATGCATTATATCAGGTACATATTATTTACGTTGAATGTTTGTTTGTTTAGCTATATAAATCAAATAAAAACTTTAAATGATATTTATCTAATTGATTTTAAATTTATCTAATTATGTTAACAGTGTATTGTAAGGTTATGATGACTGAAATGTCATTTTGCGTGTGAATGAAATTCGAGTTCAGTAGAAAAGCATTTGTAAATATGGTAAGATATTTTTATCAATATATTTTTTTCTGGTTTTTTGAATCATTGTTGTTTTACAGAATGCGGTAGAACCTATGCAAATCGACGCCCCTCCCGAAGATAACGAGAATAATGAAGAAGAAACATACATTGTGGAAAATCCAACATTGGATTTGGATGCTTATGCTAGCAGCTACACCGGCTTAGCAAGGCTACATCGGCTTATTTACATAGCAGATCACTGCCCTTCATTAAGACAAGAGGCTCTGAAAATGGCTTTGATGTATGTCATGACAACCTATAATATTAACTTATACCAACACTTGCATAAGAAATTGGCAGAGACAGCGGGTCCCAATCTACCAGATTTAGCAGCTCAATCAGCATCCCAAGATATTCCAATCCTAGATATTCAGTGGGTTGAAACAAAAGGTAAAAAAGCAGCGTTGAAATTAGAAAAACTCGATACTGACCTTAAGAACTACAAATCTAATTCAATAAAAGAGAGCATTCGTAGAGGCCACGACGATTTGGGGGATCACTACATGGACTGTGGTGATCTATCAAATGCTCTAAAATGCTATTCGAGGGCACGTGATTATTGTACTAGTGGAAAGCATGTTCTTAATATGTGTCTAAATGTTATTAAAGTATCTGTTTATCTTCAAAATTGGTCCCATGTTTTAAGTTATGTTTCAAAAGCTGAAAGTACTCCAGATTTTGCTGAAGTTTTGGGTAAGGATTTAAATCAAATGATCACAACACGACTTAAATGCGCTGCTGGGCTTGCTGAATTAGCTACAAGAAAATATAAATCTGCTGCTAAACATTTTCTTGCTGCTAGTATAGATCATTGTGATTATACCGAATTGTTGTCTCCAAGCAATGTGGCAATATATGGTGGGCTGTGTGCACTTGCTACATTTGACAGAAAAGAATTACTAAAGAATGTCATATTTAGTAGTTCATTCAAGCTATTTCTAGAAACTGAACCACAATTAAGAGATATCATTATTAAATTTTATGATTCTAAATATGCCTGTTGTTTAAAGCTGATGGATGAAATTCGAGACAATTTGTTATTAGATATGTATCTTGCCCCTCATGTGAACGCATTGTATACTCAAATTAGGAATAGAGCATTAATTCAATATTTTAGCCCTTACAAATCTGCAGACATGCATAAAATGGCACAAGCTTTTAATAGATCTGTGAGTGCTCTTGAAGATGAATTGATGCAACTCATTTTGGATGGACAAATTCAAGCCAGGATCGATTCCCATAATAAAATATTATATGCCAAAGATGCTGATCAGAGAAGTGCAACATTTGAACGAAGTTTAGCAATGGGACGTGAATATCAAAGAAGAACGAAAATGCTTATTCTTAGAGCAGCCATGATCAAAAATCAAATTCATGTTAAAGTTAGTTCAACGGCTCCTGCTAGTTCTCTGGAACAATTATAGTCATTACATAAAATTTTGAATAGTTTATTGTAACATTTTATGAATTGTTTCTTTAAGCATAACACCGCAAAATTAAATTGTACAAAAGCTTTTATTTTATTTTTCTATCCACAAATTTATGATTTTCTTAAAATTTATTAATTATTGAAATATAAGAATTTGTATCATACGTATTCCTAATAAATTATTAAACATAAAAGCATATTTTACTAACAATAAGTTGATTTATTACTAACACAAATTTTTCAGATTTGTTGTTTCCACTTGCAAATGCAAAACATTATAAAATTGAATAATAGGAGTTATTTTTGTTTGAGAAATTTGTGTTATTATTATTCATAATATGTGTTATTATTATTCATATTATTTATAATATGAATAATATATTATTCATCACATGAACTGATAGAAAACAGAAAAAACTAGTGGTGTGTATGGCATCGCGCCTTAAGGCAAATTGCTGGAACTTCCCGTACCGTAACGAAATGTTCGAGAAATATTAAATGTTTTCAAATAGATTATTATAAATACTGTAACATTGTCGAATATTTATAAGAAATATATAAACTGAATTGCAAATTTGAAAATATTTGTTTAAAGTATATTAGAACTTAAGTCAGAATTACAATTAAAATCTGAATTATTTTCGATATACAAAAAAAACATTGTTTAAAAAAAAGAAAATTTGAAAAAATAAATTGATACAAAAATTTTGTTTTCCAAAAGCAATTATTTTGTTAAGATAAGCAGAAAGTGTTTTGGATCATTCAAATCGGACGCTTAGTTCTCTCAAAAACTACCTTTACTTGCACATTTAGCTCTGTATCTCCGAAACCACTGGACCTGCCTTTACCAAAAACTAATCACCACTTCTCCCCGTTATTATGAATTGAATATTTTTTGGATCATTCAAATATGATGCTCCGATCTTTCAAAAACTCGATTTCTATTTTCTGCATTCTTTGCTCCGTATCTCCGAAACGGCTGAACCGTTTTTGCCAAAAACTAATCAGCACATCTCCCTATCAATAGAAATCGAATGTTTATTGAACCATTCAAATCGGTTAATCCGTGCGCCCGAAAACGTGGACGGAAAATTGTATCCATGCATTTAAAAAAACGAAAAACGGTTGGCAGCAAAGTTAATAAAACAACTTCATTTCGAACTTCATTTTCATATGTTTACAACACTGTACTGCACATTGCACATGACAGTAACTCATTTTTTAAAAACACTCAAATTTATTATGAAGTAATAAAAATAATTTGAATATATGAATTACATTATATTGACATTGGTGATTATTTTTAATGTGAAGAAAATGACTTGAAATAGTTTACGTAACTATGCACTAATATTCTGCGACAATCGTTCGTTTAACATAAGATATAAAGTATTATCTAACCTTACTTTATTCGTGTTTTTATTTACATAATGTATTCAATTAAAAGCAAACAATCTTCATTAATAAATACATCTGTAGTGAACAATATTTACATATATTTGAACAAAAATCTAGTTGGAATCAATTTCAGTCGTTCATTAAAAACTTCCTCTTATGTATTTGAAAAGGGTAATAACCGAATAAAAGTGTGCTATATTATTTATTTCATAGTAATTCATTATACTCAACAGAATTATCTAGTGGATATAAACCAAAAGAAGTAGAATGTAGTACTTATTCGAAGACACCAGGAATATTTCCAAAAAATACCAATGGGAAAATATATAGTATGGTATTACCTCCTCCAAATATTACTGGACAATTACATCTGGGCCATGCAATTAATATAACAATTCAAGATGTGTTAGCTAGATGGTAATTATAAAAACCAAGCTTATATAAATCAAAAAAATATTTTTGAATTAATTTGTCGATTGGTTCATTTTGAATTATGTTAAAATTGACTTTATACCAAAATGCGCTTACATGCGCGTCATATTAGGATCAGATTTATTTATATAATTATTTATAAACGTTTTCTTTATATTACCTTATTTAGGTATAAATTAAGAGGATTTGATGTTATGTGGGTACCTGGTTTTGATCATGCTGGAATAGCTACACAAGTCATTGTTGAAAAGCAGTTACTAAAACAAATAAATAAGACTCGGTCTGATATTGGAAGGGAAGATTTTATCAAACATGTGTGGAAGTAGGTGTGAGACTAACAAAATATATCAAGTTTAGGTAGTCAAATTATTAGATTTGCATGAGAGAACATACTCAAAATTATCAAGGAGTTTTAATATTAATAGATTTAATATATTTTTATTCAACATTATATCTTGTCTCTTAAATGTTATTTTTTCATATCATTTCAATCACAATTTTGCTTGATGCTTAAGATTTATTCAAACAAAGCTGAATATCTTTTTACTAATTACAATTTTCATTGATATTTTCAATATTTGTTTAAATTTTAGTTGGAAGGAAGAAACAAGTTCATCAATTAAAAAACAATTACAAGGCATGGGAACCTTATTAAATTGGGAAAAAGAAGTTTTCACTCTTGACTCTGTATGATTGTATACTATATAAAATGCATATATATTTCATGAGCATATTATATTAATAATATGATTCAATCTAGGATATGGTAGAAGCAGTTAACGAAGCTTTTATACAATTATTTGATGAAGGATTAATTTATCGAGACAATGCTCTTGTAAACTGGTGCTGTCATCTTCAAAGTGCTATATCTGATATAGAAGTTCAGTCTAAAGAAATTAAAGAGCCCACTTTTATAAGAGTACCCGGTTATGATAAACCAGTTCAGTTCGGAATACTTACAGAGTTTGCATATAAACTATGTGATAGAGGTAGGATTAAATACTGTACTACCATGCTACTATACCACCTTTATTTTAATAAACATCCACAAATGTTAAATAAAGTATTAGCTTTCAAAAAATTTATTTCCACATTAAATTCTATGATGTATTTAATTTATTTTGAAATAAGATTGAATGCTAATTGTTTGATTGTTAAGTTTTTCTTATATATTTATTTCTATTGATCAATAAATTTTTTTAAATATTTTAAGATGAAGAAATCATTGTTTCAACCACTAGACCTGAAACGATTCATGGTGATGTTGCAATAGCTGTTTCACCTAAAGACCCAAGGTATGCACATCTTAATAATGTTCAAGCCAAACATCCATTTCTAGATAAAACAATACCGATAATATTTGATGAAACTGTTGACTCTGATTTTGGAACAGGTATGTTGCTACTTCTAAAATACTCATACTGATCAAAAGTCGTAAATGAATTTTCTTTATAATTGTTTACTATGTATATCTATACCAATTTAATATACTTCTTGTATAATCAAAATGCATGCTGAAGATTTTTTCCATTTTTCTCAAATAAAAAAGTGGTGCAGATTTTTATTTTATCAAGATTCAATTTCAGACTTGATATAAAATTGATGAATGTCTCATTTTCTATTCCAAATAATTGAACAATTGAACAATTTATTATTATTTAATAGGTGCAGTAAAAATAACACCGGCTCATGATGCCAAGGACTTTGAAATATCAAAGAGGCATAAACTTTCCATGATATCTATTTTCGATGAAAGAGGATATATGAATAGTAATTGTGGCAAGTTTGCAAAAATGCATAGATATGATGCACGAAATGCAATTATGAATGAATTAAAGGATCTCAATTTGTTTAGAAAAATTACAAATCATTCAATGGTGATACCTATATGCAGCCGTACAGGAGATGTAATTGAATTATTATTAAGGCCGCAATGGTTTGTTAATTGCCAAGACTTGGCTAAATCAGCAGTAGAAGATGTTAAAAATGGTGTCTTGGAAATAGAGCCAAAGCATTTTGAGCAGAATTGGTTTAACTGGTTAAATGGAATAAGGTACTTAAATTATTACTATATTAATCGGTTATAGTTAAAATAATTACTTTATTTTTACCATTTGAAATTACTTTGGTGTATGAGATTAACTGTAGTAATTAAAATCCTAACCATTTGCTTTCACTTTACTAAAGTTACTGAACTTTAGTGTGCTTAAATTATATACTTAATATTTATTTAAGTGTTATAAACATATTACAAATAATTTAGTTTCTGATAGATTTATGTTTAAATAATAGAGATTGGTGCATATCCCGTCAATTGTGGTGGGGTCATCAAATTCCTGTGTATGAATGTTATGATAAAAATAATTCTGATAAGAAAATATTTGTAGCAGCACGAAATGCAAATGAAGCTGCACATAAAGCAACTTCTAAATTAAATACATCTAAAGATTTCTTGGTTGTTACACAAGATCAAGATGTATTGGACACATGGTTTTCATCAGCTTTATTTCCATTTGCTGTTCATGGATGGCCAAAAAAGGTATACAAATAAAAAGATTTTATTTCTCTTAGAAATTTTTTAATAATCATATTTTGCCAATGGTAGAAATTTTGATAAGTAAATCTCTAAGCACAATTCTTGGCTAAACCTCTACTTATGATTCTTCTGTATAAAATGTTTATTATTTTACAGACTCAGCAGTTAGAAAACTATTACCCTTTGAATCTTCTAGAAACAGGTCATGATATATTATTCTTTTGGGTAGCTAGAATGGTCATGCTTGGAAAAAAACTGACTGGCGTATTGCCTTTTCAAAAAATTTTACTACATGGTATTATTTGTGATGTGCATGGCAGAAAAATGTCTAAAAGTCTTGGAAATACTATAGAACCTGATGATGTTATAAATGGAAAATCATTAGAAGTACATTAGAAAATTATTTTTAAAATAATAATTAATATTTTGCACGAATTTTGCAACATATACAAAACTTATATTTTTATCATGTTGTAGGAATTACAACAAAGATTGCAAAAATTTTACAATCAAGGATTATTTAGTGATGCAGAAGTGAGAAAGTCAATTGAAGGCCAAAAGAAATTATTTAAAAATGGTATTCCAGAATGTGGAATAGATGCATTGCGATATACTTTATGTTCTAAAAATATTAAATCACATTTTATTAACTTCGATGTTAATGAATGCCATGTAAACAAACTGTTTGGGAATAAAATCTGGCAAGCTACTAAATACACAAAAATATTAGTCAATTTATGTAGAGAAAACAAAATGTTTGAAAATGCAATATTTGATAAAAGTAACTTAACATGTATGGATTTATGGATTCTGAGCAAATTATCACAAATGATTACTAAAGTGAACACAAGTTTAGAAAATTATGATTTTCATTATGCCACTGCTGCTCTGAAACAGTTTTTGTACTCAGAACTTTGCGATGTTTATATAGTAAGTATTGCATTCATTATCAACTATTATAAAAAGTTTTTATGATTTCTAACTGCGTTTAATTACAGGAATCAACAAAGCCATTTGCTAGAGAATTTAGTTCGAGGACTGTTTATAGCTGCCATACTCTTATATTAAGTTTAAATTTTGCTTTAAAGCATTTATCAATTTTTATGCCACATATTAGTGAAAAATTATTAGAAGCATTACCAGAGATAAATAATATTCACGGAATCGATATGGGAACATTTTTTCCAAATAATGAGGTAAGAAAAAATTATATTTTGTAGTATAGAATAATTTTGAGTAATTTTTTTTATTTAATAGATAAATGAGTATAGTGACAATGTACTAGAATCAAATGTTCAGCTAATTTTAGACATCGTTTCAACAATTAGAAGAATTTGTCTTCTTCACAATATTTCCAAGAAACAGGATAAAAAAGGTGAATTTTGGTATATGGACTTGTGTTTGAAATGTATAAATATACCAAAAATTCTATTGCTTTGCAATTTTGAATTCATTTTTCCTTTATTTTTAGTTGTTCTGGAGATGGTACTAGAAAGTCCTGAATATCATTTTATTCATCCACAATTAAATGTTATACAAACATTATCAGGATGCAAAAATACAGAAATATCTAATCGAACACCTGAAAATTCTCTTTTTGATACTGCAGGAGCATTTTGCTCTGTGCATGTCATTCCTAGTCAAATACCAGAAAGTACCAATCAATTAACAATTAATAAAAAACGCAAACTTATGAAGAAGATTACAAAATTGCAACAAGTAATTTTTAATGAAGGATATAGGGAAAAGGCTCCTAAGGATGTTCAGGATATGAATGATGATAAGGTATGATTTAAAATAAAGATGTATAAGAGATAATTTAAATAATCATGCATCTTTTAATTACAGCTGAAAACTTTGTTAGTGGAATTGCAAAAATTTGAAGCTATGGAACAAAATTGTTCTAATGTTAATTGAATAATATAATATTAATACAAATATTTATACTGTTATATTTGTATTTCTATCGATCAATTTTCAGATTTGTTTTCTTGTATTTTATCTAGGTCTATCACATCATAATTGATAATAATAGCAATAAGCATAGAATCATATTTTTTTAATTATATTATCTTTCACTTACAAAGTAATATTCAATATTATTATTTCTTATAAGTTTTTAATCTATGGAATGAGAGTGTAACGAAGGATTTAATTGCTTGATATTTAAATCACTTCATTTTTTATAATTTATGGGTGGGTTATAAATTAGCGGTTACAATTAAAGATATGATAAGTAAATTTAAAACATATCCTAGTTAAAATGCATTAATGATAATATTTTACTATATTATATTTATGCTAATTTCTATTTTAATTTTAAAGTAATGTAATTGAACTCTGTAAAGTTTAATTACATGATGAAGTTGTTAAAAAAGAAAAACACCTTTACTGATAATTTGTTTATTTAATAAGATCAAACAATACTCCAGATATACATGTATTATGGGACAATTTTATGAAATTTATAAAATAAAATTTTGCACAGCGTTAATATAAAATATGAAATATATTCACATTAATCAGACAAAAATACATCGACCATCAATATTTTATTGAATTACAACATCTCCATTAATACATTTATGTGGTATTTATAGTTTTGGGCAGTTTCACTTTATGATTTCATTGAGATACTTATATAAAGGTAAATTAATAAATACATAAATGATAATAAAATTCCACTTATTGCATATTGAATCAAATCAGGATGCAGGAGGACTTCTCCCTGAAAGGATTCACCTTTTGACTAGTAAATCCAACAAGCAAACAATCTTCTTGCTCATAGTCATTTATATATTTGACAATATCAGCAACTGCTTGAGACACCGGTATTCTTTTGACGCTGGCTTCCCTGCGGAGCTGTTCGGTAACAGCCCTCTGCTGCTGAAGGCTCGACACCATCATATCCATAGCGGCAGTCTCTGAGAGGCCTATGATGAATAACTTAATGCAGCTGGTTAAGAAGAATTTATTCCACTCCTAGGTGGTTTTATCGAATCTGATTTTCGATCCTTAAAGCGCAATTGATATCCAACTCTAACAAATTATCGCGTACAACCTTGTTCTGACGGATGGGTGAGTAATTTTGACAGTTAAAATGGAGGACGTCGTTTGCAGGGGTAATAAACATGAATAAGCATCTTGAATGCAAGATGGTACGCGGTATGCATTTTTATACAGAGATAAATTCATAGATAAAAGAAGAGTATATTATGGAATATTTATCCTTTCAGTACTAAATAAATTTTATTAAATTACTACTTACCTAATCTTTAATCACAGAATAATTATTTTCATAGATTTACAAATTTTTATGTTTTTCCAAATATAAATAAAATTATTGAGTAAAAAAACACATTTCTGATAATTAACTTTCCGTAGAGTAAGTTATAGTAATTGCAATATTTTTTTTCCATATCTTTACGTTTGAAAGGTTTTTGAAAATTTTGGCATACTTACCTTTAAAAAAATTGATATATATGCGTGAGTTTATGTGTGTGTGTACGTATATTTGGATAGAATTTTTTGTCTACGATTTCAGACGCACTTATCAACCGATTTGAATGATTCAAATAAACATTTGATTCGATTTCTATTGAAGGAAAGACGTGCTGATTAGTTTTTTGGCGAAGGCAAGTCCAGTGGGTTCAGTCCCTAGACAATATAATAAGTCGTTTCAGTCGTTTCAGTCGTTCAGTCGTTTTAAAGATACGAGGCAAAAAGTGCCAAGAATGGTAATCCAGATTTTGTGGTAACAAAATACCCGATTTGATTAAATTTATGTGAAGGCAGATTTAGCGGTTTCGGAAATACAGAGAAAAACTAAAACAAAAAATATTTGGCGGTCAAAAATGATTATTACACATATGCACATCAAATTATCAGATATTTCATAGAGATTTTAAAAATGAGTACTAATTTTGTTACATTTTTTTTTTAGATTTCGTACCAAAATTTTTAATTTTTAGAGATCACTTATCAAAGAAAGTTCAAAATTGTTAATTTTTTTTTTTAATTTTTAAAAATCTACAAAATTTTATACTTTAAATATGAATTTTAAGTTTACAATTCAGTTTAAAATTGTAAAAATAAATTTCATATGCATTATTCTAAGAAATTTATCCTTATTGTAATAAAGATTCTTTCGGCAACTCTTATTAAGGTAAATATTCTTAAGAGGCACAACTAGTGTAACCGCCTAAAAACAGGTGATTTTTGGGAATTTAAATTAAACTACTATATCAATCATTTCAAAATTTTAGTAATACATTTATACATGTTTTAAAAATACACAGTAAAATTTTTGAAGGAAAAAAATTAATATTTTTTAAGTTATCGTCGATCTCCAACGGCGCGACAAAAAAAGGCCCTTCACTGCTGCAGTGATTCCGGCTTTCTACGTGGATGAAATTAAAAAAAAAAATCTCGTTAAACTAGATAATATTGTCTGTAAAATGAACTACGATAAAGAAAAAAAATCAAAAATTGACAAAATAACGGCGTTTTTTAAAAAAAGTCGAATTTTACCCAAAATTTTGGTCGTTTTTGGACTGCCAAAATTCGATTTTTGATCCGATCAAAAAATCGATAGTTCATTTTACGGAGAACTATAAATAGAACATGTAAAAATAAATTGATAGTGATCGGATCATTTGTTTTTGAGTAATTGCTGCAGCAAATTCGGAAAATGCTCTTTCGAGAAAAGCGCGTTTAAAGATTAAATGATCGTTATACTATTACTATATACATACTCTTTTAATGGCTGTAACTCAAAAACTATTTAAGATATGGATTTAAAATTTTAGTATGTTATTTTTAAAGGTATAACCTATCGAAATATGGAAAAATTGAAAATTCGATTTTTTGAAAATTTCACACTAGTTGTGCCCCTTAAGTGTTTTGTGCGATAAAATCGTCTCTGTATAATATATGATCGATTAGATATATAGTAACTACAAGTATCTATTTGAAAATATTTAGAACAATTGTTATTAATCATCGATCAGTATTTATTGGTTATTAATTTTTTTGCTTGAAAATTTAATTCTGGTACGGGAAGTTTCAGCAATTTGCCTTAAGGCACGATGCAATGCACCACTACTTAAATTTAAATATTGCTTTATCAAAAATTCTGTTGATGATAAGTATAATAAAATGCAGTTATGAGAGGAAATTATTAAAGGCAAGTTTAAGAGCTATATATATATATATATATATATATATAATATAAATATATATATATATATATATATAGCCATATACATATATATATATATATATATATATATATATATATATATATATATATGGCTATATGGCTATATATATGGCTATATATATGGCTTAATGGTTGTACTTCCCTGGCACAATACATGTTTACTTAAAATTAATGCCAACATCACAGATGCAAATTTTACTATATTGGCTACATTGCTAACATGCCCTGCCCTTTAAAGAACGTCAAACTTCGCTGTTGTACAAGCCGGTTCGTGCCGGTAATAATTTCTGTCACAATCCCTTAATTTTTATCAGGGATATTAATATTTTATAATGTGATTTTAGGCAGTTCTATCAATAAAATAAGTTTTTATATATCATTAAGATTACGCTTCAATTAACTTTTACAATGGCATCTAAAGATTTAGTGAAACAAGTTTCTCCATGGTATTCAAGGTATAAAGCAAATTTTATTTATATTTAAATGGCGTTATTTATTAATTATTAACTAATAATTTTCTAGTGCTGAATGGAGGCATGTGTTTAGTTTAGTGTTCTCGTCTGAATATGTGAATCGATTGGAAGGTTTGAATTATATGAAAATGTGGAAAGTTAGAACACCGTATTTGTCTGGAGGAATACAAGGGACGATGGAAATTCTTGAAGCAGTTTTGTATGATGAGAATCCTGACAATGATAATCAAAGTAATAGAACAAAACAAACAGTATACTCTATGGCAATAATGCGGTTAGTATTTGCTATTGGTTAAGTTTTGGTATTTCACAAATTTTGTTAAATTTTTGCATCTATCTTATCTTTTGCCAATAAAAATAAATAGAACTAATAGACAATTTTAATGAGATCAAAGATCTATCAAAGTGAAAGGGGGGCATAATGTTTTTGGAAAACTTAAGGTGGGTTATGGCCCATAATTTAATGTAATCCTGTGCATTATTTTAATGTTCCAGCAATACCAGTGATTCACAACATTTTCCAAACATCTTAGGGCTTCCGAAAATGATATAATTCCCTATCCATACAAAATTTGAATTTTAAAAAAATATTTTGTTCCTGAAGAAATATAAATATGTTTTAAGAAGAAATGACTATATAATTACTGTAAAATTATAAGTAAATTTTCAAAACAATCTTATTACTGATGCTTCCTGCACATTGCATTTTGTATTAAATTCTAACTTATTTAGCTTTAATCTCAAGCCTCCATGTTTGTTTTATCAAGTCTATTGTTTTTCATCAATAAATCATAGCAATTTCTTATACATTTGGTTACATTTGAGCTTTTGGTTTCAGTTTCTCTATATAGCCAGTGTTGAGTCAATTTTTAAACTGTACCCCAGAATTTACAAATTGTTTATGTTTGCACATTGGGAATCACTGACCTATACAGCAGTATAAAATATGTTTTGGTGGCACAATAATAAATTATTTCAGAATTACTCAAACTATAATGTATATATGAAAATACATATACTACAATGTATATAATAGTTTGTGCTTAGAATTTTGCTAATTTATATTCTTTTTTTTAAAGAAAAAAAATCATGACTGATGATTTAAATTTGAAATTAATAACAAATTTCATTTATTTCAGGTGGCTCAACTTAATAACTGACTCAACAAAGTATAATACATTGTATCATACTGCTCAAAATTTACAAATTCCACATTGGATTATTAATATACGCCATGCAGTCGCTCATAGTACAGAATTAACACCTATAGCTTTGCTTAGAGAGGCCTCACAATATGCATTAAAATGGCTTTATGAGATGTATTGGAAATTAGAAAATGAAGAAATAATTGATTATATTATTACAGACAGTATAAGTGAACCAGAAGAAAATAATTACAAACAATATTTGGAGAGATTCTTGTTGATTTATGATAATGTTGTGATATACATCGGTGAATACAGGTTTGAAATTAATAATAATAAATTTGAATTAATTCTGAATAATACTATCTTCATTATTTCCTATTTTCAAGCTTACTTATCTAATTAAAAATTATTGTCATATAATGAATATAAAGGCATTATTCAAAATTCATGTTTTTTAAAGAACATTGATTGAAAGTATATATATTTAAGAATATTTAATTTGAAATACAATATTTATAAATCAATATTGTGAATATTGCTCTGAACTGATTATATTATTTAGGCTTTCTGCAGAAAATTTGTTCCTAAATCTAATTTACTTTTAGGTTTAAACGAATCTGTGACATAAATATACATAAATTGAAAAAAGACTTGGTAACTGATGTTGATAATTTATTAATGAATCCTAATACATATGTATCCGAACGCTGTTTCTTGAAATCTTTATTATTCATTGTAATTAAGAGAATAAATCAAGTCATCAAGAAGTACAAAGAGAACAATAAATTCATTGATGTCTATGTGGATAGTCTATTAAACTGTAACAATTTCCTGAGTAGAAATATTTTGCCCAAGGAGAATGCCTATTATAAAGATTATGTGAAATTATGGATGCCACTTCTGGACCACTTACATGTTGCAAATGCTCTGCCGTGCTTGGTCAAGAAATTAATTGATGTGTCTTGTTCTGATAAGTCTGATAGAGGAATCTTTGCATATACATGGCTTGAATATGTTTTGAATGGCCTCGCAAAGTGTAAATCTGTACAAAAAATTACAGAGACGAATTATGTAAGTTAATTTCATTACAATCCACATAGATCATATTGTATTTAAAATATTATTTTAACTGGAAATAATTTATGAATAATATCAAGCTCTATTATAAATACAATTAGGGTACTATTTTAAATCACAAAGTACTTGTAATATTTTGGTATCTAAATGTTATATCTACCCTTCTTATATAAATATATTTTTAATATTGAATAATTTTTTTTTAGTCGAATCCACCAACAGTAAAGAGGGCAATAATGGAAGCAAGTGCAGGTTTGCCGGAAATTACTTCACCTGTTATGTTCAGACCGGAACTTCCTTTAGATAAATTTTTTTTGAGCATGGATGCATTAAAATATACTTTATTAAATAATTCTGGAGTTCCGAATGGAAAATACTGGAAAATGTAAGCAGTCAAATTGATATATCTAACTACCCATTTTTCAATAGACCAATAAATATTTATAAACTTTATTAACAAATACAAAATTAAACTAGTTGTAAATAGCATTTTGCCTTGAGGCAAGTTACATTAAATTCCTGATACGTATTCATAATGAATTTAATTAATGAGAAATGAGATTCAGCTCTTTAGTCAAATGTTCAACTGTTTATTTTCAGAATAAAATTTTTGCTTTCATTAAAAATCGATCAGAGCTGTTCCAATTGATATTTTTCAAACCCTTAATATTTGTAATTGTATAAATTAAATTACTTTGTTTACTTCTCCTTAGGGAAGTTAAAAATAAGTAACACAAGATAGGTCATATTCTATAACATAAATTTTCAATATATTAGTATCTCAATTTTAATTTTTCAGTTTATTAGATCTGATGGAAGAAAAATTGCCTCCAGAAGCCATTAGTACGATAGACAGACTACAGAACTTAGTAAATAGTAAACGCTGTGATCTTGATATTCCATTAAATCCAGACAATACTGAAAGAAAAATATACACTGTTGAGGATGTAAGAAAAGCTAAATTAGAACATGACATAAAAAATCAGGTTGACAATGCCGAGCAAACAGTGACTGTGAATGGTACTGGAAATAAAAAAGAAAACAATCCTGATGCTATCTGGAGAGAAGTTGATGGTGAGTGTCTATGTAATATATTTAGAAACAAATGCATATCTTTAATATTTATGCAAAATATTAGTATAAAATATTGCTATTAGTTGCCATGAAGAATATCTATTACTTGTTCAGGGATTTGAATCATTATAATATTGATATCTCACTAATCCCCACAGTAATAATTATTTCAATTAATTATATAAGAGTAAATTGTATCAAGAAATCAGTTTAATCTGTACTTTTGGCATTCAGTAAATAGGTTACAGATTGTTTTTATATCTTCTAGTTTTACCTCTCTTTTTAATTTATAAGAGAGTTTATATAAACATTCTCTATTCTCTCTGTTTCAAACTGTTTTCATCAATTTGATAAATTTATAAATTTCCTTAACATTGAATTCTTTTCTAAATCTTCTCAATGTTATGAACCAGTTTACTTGATATTAAATAGACATAGAAATTGAATCTATTTGATATGCTTAAATTCGAATTGAATAGTATTATTTTAGTTATTTTGTTCTTTTAGAAAATATATATATTCCGAATATTACATATTTTTCAGATGATATTGATTGGTCCACAATTCCATTCGGTGCTTTACCTAGCAGTCTGCAAACTTAAAATGTATTAAATAATACACAAATGACAATAATTTTATTATATTTATAATACTTAAACAATGTTTAGTTTGCAATCATATGTGGATTGCAAATTATTCTGCATTAGAAAAATGCATTTAAATATATGGAGTAAACTGATTCTTTGTTTTATTCTAGACTCTTTCTTCACATTAGTTCTTTATTTTCAGACTATATTTGCTAGATCCCAGTCTTGCTCTATGTCTATGTCGCTATAAATCCTTATATTCTTGTCTGTAGTAATTGTTGCTAATTGATAATTAGCAGAGCTGTGAGAATCTCTATAAAACATGACATGCATACATTTCTCAACTAAACTTTCAGCTTCAAATTGAGTCATGTATGGTTTGTCCGGGTTTAAATATTCTCGAATTAGCGGTGTTGCTAGATAACTGCCCAAACCTGTGGCAACCACACGGTCTGTATAAGCTGTTCCTAAATTGTCCACAGTACCTGTGGAAAAATAAATAGCAGTTGAATGTTTTAACTCATTTAATAATTATAATATTAATATTATTTATAATAATAATAAGAATATTATTGTTATAAATATCCCAAAGAAGTAATTTGAAACTTCACCAGAAAATAGTATTTCATTATTTACGCTTTTCGAAGTTTTAAGTCATTTTGAATCGTCTCACACCAAATTTGGAAAAGGCATACCAGCTTCGTTTTGTCAACATTTTTCTGATACTGCTGAACCGTTTAAGGCATTTGATGAAACTCGTTAGGGACTTTCTATGATTAGTTTTTTCGACACGATATGTTAAATAATTAGTATCTAAGTGTAAATTTTTTACTTCCCGTAGGGCAAGTTATAGTAATCGCAAAAAAATCGAAAATGAAAATTTTTATATATCTTTACGTTTCAAAGGTTTCTGAACATTTTGGCATACCTTAGAAAAAATGGATGTATGTGTGTGTGTGTGTATGTGTGTGTGTGTATGTGTGTGTGTGTGTGTATGTATGTATGTACGTGTGTGTGTATGTATGTGCGGATACAAATTTTCGTCGACGATTTCGGGAACACGGATCAACCGATTTGAATAATTAAAAAAACATTCGATTCGTATTAATAAGGAGACGTGCTGATTATTTTTTGGCGCAGGGAGGTCTAGCCGTTCCGAAGATACGGGGCAAAAAGTGCCGAAAACGGTAACTCATTTTTTAAGAGAACGGAGCGTCCGATTTTAATAATTCAAAAAACATTTTACTTATATTGACAAGGTGAAAACCCGATCAAATTTTCATTTGATCTCATCAAAAATTTCATTTGATTTCATCAAAAATGCCATTTGGCGATCAAAAATGATCATTAGACTTATGCACATCAAATTATCAGATATTTTATAGAGATTTTAACAATAAGTATACATTTTTTTTACATTTCTATGGGTTCCGTACCAATGCTTATGCGTTAGACGGCGGCGCGCATGTCGTCTCTATGCAGTTTAAGCAGTGCGAATGCTTTGAAAAAAAGTTCAGAATTTCCAACATATGTCAAAATGAAGAAAAGATTTTTTTCAAAAAAATTTTTGTTTTCAAAAAAAAAATTTTTTTCTCAAAAAAAATTTTTTTTCAAATAAAAAATTTTTTTT
>NW_020539726.1:18536157-18567031 GCF_003426905.1 Ctenocephalides felis
AAGAAGTAAGTTTACAAATCTTTTATATCTATTGTTATGAAAATCACATCATAATTTAATCACAATTAATTTCTCAAAATGCATCATTGCATTAATCTGCTCTGCAGTATCCGATTCGGTAATTTCATATTGACATGATACTGAAATAAAGAATGCAACAATTTTATATTTTATTAACTGAATTATGTCGCTATGAAAAATGTTTGATAATATTTAATGCAAATATTTTCTGATGCATTCCTTTAGAATGTTCATTGATCAACATTCTTTTGGAATATTTATTAATAAGATTTAAATTGAGATTACATTCGATAAGCGACAAATTTCTAATTAATGAACGATTGAGTTTCAAACGGTTTTGATTAGATTTATATTTACTTTCTATAAATAATAATTAGTTCCAGTAATGTCTTATTAATAGAACAAGTCTAATATAAATGCGGCATACCACACATTTGCATGTGCGAATATAGAATCATAGTATTATTTTTATAGCCTTATGATTTGAATTATTTCTATCTATTATAGCTAAATTATGTAGTAATATATATAACAAAAACAACCTGACTAAAATAACAAATTTTATGAATTCATAACAGTATTTATGCTTCGTTTAATTCAAATATATTATATCTTACTATAAGTAAAAGTGAACTTAATGTAAAGTATATAAGTACACATACCCATTACTCTTTTTATGTATTAATGCAAATTTGATAATATTAACAAAAAAAGAAAAGGAAAGCATTTTTTCTGAAATGTATGTAAATAGGAATCAGTATTTTTTTAACAATTTATCTTTTATCTCATTATTAGCAAAATAACAAAAAAAATCAACACCTTTTACAACTAGCTGATAAGAATAAAAAAGTATATGAATAGTAGCGATTTATTTTGTACGACTTTTTATCACGAAGTTAATTTACACTGAAATTTTAAACAAATCACAACTTTATAAAATGAAGTTCAAAAATACATTATAGAGTAATCTTATTTACATAATTAATATTCGTTTCATTCATAGTGCATATATGAATATATACTCATATGATATGAGTTGATATTTAAATATATAGAACAAAAATCGCCGACTATTGATTACTATTCTTGTAAGTCTTGAAATTTGACAAAATTTTGATCTTTGATTTGATAGTCAAAACTTTATTTAAAATATTATAGGCTTATGAGAAGTGAATTGTTTAAAAAAAAAGTGGCAAGCAAATTTGACCCGTATTTATTTATATATGCATTATGAATGAAACGAATATTAATTATGTAAATAAGATCACTCTACAATGTATTTTTGAACTTCATTTTATAAAGTTGTGATTTGTTTAAAATTTCAGTGTAAATTAACTTCGTGATAAAAATAAGACAATAAGGTTTATACCTTATATATCCTTATTGTGTTGTAAGTTGATATTTAAATATATAGAACAAAAATCGCTGGCTCGAAATTAACATCCGAGCTATGGTTTCTCAGCAAAACTTCTAAAAATGACCCATAAAACCGGAATTGCAAAGTGCGTATGTGTGAATTTTTATAAGCCATATGATAAATAACATTCTTGGATGATGTTTATTTATTTAGCTGCAATCAAAGGATTTCTTAACTTTATTTATTAAAGACGCATTACAAGTACGCTATTGCACAATTAACCCTTTCCATTCGGATGCCGCCGCTCCGGCATAATTTCTTGGGTAATGTTTATATATTTAGCTGTAATTAAGAGATTTCTCAGTTTTCTTTAGAAAAGACGCATTAGAAGTACGGTACGCTATTGCAAACCTAACCCTTTCCACTCGGATGCCGCCGTTACGGCGGTAAAATAAGTATTCATTTCGCAATTAGCGAGTCAAAATTTTGAAAAAAATAATAATGATTAAAATTTTTGACTGTGAATCTAATCTACAAATGGTTCCATCATGATCAGGATTTGCTGACCTCAGCAAGTTTGCAATTGTCACGAGTACCGAGTATCAGGGAATAAAGATAGTAAATATTTCTGAAAAATATTGCAGCTTATTAATAGGTTAATTAATTAATAGGTATTTTATCGTATTTTTTAAACAAAGTTGGCAAAGCGGTAGAATTCACAATAAACACACATATATTCACAATAAATATGTTATACCGGGATAATCTGTAGACGACTGTGGAAATTCCGAATGATCAAATTCATCAAGCGACTGTTATTTAATTTGGCAATTGAAGTATATTTGTACCTCCATTATGTTTTTTTTCTGCATCAATTATAAAAATACGTTTTATTCAAAATTAAATTAAAAATTTTGAAGACAAAATATCACAATTATGGACAAATTTCATGCGATGTTGGCCAAGTGCATCTATGTGCTGGACTAAAAGGTGAATACAAATGCTTCAAATTTGGCAGGCAGATTGCATAGCTACTCCATTGAAACCATATTAAATATTATAAAGATATTTTATCATTTCAGATCTAAAATTCTATCATTACCTAGCGTATTTGCAGTCGTAAAATTGAAATTCATTCCATAAAACTATGTTTATATACTTTAAATAATTGATATAGTTGCAATGGAGGTATATCTATGCTTATATAACTTATCAATTATTTCTAACGATTCAGCAAGCACTAATTTTGAAGACATGCGAGAAAAACACAAGAACTGCCACCGACAGCAATATCAAACCTTTGGCGCGCTCCTTTCAGCAGCCTGATTTGTCTTCTTCAGAGGTGGATCAGCAAACATATAGCATTCTTCGAATGATGATCCTTTCAATCCTGTGAAGGTCGTATGATAGTTGTATATTATCTCGTTGTCCAATTCTTTTTCATCAAATTTATTTGGACTCTTTCTGGCCTCGTTAACAAAAAATTCAGCGAAATACTGAGCAGCCTGAACTGCGTGTAAGGTGTGAGAGATATTCCTGTTGGGGACCCACTCGTAAATGTTCTTCTCTGGATGGAATTGGACGCCGTAGAATGGATACCTGGAATAATCACATAAGGTAAACGATTTGATTTGATTTATATTATTGCCTTAACAGTTATATAAGTATCTACTTTAGTAAAGGACGACGTTGGAATACATTTCCAACTTTAGAATTTGTTCACAAAAATGATGAAAATTCTTCACTTTTTGTAAGTAAAAATTACTTGAAATGTTTTGTTGAACACTTTTTTTGAATATATTATATAATTATTACCTTACAGATTCAATAGAACTAATAAATTCAAGACCATTCCAATCCTTATTCACTGATAAAACATTCCAATCATGGTCGATCTCAAACTTTGTCAGATTCTGCAATTTTTAAGTATTCAATTAAAGCATATCCCAAAAATACCCAAGATAAGTAAAAAAATATTTATTAATCATATACTAAAATGAAAATATTTAATGGTTTTCAAATATGCACATTATCATGGATATTGTAATTCATGATTAATCCAGATTAATATTTCAATAATCGGTAAATTTCATTATCTTGATTTTTTTTATTAATAAACAATCATTAACAGTAATTTTTTTACCTGTTCGGTAACACAATACTGATGAAAATTTGCAGTTATTGGTTCATTTGCCAAACTTTGCATAATATGCATCGGAGCACGGCTAAACATTCTACTTTGACCATAACCTGTGAAAGTATTGTGAAGAAATATAATATATTGAATATACATGATCACATAATAATATAGTTATAAATAAAAAAGTTTTTTACTAGGCGTCAATCCAGTTATTAAAAAATAAGAACTAAGTTGTGCTTTTGAAAAACTTTTAATCACAAAATTAAAAGAATTTTGAGCAAAAATTCAAGCAGTTTTGAAAATAATGCAATCTTGAATATATTCAATCTTTATCATTTGGTTTAAAAAAAAACTTAAAAATTTAGAAGTAAAATTGAAATTTGAACAAACAAAATTTTCCACCCTTGCACAATATATAATAATATTTGAGATATGGCAAAAGATTTCAAAAACCAAAAAGATCTTAACAGGCATCTATCCAATAATATAAAGCTATTAAGAAGAAAAACTAAGATTTTTTTTTAAAAGTGTAACAATATAACATTAGCTGAAAACAAACAACACAAACTTAGTTTTTCTTCTTAATAACTGCGGATGGTTCATCCAGGATATTTGTCTGTTTAAAAACTTGTTCTCTTATTTATATATAAATTTAACCCTCTCTTTAACTAATTCCTCACTTTTAACTTATAGATTATATTGTAATCTAATAGTTAAAACTAGCAATAATAATAAAAAATATACAATAGCATCTTAAATATTGTTAACAAATGTAACATTACATACATATATAATATGAATGTGTGTACATAACTTAAGTATTATTATTACTGTTCATATATATTATTGACAAAATAATAAGATTTTGATTCTATTGACTGACAATAAGAAGCATGCTGAAAATATCTTATTTCTTATATTAGTACATATTTATATAAAAAGTTTTTTTCCAAAAAGTTAAATTTCTACTAAAAATTCTGAACCACCTCTATTTAAAAAATATTAGAATAATATAATAATAGTGGTTATTTTTTGAAAATAAAAAAATTCAATAAGTGTAAATAACTTGTAAAATTAAACGCTTTGTTTAATAATTGCGTAATATGCGTGCGAATGTACATTATTATCTTCGGTAAGTGAACAGATAAGATTAACCAATTCAAAAACTAATTGTACTTCATAATTAATTTTAAATAAATATATAAAACGCTTTAATATTAAACATTAATTCAAATTAACTACAAGAATGTAATATTTTATGTATTATAAATAAAATTAAATTCACTAATTTATATCGTATATTGATAGAATTAAAATTTTTGTCATTTAAGCAATGGAAAATTTGTTGATTTTTTATTCAACTATGCAATAAGCCTTTTGTTGTGGCGGCGAATAAAATTAATCAAAGCACTTTCATTTGATCAAAATCACGAATTGATTTAATATAATTAACAATTGAGACGATAAGATAAACATAAAATAGAGGTTTCTTATCAAACAAAAACAACATTGACATAGTGATTGTAATATACAATTACAATGATTTTATTACAATTACAATGATTAAATAATATGCATGAATGTAATTTTTTCATGTAAAGAAATTAAACTGTATGACGAATCCGCTGATTTTTCTTAAATAATTATGTTCAAATTTATCAGGAAAAATATTTATCAGACATAAAATTCAAATCAGACCATAATTTCAATTTTATCGCTCTTTAAATAATAGCAACATGACCAAAACGTTTAAAAATCAAACATGCATATAGAGCAAGTAGTCTACTTGCTTGAAGTAGAAATAGCGAAAGTTAGTAATATAACTATAGTAAGGATATTTAAACTTTTTTTTAATTAAAATTTCACTTAAAATTTTGAAGCAAATAAAATCATTAATTTACACTTTTTATTCTTCTTTGAAACAGTGTGCAATTGAGTGTTATTAAAAATTTTCACTTGCAGTTTGCGCATTTATTTAACATAAGTTATTTGAATCATATACCTTGCTTATAACAATAACAATATTCAATATGCTAAAAACAGCTGATATAAATATAATTATAATTTATAATTAAAAATGAAAAACTATTTGAGCGCTTCTTATTTGTCTTTTTTAGGAAACGACCTCTCGCTTGCATCTAAAATGTAGATACGGCATTTATGTTTGTACTTTTATGCTTTTGATTCTTTATTTATTTATTTATTTAAGTTTATTTTATTTTCTTTTCTTTTTGTGTTGTTACTTCATTTATAATTCACTATTTTTATTATGTATTTAGATTATTAGTTAAGCTTCTTAAAGTCACCTAGATTACAAAAGCATCTTTTCAATCAACACCAAAAGGAATACCAATGGGTGAACTCTATTTTGGTCTTAACATTACATATTATTAAATGTCATTCATAATTATTAAATGATTTGTATTTTTAAAACAGATTGTAATTGAATCTTGACAAATAAAAAAAATACTTGTCTTTTATGAAAATTCACCTTCATTTACTATTTCATTTTCTAAAAATATAAGTTTCTTACCTTGTTTAAATTCTAAAGGCAGTGGCTGCTTACTGGAACTGCAATGAGCTCTATTTTCTCCATTTGAATCTAAATATAGAAGCAGTTCAAAACCAAGACAAGTGCCCCACAAAGGCATATACTGCCCATTGTCGTTCATTTCCTTTGCAATATCAAAAATATGTCGTCCAGCATCTGCGTATCCATCGGATTGATTAAACCAGGTTGCGCCACCAGGAAACAGAACTCTAAAACATAAAAATAAAAATTGAGGTTTAACAAATCAATATTTTCCTTTTTTATTAATTAAAATATATGTTCATACATACAACATACTGTAATCTCAGTCAGACAAATTGTTTGGTGAGAGACATCACATAAATATTTTTACAAAAAGCCATAATAGTTTATTCTCTAATCTATTTAAAATTTATAAACATATAAACATATAAACATAGGAACAAACATACATATATACGCAAACAATATATACAAAAATTAAAACAATAGCAGTAATCAATATAATTTAGTTCATCTGTAATGCTTTTAATTTAATTTTAGTTCAGTTAAATCTGTGATTGGCTTTATTTCATCCGGTATAGAATTCTTGAACAATGTGGATCTATATAAGGAAACTCCTTTTTTATTATAATTTCTGTAATGCTGTAATGCCGGGGTCATTTACACTTGAAAACATATTGCTATCTATAAGAGGAAATTTTTTTTAAAAAAAATCTCTTTTCTCGATAATTCTATTTTTACTGGTCTTACTATATATTTACTTGAAATAATATATGCCTAACGCATTCTATTAATAAAATGACATCTAAGCTGTTAAACCTTATTTAATTTGAAATTATCATAAACATTAATAAAGCCATATAAAAATTGTTATTTTCTTTCAATAATGAAAAAAAGTTTAGTCGCTTGCTAATTGAACAATACTTTCATATTGAACAAATATTTTTGAAAATACATTTAAGTGGGTGTTCTGGTCTAGAGGCATGAATTTTATGAGTTTTATTGAATGGCCATAAAAAGGGCAAACAATATTTTTACTACATTTTTTACAATTTATAGTAATGTTGCGAGAATTTGGAAAAGAAATAAAAATTAACAATGATCGTAAAGTTTTACTTCTAGAAAGTGATGAAGTGTGGGGGGTCTCAAAATCTGAAGAAATATATATAATATTTAATTTTAAGAAATATATTTATTAATATATTAATATATATTTAATCTAGAATAATGTTACAATCGTTTGAACTAAAAAAAAATTACAACTTTTTTTATGTTCTCGAATTTTTTAAAAATAGTTAAAATCGGAATTTGAGGATGAGCGTAGTTCATACAGATGAGATTTCTATAAAAAAGACTCTGTAAAAATTTCAAGTAAATCGATCTAGTAGAAGTTGAGAAATCGTGGGTATCATCTCGAATAAAAACAATTTCGAGGTAAACTAGTTTAAAGTTTTGCAGAGGAAGGAAACAGAACAAAAGATTATATCTTGGTCAAACAGCCTTATCTTCGAAAATAATTTGAATTTTAAAAAATCCTCTTGTAAACACATTCTTAAAGAGTTAAACTTTGAAAGTATAAAAAAAAGAAAAACGATTTTTTGAAAATTCTAGACCCTTAAGAAAAATATTTTAATGAAAATAAATAAATATATTTACCCGCTGACTTTGTTCATTATATCTTTGTAGTAGTCTCTGTCTTTGTCGATCCTGAAATTAGTAAAATGAAAAAAATAATATAAAATCAAATATTGTAAATATTTTTGAAGTAAAACTTCTTTAGGCGCGATATGGGTGTAAAAGTTTCTTTAGGCTACACGGGTATAAATCCGTACAAATGCAACGAAAACGCCAACGTGAAGTTGAACACTACGACGCCGTAAGCGCTGATGTCGCGAGTATCCACTCCCGTCATGTCATGCGTAAGTCGAGCGCTAAACCCTATATGAACTTGCATTAATTGAATCACGTTTTTTATGTTATGTCCTCATGGAATAAGACTTTTCTTAGAGAATAAATGTGTCATGGAATATAATAAATTTATATTGAATTGAAAGTCTCGTTGAAGACAAAATAATATCTACTGCCACGGATATTTATGTAGGTTGCCATGCGACAGATCAACAATCATACATTCGTCAGCAGTTTCACAAAAATCGGTTATTGATACCGGGGGTTTGCCGTATGAAATAATTTTAGTTCTGAATAAATTTTACATTATAACAACTAATATTGATGTAAGTGATGGCTTAGCTAATGGTTGTGTAGGAAAATTAGTGTACATAGAACGTGGCGATAATGATGAACTTCTACGTTTACGGTTTGAATTTCCTGGTAAGATAGGTAACAAAATAAGAAGAAAGCTGCACATTATATTCAAACTCTTAATATCAGTAGGACAGCTGTGCCGATTCTCAGGAGATCTTCATCTATTCCAATGAATAGAAATAAAATCATATTTGTCAAAAGAAATCATTTTCCTTTAGTGTCTGCTTGTGCACTCACAATACACAAATCACAAGGTGGTACTTTTGATAAAATTGTATATGAATACAATAAAACACATAATCAGCAGCTTCTATATGTTGCATTATCACGAGTTACCAGCATTAATGGATTGTTCATCATTTCTAAAAACAACGACAAAAAATTTTATCATGGAAGAAAACGGCCAGCAGGATTAATGAACTTAAAAACTGAATTCCAAAGACTTTCAACTTGAAGATTAATAACACAAGAAGAAAAATTGAGTGAGATAATAAGTTTGAACGACATTTCATTGTTTTCCTTTAACTGCCCAAGTTTACGAGCTCATTGGCCTGATCTGCAAGATAAAGTGCTACAACGTTGTACGTTTTTGTTATTTTCGGAAACTTGGATTAATAATGAAGAACGAATTGATATTCAGAACTATTACTGCGTTACTCAATACAAACGATCGGACTCAAGAGCAGGTGGTGTAGCTGTCTATCATTCATGTTCAGATACTCTTCATAATGCGACTCCTATGCAGTTTCTTGCGCCAACGATATTACTGGATATTTCTAATGAAATTACACAAGTAGGTGATATTACACACACAGAATCAAACATTAATTATAGTCGTCCTTTACATTTCTCCCAATAAAAACATATCAAATATTATTAAATTTCTTCATCAGCAGTTACTTCATTTTTCTTATGAGGGTGCAAAACTTTTAAACACTAATCATAACGAGATACCATTAATTCTTGCTGGAGATTTCAATGTCAATTTTCGTTCAGAAGAATCTCAACCATTAATTGATTTTTTAAATAATAAATTTAATTTAACAATGAATAATTCTCCATTTGAACCAACCACAAGATATGGCACGACTATTGATGCAGTTTTCTCCAGAAATGTACATAGTTTACAAAGCAAAATTTATGTCTCTCATTTTAGTTATTACAAACCTATTATATTATATATGAAATATGATAGCAATTAATCTATCGATGTTGTTTTAAACTGTGTTATTGATGTTATGTGATTATTAATAAATGATTTTTAAAATTCAAATATGATGTTTTTTTTATTTTTATCTTAATTGCCTACTCATACAATATTAAAAGTTTTACTTCAATCGCGTGTGATCCTTACGCGCACTCTTTTTTTTTTCTTATTTTTCTCTATTTTATTTACAACTGTCCAGTTAAAGACATTTAATAAATTTGGGGAATTTGCAATTGTCATCCCTAAAGAGACATTGTATATTAAATGGACATGCTAGAAAAACAACTCAAAAGTTGTTTTCCCATTCGTTTAATATTGTAAAAATGAACATATTTTTTAAATTTATTAATATATTATTTATGTTTATGTGAATATATGTTAAATCTACTTGGCTTTAATAATAAAAATTTAATATAAATTTATAAATTACCATATCGGAACAACTCTAGCACCACCTCCTTCGACAAATTTAACATAGGACGCCGCAATGTAGCTCTTGAACTGGTCAGGATATTGCTGGTTCAGGCTATAAGCAATTTCCTGGGTCAGGATGCCCACGACGGGGGTCTCATTGACCTCTTCAACAATAGGTACCGCGGCGAAGGCACAAGAGGCCAGAAATATTGAAAAAGTATACAGTAGCAACATTGTGATATGAATCCAGAACTCGAACTAAGAGTTTATCGGCGATTGCGTGTTGTATTTAAAGGCGACCGTGAGCTCTCGAATTTTGAATGTGTAGTTGTGTGTATGTATATGATATGTTGGTGCAGACGAACGTTTATTTAAATTAATTTGTATACGTGCTTCAGAAATTCTTATGATGAATGGCTTGAAAAGCCTGTAAGGAATAGTTTAAATTAATTATAATGATTTATGTTTAAAATTTATATCTAACTGTGGTGTATGGCATTGTGCCTTAAGGCAAATTGCTGAAACTTCCCGTACCAAAAATTAAATTTGTAAGAAAAGATTAAATATGTTTCAAACTTTGAAAAAATTAAATTTTTGAAAAATTTTAAATTTTTGAAAAATATTTACTTTTTTGGAAAAAAAACTTTTGGAGAAAATTTTTTTTAGTTTGAAATATTTTGGAACATTTGAAATTTTTTCAAAGTAATCGCACTGCTTTAGCTGCATAGAGACGCAACATCAAAGCGCGTAAGCGCCGCGTCGCCGTCTAACGGACGAATGATGGTTACGAAACCCATAGAAATGTTAACAAAATTGTTACACATTATTAAAATTTCCATAAATTATCTGATAATTTGATGTGCATATGTCTAATGACCATTTTTGACCTCAAAATGGCATTTTTTTACTAGATCTCCGAAACCGCTAGAAAATTTAATCAATTCTTAGTCAATACAAGTACAATGTTTTTTAAATTATTAAAATCGCTCCATTCTCTTAAAAAGTACGTTACCGTTTTTGGCACTTTTTGCCCCGTATCATCGAAATACGGGGAAAACCTGCTAGACCTGCCTGTGTCAAAAACTAATCAGCACGTCTCTTTATTAATAAAAATCGAATATTTTTTTAATAACTGAAATCGGTTGAACCGTATTCTCGAAATCGTCAACGAAAACTTGTATCCGCCCGGACACCCACACATACACAAACACGAACATACACACACACATACATCAATTTTTTCTAAGATATTCCAAACTGTTCAGAAACCTCTGAAACGTAAAGATATATAAAAAATTTCATTTTCGATTTTTTTACGATTGCTATAACTTGCCCTAAGAAAAGTTAATACAACTTAATTATAAAATAATATAATAATATTAATAATATAAAATATATAAGCATTTATGAAATGGAATCTACTCATAAGATCTGACAAATATTTATCTATAAAATAAAATATTTGTGATATCCATACGAAATATAGGTACGCATATTAATAATTCAAATTTAACAGTTTTACCACGTTTTTCGCGAATACCAAAATTCGGGCTGCCAACAAGGCAAATCTATAAAAGTCAAAATGCCGATCCAGAATGCATTATATCAGGTACATATTATTTACGTTGAATGTTTGTTTGTTTAGCTATATAAATCAAATAAAAACTTTAAATGATATTTATCTAATTGATTTTAAATTTATCTAATTATGTTAACAGTGTATTGTAAGGTTATGATGACTGAAATGTCATTTTGCGTGTGAATGAAATTCGAGTTCAGTAGAAAAGCATTTGTAAATATGGTAAGATATTTTTATCAATATATTTTTTTCTGTTTTTTTGAATCATTGTTGTTTTACAGAATGCGGTAGAACCTATGCAAATCGACGCCCCTCCCGAAGATAACGAGAATAATGAAGAAGAAACATACATTGTGGAAAATCCAACATTGGATTTGGATGCTTATGCTAGCAGCTACACAGGCTTAGCAAGGCTACATCGGCTCATTTACATAGCAGATCACTGCCCTTCATTAAGACAAGAGGCTCTGAAAATGGCTTTGATGTATGTCATGACAACCTATAACATTAACTTATACCAACACTTGCATAAGAAATTGGCAGAGACAGCGGGTCCCAATCTACCAGATTTAGCAGCTCAATCAGCATCCCAAGATATTCCAATCCTAGATATTCAGTGGGTTGAAACAAAAGGTAAAAAAGCAGCGTTGAAATTAGAAAAACTCGATACTGACCTTAAGAACTACAAATCTAATTCAATAAAAGAGAGCATTCGTAGAGGCCACGACGATTTGGGGGATCACTACATGGACTGTGGTGATCTATCAAATGCTCTAAAATGCTATTCGAGGGCACGTGATTATTGTACTAGTGGAAAGCATGTTCTTAATATGTGTCTAAATGTTATTAAAGTATCTGTTTATCTTCAAAATTGGTCCCATGTTTTAAGTTATGTTTCAAAAGCTGAAAGTACTCCAGATTTTGCTGAAGTTTTGGGTAAGGATTTAAATCAAATGATCACAACACGACTTAAATGCGCTGCTGGGCTTGCTGAATTAGCTACAAGAAAATATAAATCTGCTGCTAAACATTTTCTTGCTGCTAGTATAGATCATTGTGATTATACCGAATTGTTGTCTCCAAGCAATGTGGCAATATATGGTGGGCTGTGTGCACTTGCTACCTTTGACAGGAAAGAGTTACTAAAAAATGTCATATTTAGTAGTTCATTCAAGCTATTTCTGGAAACTGAACCACAACTAAGAGATATCATTATTAAATTTTATGATTCTAAGTATGCCTGTTGTTTAAAGCTGATGGATGAAATTCGAGACAATTTGTTATTAGATATGTATCTTGCCCCTCATGTGAACGCACTGTATACTCAAATTAGGAATAGAGCATTAATTCAATATTTTAGCCCTTACAAATCTGCAGACATGCATAAAATGGCACAAGCTTTTAATAGATCTGTAAGTGCTCTTGAAGATGAATTGATGCAACTCATTTTGGATGGACAAATTCAAGCCAGGATTGATTCCCATAATAAAATATTATATGCCAAAGATGCTGATCAGAGAAGTGCAACATTTGAACGAAGTTTAGCAATGGGACGTGAATATCAAAGAAGAACGAAAATGCTTATTCTTAGAGCAGCCATGATCAAAAATCAAATACATGTTAAAGTTAGTTCAACGGCTCCTGCTAGTTCTCTGGAACAATTATAGTCATTACATGAAATTTTGAATAGTTTATTGTAACATTTTATGAATTATTTCTTTGAGCATAACACCGCAAAACTAAATTGTACAAAAGCTTTTATTTTATTTTTCTATCCATAAATTTATCATTTTCTTAAAATTTATTAATTATTGAAATATAAGAATTTGTATCATACGTATTCCTAATAAATTATTAAACATAAAAGCATATTTTACTAACAATAAGTTCATTTATTACTAACACAAATTTTTCAGATTTGCTGTTTCCACTTGCAAATGCAAAACGTTATACTTAAAATTGAATAATAGGAGTTATTTTTGTTTGAGAAATTTGTGTTATTATTATTCATAATATGTGTTATTATTGTTCATATTATTCATAATATGAATATATTATTCATCACATGAGATGATAGGAAACAGATAAAAACGGTGTGTATGGCATCGCGCCTCAAGGCAAATTGCTGGAACTTCCCGTACCGTAACGAAATGTTCGAGGAATATTAAATGTTTTCAAATTGATTATTATAAATACTGTAACAATGTCGAAAATTTATAAGAAATATATAAACTGAATTGCAAAGTTGAAAATATTTGTTTAAAGTATATTAGCATTTAAGTCAGAATTACAATTAAAATCTGAATTATTTTCGATATACAAAAAAAGACATTGTTTGAAAGAAAAAAAAATTTGAAACAAAAAAAATTTTTTACCAAAAGCAATTATTTTGTTAAAACAAGCAGAAAGTTTTTTGGATCATTCAAATCGGACGCTTAGTTCTCTCAAAAACTGCCTTTACTTGCACATTTAGCTCTGTAACTCCGAAACCACTGGACCTGCCTTTGCCAAAAACTAATCACCACTTCTCCCCGTTATTACGAATTGAATATTTTTTGGATCATTCAAATTTGATGCTCCGTTCTTTCAAAAACTCGATTTCTATTTTCTGCATTCTTTGCTCCGTATTTCCGAAACGGCTGAACCGTTTTTGCCAAAAACTAATCAGCACATCTCCCTATCAATAGGAATCGAATGTTTATTGAACCATTCAAATCGGTTGATCCGTGCGCCCGAAAACGTGGACGGTAAATTGTTTCCTTGCATTTAAAAAAAGGAAAAACGGTTGGCAGCAAAGTTAATGAAACAACTTCATTTCAAACTTCATTTTCATGTGTTTACAACACTGTAACTGCACAATTGCACATGACAGTAATTCATTTTTTAAAAACACTCAAATTTATTATGAAGTAATAAAAATAATGTGAATATATGAATTACATTATATTGACATTGGTGATTGCTTTTAATGTGAAGAAAATGACTTGAAATAGTTTACTGAACAATACACTAACATCCTACGGCAATCGTTCGTTTAACATAGGATATAAAGCCTTATCTAACCTTACTTTATTCATGTTTTTATTTACATAATGTATTCAATTAAAAACAAACAAACTGCATTAATAAATACATCAGTAGTAAACAATATTTACATATATTTGAACAAAAATCTATTTGGAATCAATTTCAGTCGTGCATTAAAAACTTCCTCTTATGTATTCGAAAAGGGTAATAACTGAATAAAGTGTGCTATATTATTTACTTTATAGTAATTCATTATACTCAACAGAATTGTCTAGTGGTTATAAACCAAAAGAAGTAGAATGTAGTACTTATTCGAAGACACCAGGAATATTTCCAAAAAATACCAATGGAAAAATATATAGTATGGTATTACCTCCGCCAAATATTACTGGACAATTACATCTGGGCCATGCAATTAATATCACAATTCAAGATGTGTTAGCTAGATGGTAATTATAAAAACCAAGCCTATATAAACCAAAAAAATATTTAAATTAAATTGGTGATTGGTTCATTTTGTATTGTGTTAAAATTGACTTTGTGCCAAGTTCTTATATGCATGTCATATTTGGATCAGATTTATTTATATAATTATTTTTCAATGTTTTCGATATATTATTTTATTTAGGTATAAATTAAGAGGATTTGAAGTTATGTGGGTACCTGGTTTTGATCATGCTGGAATAGCTACACAAGTGATTGTTGAAAAGCAGTTGTTAAAACAAATAAATAAGACTCGATCTGATATTGGAAGGGAAGATTTTATCAAACACGTGTGGAAGTAGGTGTGAGACTAACAAAATATATCAAGTTTAGGTAGTCAAATTATTAGATTTGCATGAGAGAACATACTTAAAATTATCAAGGAGTTTTAATATTAATAACGTTATTATTTTTATTTAAAATTATATCTTTTATCTTAAATTTTTTCATATCATTTCAATCACCATTTTGCTTGATGCTTAAGATTTATTCAAACAAGCTAAATATCTTTTTACTAATTACAATTTTTTTCGATATTTTCAATATTTGTTTAAATTTTAGTTGGAAACAAGAAACAAGTTCATCCATTAAAAAACAATTACAAGGCATGGGAACCTTATTAAATTGGGAAAAAGAAGTTTTCACTCTTGACTCTGTATGATTGTATATCATATAAAATGCATATATATTTTATAAATTTTTATATCAATAATATGATTCAATTTAGGATATGGTAGAAGCAGTTAACGAAGCTTTCATACGATTATTTGATGAAGGATTAATTTATCGAGACAATGCTCTTGTAAACTGGTGCTGTCACCTTCAAAGTGCCATATCTGATATAGAAGTTCAGTCTAAAGAAATAAAAGAGCCCACTTTTATAAGAGTACCTGGGTATGATAAACCAGTGCAGTTTGGAATACTTACAGAGTTTGCATATAAACTATGTGATAGAGGTAGGATTAAATACTGTACTACCATGCTACTATACCACCTTTATTTTAATAAACATCCACAAATGTTAAATAAAGTATTAGCTTTCAAAAAATTTATTTCCACATTAAATTCTATGATGTATTTAATTTATTTTTAAATAAGATGAATGCTAATTGTTTGATTGTTAAGTTTTTCTTATATATTTATTTCTATTGATCAATAAATTTTTTTAAATATTTTTTTAAGATGAAGAAATCATTGTTTCAACCACTAGACCTGAAACAATTCATGGTGATGTTGCAATAGCTGTTTCACCTAAAGACCCAAGGTATGCACATCTTAATGATGTTCAAGCCAAACATCCATTTCTAGATAAAACAATACCAATAATATTTGATGAAACTGTTGACTCTGATTTTGGAACAGGTATGTTGTTACTTCTAAAATACTCATACTGATCAAAAGTCCTAAATGAATTATCTTTATGATTATTTACTATGTATTGTCTATACCAATTTAATAAACTTCTTATATAAACAAAAGGCATGCTGAAGATTTTTTCCAGTTTTCTCAAATAAAAAAGTGGTGCAGATTTTTATTTTATCAAGATTCAATTTCAGACTTGATATAAAATTGATGAATGTATCATTTTCTATTCCAAATAATTGAACAATTGAACAATTTATTATTATTTAATAGGTGCAGTAAAAATAACACCGGCTCATGATGCCAAGGACTTTGAAATATCAAAGAGGCATAAACTTCCCATGATATCTATTTTCGATGAAAGAGGATATATGAATAGTAATTGTGGCAAGTTTGCAAAAATGCATAGATATGATGCACGAAATGCAATTATGAATGAATTAAAGGATCTCAATTTGTTTAGAAAAATTACAAATCATTCAATGGTTATACCTACATGCAGTCGAACAGGAGATGTAATTGAATTATTATCAAGGCCGCAATGGTTTGTTAATTGCCAAGACTTAGCGAAATCAGCAGTAGAAGATGTTAAAAATGGTGTTTTGGAAATAGAGCCAAAGCATTTTGAGCAGAATTGGTTTAACTGGTTAAATGGAATAAGGTACTTAAATTATTACTATATAAATCTGTTATAGTTAAAATAATTACTTTATTTTTACCATTTGAAATTACTTTGGTGTATGAGATTAATTGTAGTAATTAAAATTCTACCCATTTTGTTTTCACTTTGAAATTACTGAACTTTAGTGTGCTTAATTTATGTTCTAATTTTTTATATAATTGCTATAAATATATTCAATTAATTCCGTTTCTGATAGATCTTTTTAAATAATAGAGATTGGTGCATATCCCGTCAATTGTGGTGGGGTCATCAAATTCCTGTGTATGAATGTTATGATAAAAATAATTCTGGTAAGAAAATATTTGTAGCAGCTCGAAATGCAAGTGAAGCTGAAAATAAAGCAACTTCTAAATTAAATATATCTAAAGACTGCTTAGTTGTTACACAAGATCAAGATGTATTGGACACATGGTTTTCATCAGCTTTATTTCCATTTGCTGTTCATGGATGGCCAAAAAAAGTATACAAATAAAAAGATTTTATTTCTCTTAGAAATTTTTTGATAATCATATTTTGCCAGTGGTAGAAATTATTCTACTACTTATGACTCTTCTGTATAAAATGTTTATTATTTTACAGAGTCAGCAGTTAGAAAACTATTACCCTTTGAATCTTCTAGAAACAGGTCATGATATATTATTCTTTTGGGTAGCTAGAATGGTCATGCTTGGAAAAAAACTGACTGGCGTATTGCCTTTTCAAAAAGTTTTACTACATGGTATTATTTGTGATGTGCATGGCAGAAAAATGTCTAAAAGTCTTGGAAACACTATTGAACCTGATGATGTTATAAATGGAAAATCATTAGAAGTACATCAGATTTTTTTTAAAAAATAATAATTAATATTCTGCAAGAATTTTGTGTCATATATGACTCACATATTTTTCCCATTTTGTTGTAGGAATTAAAACAAAGATTGCAAAAATTTCACAATCAAGGATTATTTAGTGATGCAGAAGTGAAAAAGTCAATTGAAGGCCAAAAGAAATTATTTAAAAATGGTATTCCAGAATGTGGAATAGATGCATTGCGATATACTTTATGTTCTAAAAATATTAAATCACATTTTATTAACTTTGATGTTAATGAATGCCATGTAAACAAACTATTTGGGAATAAAATCTGGCAAGCTACTAAATACACAAAAATATTAGTTAATCTATGTAGAGAAAACAAAATGTTTGAAAATATAATATTTGATAAAAGTAACTTAACATGTATGGATTTATGGATTCTGAGCAAATTATCACAAATGATTACTAAAGTGAACACAAGTTTAGAAAATTATGATTTTCATTATGCCACTGCTGCTCTGAAACAGTTTTTGTACTCAGAACTTTGCGATGTTTATATAGTAAGTATTGCGTTCATTATCAACTATTATATATAAACTATATAAAAAGTTTTTATGATTCCTAACTTTGTTTAATTACAGGAATCAACAAAGCCATTTGCTAGAGACTTCAGTTTGAGCACTGTTTATAGCTGCCATACTCTTATATTAAGTTTAAATTTTGCTTTAAAGCATTTATCAATTTTTATGCCACATATTAGTGAAAAACTATTAGAAGCATTACCAGAGATAAATAATATTCACAGAATCGATTTGGGAACATTTTTTCCAAATAATGAGGTAAGAAATATTATATACCCTTGTATAAAATAATTTTTATAAATTCTTATATTTAATAGGTAAAGGAGTATAGTGACAATTTACTAGAATCAAATGTTCAGCTAATTTTAGATATTGTTTCAACAATCAGAAGAATTTGTCTTCTTCACAATATTTCCAAGAAACAGGATAAAAGAGGTGAATTTTTTAGTGTCTTTATAAACTCAAATCATTGGTATATGGGCTTGTATTTAAAATGTATCAACATACCAGAAATTCTATTGCTTTGTAATTTGAATTCATTTTTCCTCTATTTTCAGTTGTTCTGGAGATGAAACTAGAAAGTCCTGAATATCAATTTATTCATCCACAATTAAATGTTATACAAACATTATCAGGATGCAAAAATACAGAAATATCTAATCGAACTCCTGAAAATTCTCTTTTTGATACTGCAGGAGCATTTTGCTCTGTGCATGTCATTCCTAGTCAAATACCAGAAAGTACCAATCAATTAACAATAAATAAAAAACGCAAACTTATGAAGAAGATTACAAAATTGCAACAAGTAATTTCTAATGAAGGATATAGGGAAAAGGCTCCTAAGGATGTTCAGGATATGAACGATGATAAGGTATGATTTAAAATAAAGATGTATAAGAGATAATTTAAATGATCATTCCTTTTTTAATTACAGCTAAAAACTTTGTTAGTGGAATTACAAAAATTTGAAGCTATGGAACAAAATTGTTCTAATGTTAATTAAATAATATAATATTAATACAAATATTTTATATTACTGTTATATTTGTATTTTTATCCATCACTTTTAGAGTTATTCTTTTACATTTTATCTAGGTCTATGGCAAAAATCAAATTATATTTTTTGAGTTCTATAATTCCTTTTTACAAAGTAATATTTGATATTATTTTGTTTTTTTTATTAATTTCTTAATGTGCTTAATTTAATAATAACTTCTTGATAATATATTATCTTCATAATTGCTAAATTGCGTTATTTTAAGAAAATGAAAGATTAGCGAAAGCAGATATTTAAATCTTACAAACAATGAAATATTCATATTTCAATTTTGAAATGAAATCTTTTGAAATTTCTATTTATTTAATGTTATAATATAATGTTTAATTATATTTTTTATTTTTTTTGGAAGTATTATAGAATTGTGATTATAATTAAGGATAAGTAAATTTAAATTTTTAATGCATTTGAGTTCGAGCATTTACTAATATTTAATGATAATATTTTTATGTTATATTAATGTTTATTTGTATTCAAATTAACTTAATGAGCACGGTAAAGTCTATTTGCATAATGAAATTGTTAAAAAAAACACCTTTACTGATAATTTGTTTATTTAATAAGATCAAACAATACTCCAGATATACATGTATTATGGAACAATTTTATGAAATTTATAAAATAAAATTTTGCACAGCGTTAATATAAAACATGAAATACCTTCACATTAATCAGACAAAAATACATCAACCATCGATATTTTATTGAATTACAACAACTCCATTAATACATTTATGTGGTATTTAAATTTTTGGGCAGTTTCGCTTTATGATTTCATTGAGATACTTATATAAAGGTAAATTAATAAATACATAAATGATAATAAAATTCCACTTATTGCATATTGAATCAAATCAGGATGCAGGAAGACTTCTCTCTGAAAGGATTCACCTTTTGACTAGTAAATCCAACAAGCAAACAATCTTCTTGCTCATAGTCATTTATATATTTGACAATATCAGCAACTGCTTGAGACACCGGTATTCTTTTGACGCTGGCTTCCCTGCGGAGCTGTTCGGTAACAGCCCTCTGCTGCTGAAGGCTCGACACCATCATATCCATAGCGGCAGTCTCTGAGAGGCCTATGATGAATAACTTAATGCAGCTGGTTAAGAAGAATTTATTCCACTCCTAGGTGGTTTTATCGAATCTGATTTTCGATCCTTAAAGCGCAATTGATATCCAACTCTAACAAATTATCGCGTACAACCTTGTTCTGACGGATGGGTGAGTAATTTTGACAGTTAAAATGGAGGACGTCGTTTGCAGGGGTAATATACATGAATAAGCATCTTGAATGCAAGATGGTACGCGGTATGCATTTTTATACAGAGATAAATTCATAGATAAAAGAAGAGTATATTATGGAATATTTATCCTTTCAGTACTAAATAAATTTTATTAAATTACTACTTACCTAATCTTTAATCACAGAATAATTATTTTCATAGATTTACAAATTTTTATGTTTTTCCAAATATAAATAAAATTATTGAGTAAAAAAACACATTTCTGATAATTAACTTTCCGTAGAGTAAGTTATAGTAATTGCAATATTTTTTTTCCATATCTTTACGTTTGAAAGGTTTTTGAAAATTTTGGCATACTTACCTTTAAAAAAATTGATATATATGCGTGAGTTTATGTGTGTGTGTACGTATATTTGGATAGAATTTTTTGTCTACGATTTCAGACGCACTTATCAACCGATTTGAATGATTCAAATAAACATTTGATTCGATTTCTATTGAAGGAAAGACGTGCTGATTAGTTTTTTGGCGAAGGCAAGTCCAGTGGGTTCAGTCCCTAGACAATATAATAAGTCGTTTCAGTCGTTTCAGTCGTTCAGTCGTTTTAAAGATACGAGGCAAAAAGTGCCAAGAATGGTAATCCAGATTTTGTGGTAACAAAATACCCGATTTGATTAAATTTATGTGAAGGCAGATTTAGCGGTTTCGGAAATACAGAGAAAAACTAAAACAAAAAATATTTGGCGGTCAAAAATGATTATTACACATATGCACATCAAATTATCAGATATTTCATAGAGATTTTAAAAATGAGTACTAATTTTGTTACATTTTTTTTTTAGATTTCGTACCAAAATTTTTAATTTTTAGAGATCACTTATCAAAGAAAGTTCAAAATTGTTAATTTTTTTTTTTAATTTTTAAAAATCTACAAAATTTTATACTTTAAATATGAATTTTAAGTTTACAATTCAGTTTAAAATTGTAAAAATAAATTTCATATGCATTATTCTAAGAAATTTATCCTTATTGTAATAAAGATTCTTTCGGCAACTCTTATTAAGGTAAATATTCTTAAGAGGCACAACTAGTGTAACCGCCTAAAAACAGGTGATTTTTGGGAATTTAAATTAAAAAAAACTACTATATCAATCATTTCAAAATTTTAGTAATACATTTATACATGTTTTAAAAATACACAGTAAAATTTTTGAAGGAAAAAAATTAATATTTTTTAAGTTATCGTCGATCTCCAACGGCGCGACAAAAAAAGGCCCTTCACTGCTGGAGTGATTCCGGCTTTCTACGTGGATGAAATTAAAAAAAAAAATCTCGTTAAACTAGATAATATTGTCTGTAAAATGAACTACGATAAAGAAAAAAAATCAAAAATTGACAAAATAACGGCGTTTTTTAAAAAAAAGTCGAATTTTACCCAAAATTTTGGTCGTTTTTGGACTGCCAAAATTCGATTTTTGATCCGATCAAAAAATCGATAGTTCATTTTACGGAGAACTATAAATAGAACATGTAAAAATAAATTGATAGTGATCGGATCATTTGTTTTTGAGTAATTGCTGCAGCAAATTCGGAAAATGCTCTTTCGAGAAAAGCGCGTTTAAAGATTAAATGATCGTTATACTATTACTATATACATACTCTTTTAATGGCTGTAACTCAAAAACTATTTAAGATATGGATTTAAAATTTTAGTATGTTATTTTTAAAGGTATAACCTATCGAAATATGGAAAAATTGAAAATTCGATTTTTTGAAAATTTCACACTAGTTGTGCCCCTTAAGTGTTTTGTGCGATAAAATCGTCTCTGTATAATATATGATCGATTAGATATATAGTAACTACAAGTATCTATTTGAAAATATTTAGAACAATTGTTATTAATCATCGATCAGTATTTATTGGTTATTAATTTTTTTGCTTGAAAATTTAATTCTGGTACGGGAAGTTTCAGCAATTTGCCTTAAGGCACGATGCAATGCACCACTACTTAAATTTAAATATTGCTTTATCAAAAATTCTGTTGATGATAAGTATAATAAAATGCAGTTATGAGAGGAAATTATTAAAGGCAAGTTTAAGAGCTATATATATATATATATATATATATATATAATATATATATATATATATATATATATATATAGCCATATACACATATATATATATATATATATATATATATATATATATATATATATGGCTATATGGCTATATATATGGCTATATATATGGCTTAATGGTTGTACTTCCCTGGCACAATACATGTTTACTTAAAATTAATGCCAACATCACAGATGCAAATTTTACTATATTGGCTACATTGCTAACATGCCCTGCCCTTTAAAGAACGTCAAACTTCGCTGTTGTACAAGCCGGTTCGTGCCGGTAATAATTTCTGTCACAATCCCTTAATTTTTATCAGGGATATTAATATTTTATAATGTGATTTTAGGCAGTTCTATCAATAAAATAAGTTTTTATATATCATTAAGATTACGCTTCAATTAACTTTTACAATGGCATCTAAAGATTTAGTGAAACAAGTTTCTCCATGGTATTCAAGGTATAAAGCAAATTTTATTTATATTTAAATGGCGTTATTTATTAATTATTAACTAATAATTTTCTAGTGCTGAATGGAGGCATGTGTTTAGTTTAGTGTTCTCGTCTGAATATGTGAATCGATTGGAAGGTTTGAATTATATGAAAATGTGGAAAGTTAGAACACCGTATTTGTCTGGAGGAATACAAGGGACGATGGAAATTCTTGAAGCAGTTTTGTATGATGAGAATCCTGACAATGATAATCAAAGTAATAGAACAAAACAAACAGTATACTCTATGGCAATAATGCGGTTAGTATTTGCTATTGGTTAAGTTTTGGTATTTCACAAATTTTGTTAAATTTTTGCATCTATCTTATCTTTTGCCAATAAAAATAAATAGAACTAATAGACAATTTTAATGAGATCAAAGATCTATCAAAGTGAAAGGGGGGCATAATGTTTTTGGAAAACTTAAGGTGGGTTATGGCCCATAATTTAATGTAATCCTGTGCATTATTTTAATGTTCCAGCAATACCAGTGATTCACAACATTTTCCAAACATCTTAGGGCTTCCGAAAATGATATAATTCCCTATCCATACAAAATTTTGAATTTTAAAAAAATATTTTGTTCCTGAAGAAATATAAATATGTTTTAAGAAGAAATGACTATATAATTACTGTAAAATTATAAGTAAATTTTCAAAACAATCTTATTACTGATGCTTCCTGCACATTGCATTTTGTATTAAATTCTAACTTATTTAGCTTTAATCTCAAGCCTCCATGTTTGTTTTATCAAGTCTATTGTTTTTCATCAATAAATCATAGCAATTTCTTATACATTTGGTTACATTTGAGCTTTTGGTTTCAGTTTCTCTATATAGCCAGTGTTGAGTCAATTTTTAAACTGTACCCCAGAATTTACAAATTGTTTATGTTTGCACATTGGGAATCACTGACCTATACAGCAGTATAAAATATGTTTTGGTGGCACAATAATAAATTATTTCAGAATTACTCAAACTATAATGTATATATGAAAATACATATACTACAATGTATATAATAGTTTGTGCTTAGAATTTTGCTAATTTATATTCTTTTTTTTAAAGAAAAAAAATCATGACTGATGATTTAAATTTGAAATTAATAACAAATTTCATTTATTTCAGGTGGCTCAACTTAATAACTGACTCAACAAAGTATAATACATTGTATCATACTGCTCAAAATTTACAAATTCCACATTGGATTATTAATATACGCCATGCAGTCGCTCATAGTACAGAATTAACACCTATAGCTTTGCTTAGAGAGGCCTCACAATATGCATTAAAATGGCTTTATGAGATGTATTGGAAATTAGAAAATGAAGAAATAATTGATTATATTATTACAGACAGTATAAGTGAACCAGAAGAAAATAATTACAAACAATATTTGGAGAGATTCTTGTTGATTTATGATAATGTTGTGATATACATCGGTGAATACAGGTTTGAAATTAATAATAATAAATTTGAATTAATTCTGAATAATACTATCTTCATTATTTCCTATTTTCAAGCTTACTTATCTAATTAAAAATTATTGTCATATAATGAATATAAAGGCATTATTCAAAATTCATGTTTTTTAAAGAACATTGATTGAAAGTATATATATTTAAGAATATTTAATTTGAAATACAATATTTATAAATCAATATTGTGAATATTGCTCTGAACTGATTATATTATTTAGGCTTTCTGCAGAAAATTTGTTCCTAAATCTAATTTACTTTTAGGTTTAAACGAATCTGTGACATAAATATACATAAATTGAAAAAAGACTTGGTAACTGATGTTGATAATTTATTAATGAATCCTAATACATATGTATCCGAACGCTGTTTCTTGAAATCTTTATTATTCATTGTAATTAAGAGAATAAATCAAGTCATCAAGAAGTACAAAGAGAACAATAAATTCATTGATGTCTATGTGGATAGTCTATTAAACTGTAACAATTTCCTGAGTAGAAATATTTTGCCCAAGGAGAATGCCTATTATAAAGATTATGTGAAATTATGGATGCCACTTCTGGACCACTTACATGTTGCAAATGCTCTGCCGTGCTTGGTCAAGAAATTAATTGATGTGTCTTGTTCTGATAAGTCTGATAGAGGAATCTTTGCATATACATGGCTTGAATATGTTTTGAATGGCCTCGCAAAGTGTAAATCTGTACAAAAAATTACAGAGACGAATTATGTAAGTTAATTTCATTACAATCCACATAGATCATATTGTATTTAAAATATTATTTTAACTGGAAATAATTTATGAATAATATCAAGCTCTATTATAAATACAATTAGGGTACTATTTTAAATCACAAAGTACTTGTAATATTTTGGTATCTAAATGTTATATCTACCCTTCTTATATAAATATATTTTTAATATTGAATAATTTTTTTTTTAGTCGAATCCACCAACAGTAAAGAGGGCAATAATGGAAGCAAGTGCAGGTTTGCCGGAAATTACTTCACCTGTTATGTTCAGACCGGAACTTCCTTTAGATAAATTTTTTTTGAGCATGGATGCATTAAAATATACTTTATTAAATAATTCTGGAGTTCCGAATGGAAAATACTGGAAAATGTAAGCAGTCAAATTGATATATCTAACTACCCATTTTTCAATAGACCAATAAATATTTATAAACTTTATTAACAAATACAAAATTAAACTAGTTGTAAATAGCATTTTGCCTTGAGGCAAGTTACATTAAATTCCTGATACGTATTCATAATGAATTTAATTAATGAGAAATGAGATTCAGCTCTTTAGTCAAATGTTCAACTGTTTATTTTCAGAATAAAATTTTTGCTTTCATTAAAAATCGATCAGAGCTGTTCCAATTGATATTTTTCAAACCCTTAATATTTGTAATTGTATAAATTAAATTACTTTGTTTACTTCTCCTTAGGGAAGTTAAAAATAAGTAACACAAGATAGGTCATATTCTATAACATAAATTTTCAATATATTAGTATCTCAATTTTTAGTCACTGATTAAATTTTTCAGTTTATTAGATCTGATGGAAGAAAAATTGCCTCCAGAAGCCATTAGTACGATAGACAGACTACAGAACTTAGTAAATAGTAAACGCTGTGATCTTGATATTCCATTAAATCCAGACAATACTGAAAGAAAAATATACACTGTTGAGGATGTAAGAAAAGCTAAATTAGAACATGACATAAAAAATCAGGTTGACAATGCCGAGCAAACAGTGACTGTGAATGGTACTGGAAATAAAAAAGAAAACAATCCTGATGCTATCTGGAGAGAAGTTGATGGTGAGTGTCTATGTAATATATTTAGAAACAAATGCATATCTTTAATATTTATGCAAAATATTAGTATAAAATATTGCTATTAGTTGCCATGAAGAATATCTATTACTTGTTCAGGGATTTGAATCATTATAATATTGATATCTCACTAATCCCCACAGTAATAATTATTTCAATTAATTATATAAGAGTAAATTGTATCAAGAAATCAGTTTAATCTGTACTTTTGGCATTCAGTAAATAGGTTACAGATTGTTTTTATATCTTCTAGTTTTACCTCTCTTTTTAATTTATAAGAGAGTTTATATAAACATTCTCTATTCTCTCTGTTTCAAACTGTTTTCATCAATTTGATAAATTTATAAATTTCCTTAACATTGAATTCTTTTCTAAATCTTCTCAATGTTATGAACCAGTTTACTTGATATTAAATAGACATAGAAATTGAATCTATTTGATATGCTTAAATTCGAATTGAATAGTATTATTTTAGTTATTTTGTTCTTTTAGAAAATATATATATTCCGAATATTACATATTTTTCAGATGATATTGATTGGTCCACAATTCCATTCGGTGCTTTACCTAGCAGTCTGCAAACTTAAAATGTATTAAATAATACACAAATGACAATAATTTTATTATATTTATAATACTTAAACAATGTTTAGTTTGCAATCATATGTGGATTGCAAATTATTCTGCATTAGAAAAATGCATTTAAATATATGGAGTAAACTGATTCTTTGTTTTATTCTAGACTCTTTCTTCACATTAGTTCTTTATTTTCAGACTATATTTGCTAGATCCCAGTCTTGCTCTATGTCTATGTCGCTATAAATCCTTATATTCTTGTCTGTAGTAATTGTTGCTAATTGATAATTAGCAGAGCTGTGAGAATCTCTATAAAACATGACATGCATACATTTCTCAACTAAACTTTCAGCTTCAAATTGAGTCATGTATGGTTTGTCCGGGTTTAAATATTCTCGAATTAGCGGTGTTGCTAGATAACTGCCCAAACCTGTGGCAACCACACGGTCTGTATAAGCTGTTCCTAAATTGTCCACAGTACCTGTGGAAAAATAAATAGCAGTTGAATGTTTTAACTCATTTAATAATTATAATATTAATATTATTTATAATAATAATAAGAATATTATTGTTATAAATATCCCAAAGAAGTAATTTGAAACTTCACCAGAAAATAGTATTTCATTATTTACGCTTTTCGAAGTTTTAAGTCATTTTGAATCGTCTCACACCAAATTTGGAAAAGGCATACCAGCTTCGTTTTGTCAACATTTTTCTGATACTGCTGAACCGTTTAAGGCATTTGATGAAACTCGTTAGGGACTTTCTATGATTAGTTTTTTCGACACGATATGTTAAATAATTAGTATCTAAGTGTAAATTTTTTACTTCCCGTAGGGCAAGTTATAGTAATCGCAAAAAAATCGAAAATGAAAATTTTTATATATCTTTACGTTTCAAAGGTTTCTGAACATTTTGGCATACCTTAGAAAAAATGGATGTATGTGTGTGTGTGTGTGTGTGTATGTGTGTGTGTGTATGTGTGTGTGTGTGTGTGTGTGTATGTATGTATGTACGTGTGTGTGTATGTATGTGCGGATACAAATTTTTGTCGACGATTTCGGGAACACGGATCAACCGATTTGAATAATTAAAAAAACATTCGATTCGTATTAATAAGGAGACGTGCTGATTATTTTTTGGCGCAGGGAGGTCTAGCCGTTCCGAAGATACGGGGCAAAAAGTGCCGAAAACGGTAACTCATTTTTTAAGAGAACGGAGCGTCCGATTTTAATAATTCAAAAAACATTTTACTTATATTGACAAGGTGAAAACCCGATCAAATTTTCATTTGATCTCATCAAAAATTTCATTTGATTTCATCAAAAATGCCATTTGGCGATCAAAAATGATCATTAGACTTATGCACATCAAATTATCAGATATTTTATAGAGATTTTAACAATAAGTATACATTTTTTTTACATTTCTATGGGTTCCGTACCAATGCTTATGCGTTAGACGGCGGCGCGCATGTCGTCTCTATGCAGTTTAAGCAGTGCGAATGCTTTGAAAAAAAGTTCAGAATTTCCAACATATGTCAAAATGAAGAAAAGATTTTTTTTCAAAAAAATTTTTTGTTTTCAAAAAAAAAATTTTTTTCTCAAAAAAAATTTTTTTTCAAATAAAAAATTTTTTTTTCAAAAAAAAAGTAATTTTTTGTCAAATTTATAGTTTTTCAAAAATCTTTTTCAAAGTAAAATTTTTTCAAAAATGTTATTCGTTTTTAAAAAAAATAATAATTTTTGGTACTGGAAGTTCCAGCAATTTGCCTTAAGGCACGATGCCCTAATTGCCTTAAGACAGAATTCCACTTATTTTGTCAAAGTTTTCTCCAAAATTTTTTAACCTATTTTGAGAATTCTTGAGAAAATTTTGGTGAAGAACGGCACCGGCTTGGAAATCATCGCATTTCTTGATATTGAGCTTGCCCAGGTTGGGCTAGAACCCAGGACTAGATTTATAGAGTTCCGAATACAATTCTAATGATCATTTATATCAAGTTTATTTCTCGTGAGACCCACCTAAATAAGGTTTTTTTCGCTCGACTCCAGCGATAACATAGTGATTCCAAAGCGGTCGCAAAGCACTTCTTCTGCCATAAACAACTCGTGTCAGCCAGGTGTGCAATTCACTAGGAAGCAGAATACGACCATCATTGAACTGAACATCATCTGTAACCATCTCCTTAATTCGCTTCAACAAATGCTGATAATCCGCGAAGTCGCCGCTGCAACCTAATACTATGTTTTCATTTATCTGCGAATTCGAAAGAAATATTTTAAACATAATGGCATATTTAGCCCGGTCAATTTAAACCTAAAATCAAGGTAAAGGTTACAATAATTCATAATGGGCTAACTTGGCAAATCGCGAAAAAGTCATTTTTTTACCTTTGACCTTGTGCAGTTTTTGTAGCTCGCATCGGAACGATGAGGACCTTTGAGTTTTCTTTTATAATTGTATTTTGAACAATGTTGCCCAGTTACAGCCCATTATGAATTATTGCAACCTTGAATGCGTAAATTGTCCGGGTAATTGTCGATATATATATGCATATACGAGGTCTGTTCAAAAAGTACCCGAATTTTTCTTTTTTTCAAAAAAATATTTATTTATTCGTCTACATTAATGTGGTCCCCTTCAAAGTAGTCCCCCCCAGATATATACACTTATGCCAGCGTTTTTTTCCAATTTTCGAAGCACCCTTGATATTCACTTTTTGATATGTCCTTGAGCACTCTCAGCGATTCTTCTTCAATCGAGGAAAACCGCCGTCCTTTCATGGTCTCTTCAACTTTGGGAATAGGAAAACGTCACACGGAGCCATATCTGTGAATTTTTGCACTTTGCAACACTTTATTTCATTTTTTAACGCAAAATTTAATACAAATTCTTTGACTTTTCAATTCTTCCATTGTAAAAATCGCCGAGCTCAGAAAACACGTCGAACCTTAGCGACTACCACAGACAAAGTAAACAGTGAATATAGCTGAAAATTTCATCATACTTTAGGGGCATGTATACCAACACATAAAAAAAAAATTTGACAATCAGACACTCCAGACCCGCGAAATTTAATTATTAGTAATCCGGGTACTTTTTGAACACACCTCGTACATAATACTTTTTTAAAATATTTTGTGCCCCGTAGTTCGTTTTTGATCTCTTTGTATACTGAATTTGCACTATTTATTTTGTGATTAATATTACTAGACTATTATACTGATGATTTTTTATTAGATGCAGTAATGCCGGGGAAGGCATTGCTCATTTGGAAACATATTGCTATCTATTTTTTATTTCCAAGTGAAAATCGTTGACACTACTGCTTGACATTAGGCTGTCCGAGGCAGGCATCGCTCCTGGGACCTCACAACTTGGATAAATTAAATTCATTTTTCAGTCATTTTTGCTATTGAGATGTGAACATGAAATAACAATTCAACTAAAAGTTGAGTCTTTGGTATGGATGATACCTAAGATACTAAGATAAGGTAATACCTTAATTTATATTTTTATTTAAGTACGTAAATCTTATATACTTAAAAAATACTACTCAATTACCCTTATAATTCGTCTTTTGCCAAAATATTTCGCCATGTTATTAAAG
>NW_020539726.1:18568031-18598518 GCF_003426905.1 Ctenocephalides felis
ACCAAATTGGAAAAGGCATACCAGCTTCGTTTTGTCAACATTTTCTGATACTGCTGAACCGTTTAGGCATTTGATGAAACTCGTTAGGGACTTTCTATGATTAGTTTTTTTTCGACACGATATGTTAAATAATTAGTATCTAAGTGTAAATTTTTTACTTCCCGTAGGGCAAGTTATAGTAATCGCAAAAAAATCGAAAATGAAAATTTTTATATATCTTTACGTTTCAAAGGTTTCTGAACATTTTGGCATACCTTAGAAAAAATGGATGTATGTGTGTGTGTGTGTTGTGTATGTGTGTGTGTGTATGTGTGTGTGTGTGTGTGTGTGTATGTATGTATGTACGTGGTGTGTATGTATGTGCGGATACAAATTTTGTCGACGATTTCGGGAACACGGATCAACCGATTTGAATAATTAAAAAAACATTCGATTCGTATTAATAAGGAGACGTGCTGATTTTTTTTGGCGCAGGGAGGTCTAGCCGTTCCGAAGATACGGGGCAAAAAGTGCCGAAAACGGTAACTCATTTTTTAAGAGAACGGAGCGTCCGATTTTAATAATTCAAAAAACATTTTACTTATATTGACAAGGTGAAAACCCGATCAAATTTTCATTTGATCTCATCAAAAATTTCATTTGATTTCATCAAAATGCCATTTGGCGATCAAAAATGATCATTAGACTTATGCACATCAAATTATCAGATATTTTATAGAGATTTTAACAATAAGTATACATTTTTTTTACATTTCTATGGGTTCCGTACCAATGCTTATGCGTTAGACGGCGGCGCGCATGTCGTCTCTATGCAGTTTAAGCAGTGCGAATGCTTTGAAAAAAAGTTCAGAATTCCAACATATGTCAAATGAAGAAAAGATTTTTTTTCAAAAAAATTTTTTGTTTTCAAAAAAAAAATTTTTTTCTCAAAAAAATTTTTTTTCAAATAAAAAAAATTGTTTTTTCAAAAAAAAAAGTAATTTTTGTCAAATTTATAGTTTTCAAAAATCTTTTTCAAAGTAAAATTTTTTCAAAAATGTTATTCGTTTTTAAAAAAAATAATAATTTTGGTACTGGAAGTTCCAGCAATTTGCCTTAAGGCACGATGCCCTAATTGCCTTAAGACAGAATTCCACTTATTTTGTCAAAGTTTTCTCCAAAATTTTTTAACCTATTTTGAGAATTCTTGAGAAAATTTTGGTGAAGAACGGCACCGGCTTGGAAATCATCGCATTTCTTGATATTGAGCTTGCCCAGGTTGGGCTAGAACCCAGGACTAGATTTATAGAGTTCCGAATACAATTCTAATGATCATTTATATCAAGTTTATTTCTCGTGAGACCCACCTAAATAAGGTTTTTTTCGCTCGACTCCAGCGATAACATAGTGATTCCAAAGCGGTCGCAAAGCACTTCTTCTGCCATAAACAACTCGTGTCAGCCAGGTGTGCAATTCACTAGGAAGCAGAATACGACCATCATTGAACTGAACATCATCTGTAACCATCTCCTTAATTCGCTTCAACAAATGCTGATAATCCGCGAAGTCGCCGCTGCAACCTAATACTATGTTTTCATTTATCTGCGAATTCGAAAGAAATATTTTAAACATAATGGCATATTTAGCCCGGTCAATTTAAACCTAAAATCAAGGTAAAGGTTACAATAATTCATAATGGGCTAACTTGGCAAATCGCGAAAAAGTCATTTTTTTACCTTTGACCTTGTGCAGTTTTTGTAGCTCGCATCGGAACGATGAGGACCTTTGAGTTTTCTTTTATAATTGTATTTTGAACAATGTTGCCCAGTTACAGCCCATTATGAATTATTGCAACCTTGAATGCGTAAATTGTCCGGGTAATTGTCGATATATATATGCATATACGAGGTCTGTTCAAAAAGTACCCGGAATTTTCGTTTTTTCAAAAAAATATTTATTTATTCGTCTACATTAATGTGGTCCCCTTCAAAGTAGTCCCCCCCAGATATAATACACTTATGCCAGCGTTTTTTCCAATTTTCGAAGCACCCTTGATATTCACTTTTTGATATGTCCTTGAGCACTCTCAGCGATTTTCTTCAATCGAGGAAAACCGCCGTCCTTTCATGGGTCTCTTCAACTTTGGGAATAGGAAAACGTCACACGGAGCCATATCTGGTGAATTTTTGCACTTTGCAACACTTTATTTCATTTTTTACGCAAAATTTAATACAAATTCTTTGACTTTTCAATTCTTCCATTGTAAAAATCGCCGAGCTCAGAAAAACACGTCGAACCTTAGCGACTACCACAGACAAAGTAAACAGTGAATATAGCTGAAAATTTCATCATACTTTAGGGGCATGTATACCAACACAATAAAAAAAAAATTTTGACAATCAGACACTCCAGACCCGCGAAATTTAATTATTAGTAATTCCGGGTACTTTTTGAACACACCTCGTACATAATACTTTTTTAAAATATTTTGTGCCCCGTAGTTCGTTTTTGATCTCTTTGTATACTGAATTTGCACTATTTATTTTGTGATTAATATTACTAGACTATTATACTGATGATTTTTATTAGATGCAGTAATGCCGGGGAAGGCATTGCTCATTTGGAAACATATTGCTATCTATTTTTTATTTCCAAGTGAAAATCGTTGACACTACTGCTTGACATTAGGCTGTCCGAGGCAGGCATCGCTCCTGGGACCTCACAACTTGGATAAATTAAATTCATTTTTCAGTCATTTTTGCTATTGAGATGTGAACATGAAATAACAATTCAACTAAAAGTTGAGTCTTTGGTATGGATGATACCTAAGATACTAAGATAAGGTAATACCTTAATTTTATATTTTTATTTAAGTACGTAAATCTTATATACTTAAAAAATACTACTCAATTACCCTTATAATTCGTCTTTTGCCAAAATATTTCGCCATGTTATTAAAGGTGATTTGCGAATCACCAGCCATGGTGACTCCTTTATCAAATCTTACGGCTACCACTGATGTTGTTGTTGATACTGGATAGTATCTAGATGGTTCTTCGATTCTTGGTATTTTATATTGGTCCAGATACTGATCGATTATTCTTTGAGTTTCACCTGTAAAAAAACACATTTTAAAATTTCAATATATACTACGTGTAAAATGGATTATTCCTTAATTTTTTGTTGGAATCTGAAATAAAAATGAAAGTAAAATAACAGCAATATTATATTATATAATAGTGAGCAAAAGTTTGTTTTGAATGATTATGATACATATAGTTTGTTACTACTTTATCATTATAATGCGTAAATTGTTTAGTGCTACTTTTGAGTTCAGAAAAATATTCCGTTTCGAAAATGATCTGAATATGAAACTTTTCTTACTGAAAATATTTCGCAAAAAGATAAGTACTTTTAATTAATTTTGTTCTCAAATGCTTACAATTTTTTATATTGTTTGTGAAACAAATTGTGACATTATGAAATTTTGCACGGCAAACCTATAATATTCTTGGCTTTTAGTTAAGACCGCTAACTTCTTATTAAAAAAAAAAACGTCTCGGTGGATAATTACCGAAAACTAACTAGCACGATTTGCAACAAATATCTAGATTTAGAATTTTTGGCTAAAACTTGAACTCATCTGCCAATTATAAGAAAATAGTTCGGTTATTCATCTAAAACTAATCACTTGATCCATTTTCGAGATTCACACGACTGCAAATTTTTTGTAATCAGTGCAATTTTTTTGTGAAAGAAAATCGACTAAGGGTCAAATTTTAGCTCATATACAAACATACTATTCCCAATTTTAGTGTAAGAACTGGTTCAGAGAAAGTTCCAACGCCAAGAAAACATAACAGTGACTTGTTAACTTTGAAATTTTTTTAGAAAACCAACTTTTTCGGGATGTTAAAAATATTTAAAATTAGAATTGATATTAAATGAAAATGGTTTTAACTTTCCGTAGGGTAGGTTATTGTAATGGTCCAAAAATTGAAATTGAAAATTTTTGCATATATTTACGTTTTGAAGGTTTTTGAATATTTTGGCACACCCAATTTTATTTATCTATGGGCATACCTTGCAAAAAATGGATGTGTGCGTGTATGGATACAATTTTTCGTCCACATTTTCGGGCGTACGGATCGACCGATTTGAATGGTTAAAAAAATATTTGATTCTTGTTAGGGAGATGTGATGATTGGTTTTTCGTAAAAGTCGGTACAGGAATGATCCAAAAAACATTCTATTCAAAGGCAGGTCCATCCGTACCGGAGATACGGAGCAAAATATGCAAAAAATACAGTTTTTACAGAAAAATAAGCATCGAATTTGAATGGTTCAAAAAACTTTGTGCTTGTATTGACGCAACAATTGTTTTTGGGAAACGAAAATAGAACTTTTTTTTTCTTTTTTCTTCAAATAACTTTTTTTTTTGAGTATCGAAAATAATTCAGATTTTTAAAATTTTAATGGGAAGTTTCAGCAATTTGCCTCAATGCACGATGACATACATCACTAGTGTTTAATTATGTTTATAGTAATTTTTACATCAGTCTTGAAATGAACAAGTAAAATGAAAATATTGAAAAATATGATTAATAAAAATCAAACGCATATACTACTTGAAATTGGGGATTTTTTTCAGAAATTTTTCCAAGTACTTGCTTGATAAGAATGCATGAAACATGAAAGACTAATAGAATGATCATTTTTACATTGTTAAATAACTTGAACAACTTGTTTTGCTAACATCATAAAATATATATCATGCGCATCTTTCCATTTTATGAACCGAGTGTTTTGTCTAATAAAAATGCGAAATATTTTCTTCTTAAACTCTCAAACATAAACTTGACATTTTATTCCTTTTTAGCATTACTTAAGGATCGATGCACACACGCGAAGGAGCGGGTATGAATGCGTGACCCGCGTTCGCGTACCGCCTGCCGTTTCGCCTTTCGCCGTTTGTATTTTCTGATGTTTTTACGTTTTGTCTGTAAAAAATGATAAAAGTTTACACATAAATGGTAATAGAATAGAGGTATCATAAAACCGGGGATTCGGGCCAAGTCGTAGCGGCTGTTCAACAGATAAAGTTACGGTATAACTTGGATTATGAAAGTTTCCGAATATATTATAAAATATATAACACTGTTGTCGTCGTCTAAGAGTTGATCGCATTTCCGCTTCTCAGAGTCACCAACCGCTGTTCGTCACGATCCTTTGGAAATAACAACCGAGTTTTGACAGAAAACCATGGGGCACGATCACAACATAAACTTCAGAGAGCTGCCTGCATTATTATACGAATTTGAAATGCATTAAGAAAGCATTTCTCGAGTATAATTTTGTTTATTATTGACGCGGGAAAACTCGGAAAGTTTTCTATATAATTTAAGATTATATATCGTACTGTATTGTCGCATTTAAAGTTTTAATAACATCTTTTGTCTGAAGCAAATTCGTACTCTTATGATTTCGTTCGCATAGTATAGTATTATATTATTTTCAAGTATATGTTCATCATAATGAAAATATAAATGAAATCATGATTTTTTAGAGAAAATCACAAAAGAGTTATTTTTACTTATTCATTTAGCTACTTGTGACACGTGCAATTACAAACTATATAATTTTAAGTTTTTTTGATGTTTGAACTTATAATGTTTTATTTGACTCCGAAATTGGAAATAGTATGTATGTGTTCGCATGCGAGCCAAAATTTAACTATTCGACAACGTTTTTCCAAATTAAATATTTCACACTTGATGATAAAATTTAGTAGTATAGCATTGCGCCTTAAGGCAAACTGCTGTAACTTCACGTTTTTGTAAAAAATTTACAAAACTAAAATATGTATAAAGAATTATTACTTTTTTGTTTTACACAGGATCATAATATCACTGCATAAATATTAAATTTATTCAATTTCATTTCATTTCATTTTATTTCAAAGATACATTTTTCAACTCACTTCCCGTAGGGTAAGTTATAATAATCGCAAAAAATCGAAATTTTTATTTACCTTTACGTTTCAGATGTTTCTGAACATTTTGGCATACCTTAGAAAAAATTGATGTATGTGTGTGTGTGCGCGTGTGTGTATGTATGTGCGGACAATTTTTCATCGACGATTTCGAGAACGCGGATCAACCAATTTCAATAATTCAAAAAACATTCGATTTCTATTCATAAGGAGACGTGCTGATTAGTTTTTGACAAAGTTTTCTGAAGATACGGTGTAAGAAGCGCCAAAAATGAAAAATAAATTTTTGAGAGATGATTCAAAAAACATTTTATATGTACTGACGAAATGAAGAACTGATGAAATTTTTGGAAAGGCTGAAATTTTGGATAAAATTAAACATATGCACATCAAATTACCAGATATATTATAGAGATTTTAATAATAAATATAAAATTTGTTTACATTTCTATGGGTTCTGTACCAATATTCATCCGTTAGTCTGCGACGCGGCGCTTACGCGCTTTGATATTTCGTTTCTACGCAGTTAACGCTGCGCGATTGCTTGGGAAAAACGTTCAAGACAAAAATGGAATTTTGGAAAAAATTCTAGGCAAAATGAATGAGGAAATGAACTTTTCAAAGCTTTTTTAAAAAAATAATTTTCGGTACGGAAAGTTCCAGCAATTTGCCATAAGGCACGGTGCCATGCCCACTAGTTTGTCCAAGTTTTCGCAAAAAAATCTGAAGTTTTGACAATTTAAATAAATTGGAAACAGTGCTGACTAGTTTTTGGTAAATTTCGTCCTGGGCTGTTTCTTTGTAATTAAATGTCGAAACAAATTCTTGGCTATTTTGATGTATATTTGTATGACGAAAATGTTCATGGTCTGATCAAAAATCTCAAAGTATCATAGAGCTACAAAAATTGATCAATTATAAAAATCCACCAAAGTTTGGAATAATGGTCTTACCAAAAATCTCAAAATATCATACAGCTACAAAAAATGGATTAATTATAAAAATCGATCAAAGTTTGGAATAAAGATCTTATCAAAAATCTCTAAATATCATAGATCTATGAAAAGTACATTAATTATAAAATCCATAAAAGTTTGGTTTAATGATCCGTGTCAAAATTTCAAAATATCGCTGCAATTTGAAAAGTTGCTAAATCTCGTTACTTATTGATTAAGTCGATATTTTACTTAAGGCAAAATGCCATTTAGGCTTTGTCATTTTACAATATTGTGCATATATCATAAAAGCAAGCATTCGTTCGAATTGCAATAGTTTTCGAATAAAACTTTGGACGCTTCTGCAACTTTTCTATACAAAATATTGTTAGGACATTGCGGAAACGATTTGTGTAGATTTTATCATTTATTCCCGTATCCAGACATAAGCATACGTTATCTGCGAGCATAATATTTAAATAATAAACCTTACAACTCTATAGAGTGTATGATTTATTCATAAAATTTTTGCCAAGTCCTATGCGGCAGCAAGAATACGAAGTTGATTGATTAAATCGCATACTAAACCCCAGGATATTTACGTTTTGATTGGGTTCTACCCACAATTTGCTTTATTTGTACGTACATATTCCTTCACACATCCAACGTGTTAAGGAATATATGTATACATATGTAATATATGTAGTAATATAATAACGCTTCTTAACCTTTAAGTAAAATACAACTCGATTGATTTATTCAGTCTAGCCCCATTTGGACTGAAGCACCGAGCCGAGCATTTATTCTCGGAAAATAATATATAATAATTATTCATTTAAATTTATAGCTGATTTTTTGTGCGATTATATTCAGTTTGAAAATTATCTTAATCGATTCTTGTTTTATTGCGTTCAGTTTATTTGCAATTGTATTCTTCATAAATCATTTTAAATATTAATATCTTTGTTTTATATTGTTACTTGGAAGAGATTAAATGTAATTCATATAATAATGCTATGCTATTACAAAATCGCTTTTTCAATGGTAATTTTGAAATTTATGGTAAATTCCTTAACACTAGAAAGACGGACGAATTGAATATACCTACATTGCCTGAAAACAGTCAAAATGACTGCGTCGTGAAAAAAATAAATAATGCGTTTAGAAATTTGTTTAAAATTAATTTTTATTATTTCATGTACTATTTACATTTATACAAATCATCTATAAGTGCTAAAAATAAAAAAATAGTTCATCTGAAAAAGAAGTTCATTATTTTTACAATTCATGCAAATATAATTTAAGATGTTTTTATGAATACATTTTCCGCAAACATGTTTGTTGCAACTTTGACACGTATTATTAGTTTTATTATTATTACAAAGTCTTATTTAGCAAAATTTTCTTTTATTTCTATTGGTATTTGCATGATGTCTGTGGGTCATCATTTTCCTTTGATTTTTTTTTGTGTAGTTCGCGGAAAGCTGTTCTGCCAATTCAAACAAAAACTGTTCTCTAAGGATTTGTTTTCTTTGGATTTTTATTCCTGTCGCTTCCTTGTAAAGAATCCAGGCATTTATCGCAGCCAAATCCAAAATATTGAAAAATATTTGCAGAGGTCATCTACTGGATTGGAACTGGATTTCACGGTATATTTTCTTTACCTTTGATCTGCCATGTCTTCTTTGCTGACCATAAATAAGTCAATTTCAATTTTTTTGCCCCACGAGCATATAAAATTCCAATAAATGCACGTATTTCCGGTAACGATGTTGTCCAATCGTACCCCGAAATTCGACTGCCCTCTTCTTCTGTGCACTGTTTTATGTGTTTGATAATATAATTATCTATTATCAACGAAAATGCACTGACAAGATCACCTATAATAATTTTCTTTTTTGCATAGCTTGTTGGCCCTTTCACACCCTTGAAGACACAATTAGATGATGACCTTCCTGGAGTACCACCTTCGCCAATTTTTGTCCATACAGTACCATCGACAGCTGTTTCCGTTTCTTGAATTCTTTCATCAGTTTCTGAGCCACTTAGCACCCTCCTGCATACACTGATGGCACTTTCATTTTCATCAATAGTGATCACCTTCATCGCTACCCTCAGAATCAGATGATTCACGTGGAATATAATCCAATTCATCTTCAGATGATTGTGCCCAATTTTCTGCATTTTATTCTATGTCGGAACACTCTTCACTTATGTGTGTTAGCTTTTGCAACAATTCACTTCTCTTCGACATTTTATTTATAAGTTCTAAAAAATCAACTGAACAACGCGTTATACTGAAAGTTACTATGTGGAAAAGACCGGTCTAATGTCAATACTTACCATAATTCGGTTATTTCTATGTTACAAATGCATTATGGCTCATTCGAGATGAATTATCGCGAGATAACGATTTGCAATACAATAACAAAGCCGTTTGTTTATGTAAAATTTCTAGAGCAGTCAAAATGACTGTTTTCCGTCCATGCAGGCATAACATGTAAGAATATTGAAAATAAAAGTGAGATAAGGCAAATAATACGATTTATCTACGCATTTATATGTTGTATAAAAAGTCACAAAATTTCACGAAGCTGCGACTTCAAATACATAGTTATTTTTATGTTTGAAAATGGAAAACAGTCAAAATGACTGCGTCCGTCTTTCTAGTGTTAAATAACTTTCTAATATAACAATAATATTATTACTCTTCTTATTTCACTTAAACTATATTACGAATTCTATTATTGATTTAGATGAAAATTCGTTTACAATCATTATTTCTGAAGAAAACTAGTAACGCATGGCATCGTGCCTTAAGGCAAATTGCTGGGACTTTCCGTACCATAATAAAATATTTGAGGAATATTAAATGCTGTAACTTTTATTATTCGTATTTTATAGACAAAATATAAGTGTTTTTAAATTGGACGACAACATTTATATATGTTTACATGAAAAGTAAATAAACAAAAAATAATTATGCGGAGTTAGTATGAAGGACCTTATCTCATATTTGTAAAAATTATATAAACTGAATTGCAAAGTTAAAATTATTTATTTTAAAAATATGAGTTAGCTTCAGAATTTTAGCTAGAATTATAATTTAAATCTGAATCATTTTCGATATTAGAAAAAAAAATATTTCTTTTGAAATTAACATGTTTTTGTTGAAATTGCGCAAAAGCTAATTATTTCCTCACACTGTCATCACAAGCAAAATTTTGAATCATTGGTACGTTCTCCTAAAAACTGCTATTTTTGCACTTTTTGCATCGATCTCCAAAACGGCTGAACCTGCTCTTGCAAAAGACTAATCAGCACGTCACCAATTTCTGAACCAATTTTGAAAGTTTCAAAACTTTTGCTAAGGGCGTCTATTAATCACGTAAACGATTTTTAGGGATTTTTTTCTCCCCCCCCCCCTTTCCCTTGATGATACGTTGGGATATTTAAAATTACCTTCCTTCTCCACCAAACATCACGTGCTCTTTTTAGTTAAGTGAAATTTTTTGAAGAAATTGTTCAAATTGAAAAGATCGTATTTTTTTGAGAATGTTTGAATTATTTTTAAAAATTCAGGTAAAAAATAAATACATGTGATATCTTACTAGACCCCTTTCTCCCCGTAAATTTTTCGAATTTCCTCTCTCCCTAAAGCCTCACTTGATTAATTAAGGTGACCATATATTTTTTTAAGTCAAAACCGGGACGGCAAATTTTAGTTACGCTAATCCGGGACGGAGGGTATATAACAGTTTTTTTATATAAATCTTTTTTATAAGAATGGCGGACTTTTAGTAAGAACTTTATCATTCGATTATATGCAATACTTTTTATCTATGATATTATAATTTATATCGATCTATATATGTTCTTCACGCTTTTGAACTTTGTATATAATTCTATCCAATTTTATTCATAAATAATTTGAAAAAACTAGCACTTGTTCGTTTGTTTTCATAATTTTTGTTAATTCATCTGTTAATTTTTGAAAAACCGGGACGATCCGGGACAAAAGATCTAAATCCGGCACAAATAATGCTTTTAAAAAAAACCCGGGACACAAGGTGGAAATCCGGAACAGTTCCGGCCAAATCTGGACGTACGGTCACCTTAGATTAATGGACGCCTTAAGATATCAGTTGGGAATCGTGGTGGATAGTAGATGACGAAAATACTTTAACTTTTTCACATCGATCCAAAATCAATGAGTTTATTAAAGTATATAAATGAATAAGTATTTTAATACGTATTTGCATAATAATTAAACCATAAACTGAAATTCTGTAAAGTTTACAACCTGTTCGTTTCGTGTGTCATTTATAACTGCTCTGGGAGCGCCAGCCTGATCAAACATGCATAGATATTCGCACTAACTCGCACACTTCAGAGGGAAGGAGCATTTCCAGACGTCTCGAAATGAATCGAGAACTAATTTGTTTGATGGATTTCTGAATGTACGGGCGAAAGATACCTTTGTAAATGATTCACACACGGCTCTGATCAACCATACAATGTTTGAAGAGGATCTGATTAATCCATCACAGATCAAACGATATTGAGGAATTAAAGTCGACTATTCGATTAGTAGTAGGTTATATGTTACGCTCCAGTTTTGCAATGTAGTTTCAGATTACAAATGAGTATTTCGATGATATGTAGTTATGCATATTCAATGAATAATTTATCAGTGTGCCAATAACTTACATATTTTTTTGTAAAAATCACGTAATTGCATATGTGATTTTTAGTATACAGCTCTTTTGCATTGCCAGGTTTGGAAAATAATAGCCAAATAATAATAAGGCATAATTAAATACTTAGCAAAAAGCAGGGATCTATAACATAGATCCACAAAAAACGCAGTATTGGTTTGGGAAAAGAGAAAACCAGAATTTTTGGTTTAAAATTTTGGTTTATCGGTTTAAAACTGTTTTATGGTACAATTGCTAACAACTTCGATCATTTCTCCGATTTTATCGACATTTTTGATGACCAAGTGCATCTTTAACAACCAAAATTCCTGAACTACGAAACTAAAATTGCACATATTTGGCTGTTACAGTATCGGAACCATAAACACTATTCACAAACACCCTGACTTGCATTTTTGTCTTTGTCAAAGAAAAACTGTAAAATGTACTGAATTTTCTCTTTGTTCACTTCCATTTTTAACATCCTGTAACTAACAACAGACTAACAAAACAGCAAAAGATTTTTTTTAATACTTTACGATTTTTTTCCCCCCAGCATGTTTTCCAGTGTAGTTTTTACCACTCAATGCGATTCTAAAGTCAAAATTTGGGGTCAGACTACAAAAAATAGAGTAAAAATTACAATCTCAGATTTAGTAAGATTCTACTTGATAATTAAAATTTTATAATTTCTGCCGTTTCCTGGCCATGTTTACCTTGAATGACTATTGAGATTCACTTAATTAATCTATTAAGTTTCAACAAGTTTCATTAAGTGCAAACGCATTTTCAGATATTTTATTATATTATATTATACAAAAAACTCAATAGATTATTTAATTGAAACTCAATAGTCATTTAAGGTAAAAAAAGACCAGGAAACAGCTGATTTCAGCTTTTTCATTAAACATTTTCTCCATTATGGACGCCATTTTGTTAACATTATAGTCATAATATTAACAAAATGGCGTCTATAATTTATAGACGCAGTCTAATAATAGAGCATCAATGAAATTCACGATTTTCTTTTAAAAAAAAGTATATACATAGTGTAATCCATAGGTTTCGCCTATAGTTTTAGTTCTCTTTCAGTGGAAAATTTGCTGAAGGTGATTAATGGTATTATTTCCTTGAATTATTGTTTTTTTTTCATTTTTAATGTTAGGATAAGCTAATTTTCCACTGAATGATGGTTAAGGATTATAGCCAAAATTTATGGATTTTATAATTTTTAAAGATATTCATATATGACTATGTCAATATATAAATGAACAGTAAATGTTAAAATGCCTGTAAAAACAGTTTACTCAAGTTTGCCTTATATATAAGGCTGATAAAACGTTAACCAATTTCATGTTTTCGTTCCCTTCTGCTTTTATTAAATGTTTCATGATCAAAAAATTCCATTAAGTTTCTTCAGTGAATTAATAGAAAAACAGAAATCCGAGGAGATTTGCAACTTGCAGCACATGGGGCATATATGTGTTAATACATCACCCTAACGTCAGAAGTTTCTGAACCCCAAAATAAAATTTCGGGATAAGTAAAACGTCAGATGCACAATCACGAACTCTACACGTCACAGTAAATATAAAATTACATTTTCTGTTCGAGAACATGAACTTTGTTAGTAGTTTTATATAGAGCACAATTTGATTGTTCTCAAATAACAAATCAAATTTCTTTCCAGTTTAAGTTAAATTAAATTAATCATCAATTAATTTATAAATATCTGACTATAAGATATAATTTATCATTTAATGGGAATTGTTCTATCAAATTTATCATGGCATTACAAGAATGAATGCAATTTATAAATCTTTTTATTACTTATTTATTTGAGTTGGTTGAAAGAATGAAGTAGAAGAACTATATCATTAAATTCCCGAAGATTTTTACCAGAAGATTTATTAATTTTATGTTGTTTCTTCGACGCTTCAAAACATTCTGAATCATTTGGCACCAAAATTGAAAAGTATATGTGTGTGTATAATTAGCCACAATTTTTGAACCTTTGTCGACGTTTTCAAAAACGACTGCAGTCAGTTATTTAACTAGTGCATGGCATCGTTTCTTAAGGCAAATTGCTGTACCGAAAATTAAATTTTTTAAAAAACCTTAAAAATTTATTGAAAACTTCAAAAAAAAGATTTTTTTGTGAATTTAAATTTTTTTGAAAATATTTGACTTTATTTGAAAAAATCGATTTTTTTTTAAATATTTGAATGTTTTTTTATATTTCGAATTTTTTTATACATTGATTTTTTCTGAAAATTTTGGTCATTTTTTCAAAGCAATCGTGCTGCGTGGCTGTTTTAGAGAAGAAATATCGAAATAATCGCCGAAAATTTGTATCCGCACAAACACACACACACACACTTACACATACATCCATTTTTTCTAAGGTATGCCAAAATGTTCAGCAAGCTCTGAAACGTAGATATAAAAAAATGTTTATTTACGATTTTTTTGCGACTACTATAACTTACCCTATGGGAATTTGAAAAATTTAAAAACTATTTAATAAAATTTGATAAAGATTTGTAGATATCGCAATAGATCGGACCAGCGTTTGCTTATAATTAGTAGAAATGTATGAAACTTTCGTTCACGTTTTTATCAAAAATTTTGAACCAATTTCGAATATTCAAAAGTTTCGAAAGATATCAGTTGGGAATAACCATACTGAATTTGTATTTGTTAAAGATCGTTCGGGCCGATTCTTCGTGAATTAATTGTTGAAATGTTTTATCGATTTGATGAAACTTTGTTTAATGGTAAGGTTCATAGCTTCAACATGCATTCTAAAATATCATAGGCCTACGAAAAGTAATTAAATTATTGAAAATAACCAAAGTTTAACAAAATAGATCGTTACAAAATTTCAAAATTTTATCGTCACAATTTTGAAAGTTGCTAAATCTCAGTTCATAGAGGTTGTTTTTTTATTTCGCAAAAAAAATATTTTTCAACTTACCGTAGGGTAAGTTATTGTAATCGTCCAAAAATCAAAATTGAAAGTTTTTGCATTTCTTCACGTTTTAAAGATTTCTGAACATTTTGGCATACCTCAGAAAAAAATGATGTGTTATGTATGGTATCTATTTATGTATGGATACAATAATTCGTCCACGTTTTCGGGAGCTCGGATCGATTGATTAGAACGGTTCAAAAACATTCGATTCCTATTGATAAGAAGATCTGCTGACTAGTTTTTGACAAAGGCAGGTGCCGCCGTTTCGCAGATACCGAGCTAACGGTACAAAAAATGGCTGTGTTTGAGAGAACTAAACATCCGATTTGAATGATTTTTTTTCAAAAATATTTTTTTTTTGAATATTGAAAATAATTCGTATTTTAATTTTAATTAAGTTAAAAAATAAAACTCTAAAGCTCACTTATATACTTCAAATAAATAATTTTTACTTTGCAATTTAGTTTTTATAATTCTTATAAATATTATACAATGTCCTTCATTTTGAATTCTATTGATTAAATTTTATTTATTTACTTTTCTGTAAAAAGTATTATAATAATCTATTTGAAAACATTTAATATTCCTCGAATATTACATTACGGTACGAGAAGTTCTAGCAATTTGTATTAAGGCACGATGCCATACACCTCTAGTTTAAACATCGAAAATGATTTGAATTTTGATTTTAATTCTATCTTAAATTTTGAGCTTACTTATATAATTGAAATAAATAATTTCAACTTTACAATTCAGTTAATGTTATTTTTAGAAATATGAGATAATGTCCTTCATTCTAACTCCGCTTGATTAAGTTTAGCTTATTTACGTTTCACGTAAACATATATAAGCGTCGTCGTACAATTTATAAGCTCTTATATTATGTCTATAAAATACTAATAATAAAAGTTATAGTACTTATAATAATCTATTTGAAAACATTTAAAAATTCTTCAAATTCCATTACGATACGGTATTTACGATAAGTTTCAGCAATTTTCCGCGATGCTATACACTACTAGTTTATTTTTCAAATTATTATTAGTTTTTACTATCAACAAAATACTATCAAAGTTTATTTAAAATACGAGTAACATTTATTTATGTTTGAGTTATAAAGTTATGCTATACAACGTTTTCTTAGTATTTGATTTAAAATTTTATCCCGACTGCCGGTCTATTCATCTAGTCTGAATCTACATTTAATTCATTGTACAATAAGAAACTTTCTTATTAGATTATATACAAAATAAACAAACTTTTATTAGTTATGCGAACAGACTGCCTTATTCCAAGCATCAAAATCACTGCAGATCTAACCACCGACTTGTTCGTTAGTCGTTTCTTCCAAGATTTATTATTAGTTTTCTAACCAAGTTATTATAATTAAATACCCATGTAGAAATTAATATCGGTACAATATATTACCAATATCGGTTTTCTGTGGCCGTGATTGCCTATATTGCAAAAATATCGGCGAACGTCGGTTCTGTGATGATGTCAACTAATCGATCAGGCCAACGTCAGCCGATATTGAGGCAATAATCTCTATAAATGGCCTTGTCCAATATTGGTCTCAAACTAAAATAGAAATATTGATGCAATATTTTTTATCATCGGCTAATAAATATTGTCCCCAAATAGAAGAATAAATATTGATGCAATATTTTTTTATCATCGACTGATAAATATTGTCCTCAAACTAAAATAGAAATATTGATGCAATATTTTTTATTATCGGCTGATAAATATTGTCCTCAAAATAAAATAGAAATATTGATGCAATATTTTTTTATTATGGGCTGATAAATATTGTCCTCAAACTAAAATATAAATATTGATGCAATATTTTTTTATCATCGGCTACAAAATATTGTTCCCAAAGTGAAATATAAATATTGATGCAATATTTTTTATCATCGGCTGATAAATATAGTTCACAAATTGAAATAAAAATATTGATGCAACATTTTTTATCATCGACTGATAAATATTGTCCACAAATTGAAATGAAATTATTGATGCAACATTTTTTATCATCGGGTACAAAATATTGTCATCAAATTGAAAAATAAATATTTATGCAATATTTTTTATCATAAGCTAATAAATATTGTCCTCAAAATAAAAAATGAATATTGATGCAACATTTTTTATAATTGACTATTAAATATTGTTTGCATGTTAATTAATAATAAATATTGTTTCCTCAAATTCCTCAATCATAATTATTGTTATTATATTTAAAATGAAAAACAAAAATCTTATCTGGGATCGAACCCGAGACTACGACGTTAAGAGTCGGCAACGCTAGCGCTTAGCTATCGACTCAACAGAACGAAAACAACATACGCCAGATATATATGGCTGTAAATATTTAACCATGTAATTATTCACCCTTACAAATTAAAAGGTAAAAGATACGTAAAAAGTTTATTCGGACGAAAGATGCGGAATAAAATTACGAATAAAATGATATATAATTCAATATGTGTGTTCGTATAATTATTTTCAGATTTTTCAATTTTTCTTGAATTTTAGCACTGCAACTCGCCCATAGGCCAAACCGTTTGAAATACTAAGTTGTGATATGTGGAAGAAAAACTAAGAATTTTGAGACGATTCTAATGATGTATAATACTTTATACGGTTTCTTTATGAAAACCTCAAATGTTGAGAATAGTATAAAAATTCAGTTTTCCTTTCATTATAAAAAAGTTATAAATGTTACAGGGTAATTTATTTTAAATACTGTCCGATATATATAAAACTAATTGAAAACTTTAATTTTATTTACTCATACAATTATAAAATAAAAAAATAATAATAAATGGACTGGGATTTGAACCCCAAAATCAAAATCAAAAGGCTGCGACGCTAGCCATTACACCACCAAGATATACAATCTTGTTGTAGTAACTCACTATCCTGAACCGCAGGTATAAGGTTCTAGATCTTTCTATGCCTTCTATGCATGACGTATGCCTACAAGAAGCGACGCGCGTCACACGGCGCCTTTAATGCAAAATTGTTAATTATAGTATGTTTTAAGATACTAGTTTTGCTGGAAATAATCGAATAATATTTTCAGTTATGTGTAATGTGTAATAGTGTTATAGTGTACATTGTTTTCTAATGTGTGTAATGTGCATTGGTGCGAAATATATACCACAAACAAGTTTGGTTAAGTAAGCATTGTCTCTGAAAAATATACAATATTTCATTTCTTTGTTGTTACTTTGGATTAAAATACAAAGGTTTGAAAGTTCAACTTAATTTTACGTCATCTGATTTGATTTGGGATGGATAGATTAAGTAATAAGTTATGTATATCTAACATAACCTTAGTTTTAATAGACGAATTCTTTTTACTATTGGTGAGTATAATACTTAATTATGCGTTTATGCATTGTAACTAATAGCTATTTATTTTTAGAATAATTACTGCTAACTACATTATTATTAGTATCTCTAATAAATAATCGGAAACTAGCTATTCGAAATGTCAAAATTTGCAAGTTTTCAATAAAAATGGTAAGAAATGCAAGATAATTTTATTTTTCTCACTAAGGATTTTTATATTGATCAGGAGTTTAAACACATTGAGAAATCAGTTGTACATATTATGTGAAATATAATAAAATATAACATAATAAAATATAACATAATAAAATATAACATAACCTAATCTTTTTGAGTGAAGACATACTGCACTTTCATATTTATAAAAGGTAAGACAATACTTGTTATAATATAATTATATGTCTCTGCATTTAAAACATATTCTTATTTATTTTCAGGTAATATTGTTGTAAGCGCAGAAAATAGAGAAACTGGTTTGCTTAGTAGTAAAATGTTATCGAAAAGTTTTTCATCAAAAGTTTGTAACTAAATAAGTTATAGAAAGGAAAGATATAAATTTTGACAGAATAGTCATAATGTTTGATTATAATAAATGCAATGTGGAATGTCAATAAATCTGTACATTTGCATAGCAAGATTTTAGACTATGATATGAAGTCATTATTTTTTAAGGTAAAAGTAGAGTCGAGTGCATTTTACAATCTCATTTTAACGCTTTCATAAATTATTCATATTGATAATATATAATGATATATTATAAATTTATTAACAAGGAATACGAGGTTTCAGATGACAATACAAACTTGGACAAAAATATTTTGGGGTTATGATTGAAAAAGTTTCCCAGTCACTGTTCTAGACGATGAAATAAATATTTCATAATGGATAATAAATATATTAACAACAAATAAAATATGTTCAGATGCTGTGAAATGTTTTATCGAGTGATGATGTTATAAATAGTTAAGTTGATTTGCATTTATTACTTTTATTACTTTACCTACCTTACATTTGATATATATCACGTAAATTATAATCGAATAATTATTCGATTATAATTTACTTGATATATATCAAATGTAAGGTAGGTTTTCCAATGACTGTTCTAGACGATGAAATAAATATTTCATAATGGATAATAAATATATTAACAACAAATAAAATATGTTCAGATGCTGTGAAATGTTTTATCGAGTGATGATGTTATAAATAGTTAAGTTAATTTGCATTTATTACTTTTATTACTTTACCTACCTTACATTTGATATATATCACGTAAATTATAATAGAATAATTATTCGATTATAATTTACTTGATATATATCAAATGTAAGGTAGGTTTTCCAATGACTGTTCTAGACGATGAAATAAATATTTCATAATGGATAATAAATATATTAACAACAAATAAAATATGTTCAGATGCTGTGAAATGTTTTATCGAGTGATGATGTTATAAATAGGAAAGTTTATTTGCTTTTGTTATTGTTATAAAAAAAGTTTACTTGATATGTATTAATAAATATCTATTAAAAAAATAATCAATATTTATGACACTTTTGTGTTTTATAAATAATCATATTTTTAATGCAGTTATATATTTGTATCATTGTTTATATTTAATAAATGAATTTCCACAAAAACATTCTTAATAAATTTACGTATATGTTCATTTCAGAAATAAATAAATAAATAAATAAATTTCAGGTGTTTTATTGTTAAATAAATGACATTGATTTATGCGTTATATTATTTCAACTTCAAATCTTCAAATATTTGTGTAATATTTCAACATCAGTTATAAGTTTCAGAATAATTTAATAATTCAATAATTAATAATTCTAAATGTTTACCAGCTCTCTGTCTAATTGTATATTACCTTACCAACATTCAACAATTTGTAGGCAACATTGGTTCCAAATTTCCAAATATAGACCAATATAGACCAATGTTGGTTTACCTATATGGCCTCAATATAAAAAATGTTCAATTTTTATGACCAGCCGATATTGGTTTCAAATTTGACCAATGTAGATTTTATATTGCTTGTAGATTCAGACCATATTAATTTCTACATGGGTAACTTTCGTCATTTTTCTTCGGGACATGCTTATGGAATTATAAGACCGGGTTATTGATTATTTACATATAAAATTAAATATGAAAATAAAATTGTTTTTTAATAAAATAATTAGATTTTTTTTTTAAATGTTTTGTGTAATATGTTATTCTCTAAATTATGATACAAATGATTAGTGCTTATAAATTGTTAGTATATCAACATGACATTTGAAAATTTATTACAAAGTGCTTCTGGAGTATGTGATATTATAAAGTTTATCGAAAACACCTAAAATTAACAATTTTAATTTTTTTATCTTTATTTAATTAACAATTTATTTTAATTTCAACTTAACAACTTTATAAAAAATAAATAAAAAAAAAAATGATTTTTTTGCCCCGTATCTTCGAAGCGTCTGGACTTGCTTTGCCAAAGACTACCCAGCACGTTTCCCCATTACTAAGAATCGAATGTTTTTTGAGTCATTCAAATCGGTTGATTTGTGCCCTCGAAATCGTGGACGAAAAATTGTATCCAAACATACATACTTGTTACGCACACACACTCATAAATCCATTTTTTTAAAAATTAGGTGTGTGTACTTGGATTTTGTCTTAAATCAAGTTGCATAAACATCCCGATATGTGAAATTCAGCTGTTTTGATAAAACTGTTTGTTTCAAAAATAAAGTCATCTTTCGCTAAAAACTAATCAGTATCTGTAATTGTACTAATTAATTTTAATTTATTCAAAACATTTTATGCCGCTTCTTGTTGAAATATAGTTTATTTAGCTGTGGACATCAACGGCCATCAGTAAAAAATTCAAAACAATTTGTACACAATGAATGTCCTATAGGCTCATTATTCCTACACTTTCATGACTTTTTATATCTAAACCATTTTTCATAGATCTATAATATTTTAGGCTGCCCGTTTAGACCATAAACCTGTCTATGCAATATTTTATTTGAATCAGATTTTTTAAACAATTACTTACGAATGCCTATATTATCGAATTATAAAATAACTTATACGTAAATAAATTATATAATAACTGATATCTATCGAAAGTAACTTAAATTTTCAAAATTGGTTCAGAAGTTTTGTCGAAAAATTTATTTATTATGATAAAAAAATTATTTTTTAAGAAACGGTTACGACGACAAGGCTAGTTACAGGGAGGTATTATTGAGTTTCATCAAATGACTTTTGAAATAGGTAAAGAGTGAACATTGATCTGAGACCCAACTTTACATAAACATTAGGGTGGTTCCTAATATGGACTTTTTCGAATTTCCTTGCTCCCAGAGGCAATAAAAAAAAATCTCTGAAATTTTAGCTCTTAATATTAACTCTAACATAGTCCGCACTCCATCCAAAAATTCTATGAAAATAACATGGGTAAAGTCCATATTAAGGACTACCTTAATCTTTATGTAAAATTTGATCTCTGACCAATGTTTACTCTGAACCTATTTCAAACATTTATAAGTCATTTGATGAAACTCCATAATACCTCCCCTTGGAAGCAAGGAAATTTGAAAACATTCGTATTAAGGACCATCCTAATATACACATATACTTTTTGGTGACCAATTTTAGTGTCAAACGATTAAGATTCACTTGCAACATCGAAAAACTAAAACATTATTAAAATTGGATTTTCTAAAATAAACTTTTTCAAGAAGTTAAAATTATTTCTAGTAATGTCATTTTACCTAAAGACGCAAAACATTTGTATACGTATTATAAACACGAAATAATACTGAAAACTAGTGAGGCGCATGGCATCGTGCCTTAAGGCAAATTGCTGGAACTTCCCGTACCAATTTTTTTTTTTTTTTTGAAAACGATTAACATTTTTGAAAAAATTTAACTTCGAAACTAGTGGGGCGAATGACATCGTGCCTTAAGGCAAATTGCTGGAACATCCCGTACCAAAAAAAAATTTTTTTTAAAAAGATTAACATTTTTGAAACAATTAGATTTTTGAGAAACTATAAATTTTTTTACAAAAATTTACTCTTTTTTAAATATTTTGGAAATTTGGACTTTTTTTTTGAAGCAGTCGTACTGCTTTAACTGCATATAAACGACATATCGAAGCGCGTAAGCGCCGCGTCGCCGTCTAACGGTTAAACATTGATACGGAACCCATAGGAAAGTAAACAAAATTTATACTTATTGTTAAAATCTCTATAAAATATCTGATAATTTGATGTGCTAATGTATAATGATCATTTTTGACCGCCAAATGGCATTTCTTTTTACTTTTTTTATTAGATCATTGAAACCGCTAGACCTGCCTACATCAAAATTTGATCAATTCTTCATCTTGTCAATACAAGTAAAATGTTTTTTGAATTATTAAAATCGGACGCTCCGTTTTCTTAAAAACTGAGTTACCATTTTTGGCACTTTTTGCCCCGTATCTTTGTAACGGCTAGACCTGCCTTTGCCAAAAATTAATCAGCATGTCTCCTTATCAATACGAATCGAATGTTTTTTGAATTATTCAAATCGGTTGATCGGTGTTCCCGAAATCGTCGACGAAAATTTGTATCCGCACACACACACGTACACACATATACATACACACACACATACATCCATTTTTTCTAAGGTATGCCAAAATATTCAGAAACCTTTGAAACGTAAAGATATATAAAAATTTTCATTTCGGATTTTTTTGCGATTACTATAACTTGCCCTACGGGAAGTACGAGTACGAGTTTCGAAACGGTTGGACTTGCCTTTGCCAAAAACTATGCAACTCGTCTACCCATTAATATGAATCGAATGCTTTTCAAATCATTCAAACATATATGGCATAAGTGAGCCATATATTATTTATTAATTAAATCTTAAAATGAAATCGCAATTACTTGATGTAGACTCGGCCATGGTTGTTTATTGATATCTTAATTAATAAAGGAACTGATATTACATAAAATCTAATATCAATTTTGATCCCGACAAAATGCTCGATCATTTAAAAACGCGATACATAATTTTTCGATCGTATTAAAACAATGAGAGATAATTTTCCGATCGTTTAAAAACAATCCGCTAGCTGTAGCTTGCTTGATATGATATTCGATTGGCGTCAATCAACTGACATGTGTCATGTGGCCGTGTTCATTCCGCCATACATACATAGATGCTTACTACATACACACACACACATAAATTCATTTTTTCTAAGTTATGCCCAAATGTTCAGAAAATTTTGAAACAAAGATATGCCAAAAAACTTCATTTTTGCCTTTTTGCGATTACTTTAACTTGGAAGCACAATTTGTTCTTATTTGGATTTGTAGTTACAAATTTCGCTCTTGTTTGTAAGTTTGCTAGTGGCATTAAGCTTTTTGGTTCAAAATCAATCGAGAATTAAATTTAAAAATTAAGCTTTCTTGATTGTGAATCGTCTTCAATATAAGATGCTCGATTTCATTTGGCATCCCTGGTATCGAACGAAGTATACAACAACATACCACATACATAAAAAGTAAAGAGTTATTTTATCCAATGTACTGGCTCTATGTAATTACATACTCATACCTGGTAGTTGCATTGTATTAATATGCTGAATAAGGAATTAATATGAGAAAATTTATAGCCATGCATATGCGAAAAACCATAGCGCAGTTAATTAATTCTCTGTGTATTTTCTTCTAATGATTTTTTACAACCGATATGGGAAAAGCGGTGATGATGATTAAAGAATGGTATGATTTTAATCAACAATAAAAAATTAATTTCAAATAAGCATACACTTTAATATGAATAGCTTTATATTATGCTCTCTCGTATGGAATTAAATTAAAGTTTTGCTGTTGCAGTAGAAGACTGAAATGGAATATTCAAATTACCATGAATCTTAAAATTGTCTGGTATTTAATAGTGTGGTTAGTTTCAAAGATATCTAGACCTAATTCTTCAATTAAATAGACCTGTAACAGCGTTGTTTATGGCAACGTTTTTTTCTAATAGTCCTTTTACTCATAGACCTTTTACTAAGTGGACTGCTAGTCCAGCGCAAAATAAGTGCACAAATGGGACTTTGACATCACTTACTGAGCGAACGTTGCCGACAATAGTGGAACTTTCCGGATTGATTAAATGTCACGAATTTTTTTTGACGGTAGATACCATAGCCTTATAGATCATACTAAAATATTACCGCCGTGGGACAAATCGTTTAATTTTAAAAATTCGTCAAAGTTTGCAAAATTCAGTATCGCTTTTGTGGCGTTTGTCAAAATTAGAACTTACATCGACGTTTTCTCAAAAACGCCTAAACCGATTTCAGAAATTTAAAAGCCATTTGATGTATCTCGATAAGGGTTGTCGTTTGTCAGTTTTGTGCGACTATCTGCCGAGCCGTTTCTTTGTAATTTGGAAAAAAGTGTTAAAATTTTTGTCCACATGTAAGCTCATACCAACGAATCGATTTTAAAAATCAAAACCTGTTCGAAGGATATTAGTTGGGAATGATACTGATTAGTTTTAGGTGAAAATCTGCCGAGCCGTTTTGTGGTAATTAACTGTTGAAAACAAAATTTAAGCCGATTTTTATGGAACTTTTTTTGGCGATATATATCATGGTCTTATAGAACTTACTGAAATATTCTGGCCTTACGATAAGTAGATTTTAAAAATTCATCAAAACTCAAGAAAATAAGTAGTTTTTTGACGTTTGTTAAAATTAAAATTAGATGATTTACTTGGTATAGCGATAGAGTACTTGGTCTGAATGGATATACTAAACCATTAAAGTCCTACGAAAACTGGTGCAACTATAAAAATTTCTGATTTTTGAAAATTTGCTTTTAGAAAATACTACGAGTTAACGTGTTTGTTCGTTTTCAATTATGTGTAATAAATCCACTCGGAATACTTTTAATCACTCATAACTTAATTTATTTTTTATTGATTAAGTCGATTATTTACGCATATCGGAAAGTTCATGTAACTTGCCTCAAAGCAAAATACCAATACCAACTAGTTTTGTTATATTTTTGAAAAATTTTATATTGGAATTTAAATTATTATAAGATGTTTGGTCATATGGCAATTTGATTTTTTCTTCGCAACAATTTGAAAATTTCAAGCACAAGATTTACTTTTAGGTTAATCACGTGACATATGACATGTAATCAATCGGGAGTGTCTACCATTGTCGGCAATGCTCGTTCACTGAGTGACGTCATAGTCCCCTTCTATCTTTTGACTCTTTATAAAATGAAAAATGTGTGAGGACTAGTAGTCCATGTAGTATAATGTCTATTTTATCAAAGAATTGACTCCCTAATCGTGTTTCTATATCAGAATGAGCATTCACACTATTTTTGGAAATTAGTAAATTATTTTGCATTAGTCTACTTATGCGTCTTTGTTATCCATTTTCATTAGAAGAGTGAATAAATCTCATCCTTTAGACGTGAAATGTTAAAATATGAAAATATACAAGCTTCCATATTTTCTAATAGGATCAGTCTCACGAACGTTTTTGTAATATCACATGAAATATTTTTCATACTCTGCTATATGAAATTATAATCATTGTGATATATGCATTACGATGACACTCGCGGGTTGTATATTGGAGTTTACGGGTGAAAAATGGATGTAGGTCAAGAATTATCATATACGGTTAAGTGATATGATGTATATGCATCATACAGGTTTTATGCATATGAATATGTGTATTAGATTTGTTTTACAGTAATAATATTATAGATGTACACGTACAATTAAAGTTATTGGGATAAATATTAATTTTAAATGACCTTTTAACTGTCTTGAAAAAATTTATAAAAAAAAGTTTTCACGTTGTTTGGAAATTATTTGCTTGTACTTTTGTTACGTAGTTATATAATTTATTAAAACTCTCCTTCGATAATTCAGGTTGTTGGGTTATAATTCAACCCTTGTAGCTGTGGACTGTATTAAACACTGATTTGTTTACAATTACAATCACTGATTTGTTACTAAGTTATAATGAAAGAAGATATATTTATTTTAATTGGTTATTTACATGTTGTTAAGCGGACTTTACATTTAGAAGTGAACAACTAGTTCAATTAAAACACTCTGCTACCCCCTCTACCAGGGGTAGCAACCATTCCGTGTAAAGCTTAATGCCCTGAAGTTTGTCACCTTCATGGCCAATATAATAAAACGAAAAGACGTCCGAACACTGCTTTTAAGTCAACTTCGAGCTTTGGTAAAATTATAATTTTTTCGTTATTATGGTTAATTTTTATTAATTTTGCTCATTTAAACTTTAAACTTTAACCATGGATAACATTTCTTGGTCTATAGTAAAAAATTGCTCCAAGTTTTCAAGGATTAAGACTTTGTTTTTTTTAGCAAATTAGCTTCTGCTTTCTTGATTGATAAGGTGATTGATAAATCTCATTTCCCAAGGTACCGTATATAATTATATAATATTATATTGTAAAAATAATATAAATATCTTAAGTTTATCAAGACTTACTTGGTAATCGCGCCATTATTCAATTAAAAACACTTTCACTTGGAACTAAACTGTCACTGATGATAGATTTTTTAAATTTAATAACAACTTGTTCAAGCTGTATTATGGCTATCTTTGATTGATCGCATTTTAGAATAAATTTTATTATTTTATTTCATTTAATTATTTTATATTATATATGTTTGAAATTTATTTGAATTTTCATGAAAGCCGCTTTAATAATGAATTGCCATATTGATTCTTAAAAACAATATTTTTAAGAAATCAATATTTAGAAATTTCTAAAGTTTATATATAGTGAAAATATTATTTTTTCAACTTTTTTGGATCTTCTATACAGTTCAAAAGATGGGTAAGATTCCATCCAAATAATCTCAAACAATAAGATCAATAATAATCTGCAATATTAAAAGTACTATGCTAAAAGGGGGTATTAACCATTCTCAAATCGCGTTAGAGTGAATCCGTGTTGTAGAAGGGCCGTTTTATATGAAAGTTACATGTAAATAGTATGCATTGCAGTGCCTAATAAAAATTTACAATCGTATCTATTGCAGTATTTATACATAAGTTAATAAAAAAGTAATTATCAAAAGAATTGAAGTAATAGTGGAGACAGGGTACGGTTGTGCCACTTTTTTTGATCAGCAATAATTTTGTTAATTTGCCAGTGAGTTGAAAGAAAAGTAAATTAAATAGCTATTTCAACATTAATTTGGACATTTAAAAAAATGAGGTAAGAAAATATGAGGAAGAGAGAAAAATTTTCCTCAAAAGCAATCGTTTCGTCAACATAAACAGAAAATTTCTGAAACATTCAAATCAGATGCGTCGTATCTCCGAAATGGCTGGACCTGTTTTTGCCAAAAACTAATCACCACTTCTTTCCATTACAAATTGAATGTTTTTTAGATCATTAAAATCGGATTTTCTGTTCTTTTCCGCACTAGTTGCTCCCTACTTCCATAACCGATGGACTTACCTTTTGCCTTTTTAAAAACGTGGACAAAAATTGTATCCATACATACACATACACATACTTGTCCATTTTTTCTAAGGTATGCCAAAATGTTCAGAAATCTTTGAAACGTGATGATAAGCAAAAATTTTTAATTTCGATTTTTGAACGATTACATTAACTTATCCTACGGAAAGTGCTAATTGACCTGCGATCTATGAAAATATAAAGGGCGATTGGAACTCATTTGAAAGATAAGTATAAAATCGTGCAAGAATGATGGCATTCTAGATCCTGCCCCATGAAGTAATGTCTAACGGCGGTTTCCATTTGGACCAGAGGCAAGGGCAAAGCGGAGGTTTTAGTCGGTATAATACCCAGACGGTATTCAGCCCGAAGTTATACAAAAAAACTACGGAAAGTTAAAAAAATGGTCATAAACCCCAAACTGTTTTATAACGACTTTTGTTACCAGAAACATAAGAATCATAGTAACACAATACATTCTAACCATTTGCAATAATGTGAACTTGTTTGAACCAACATACTTCATCTTTCTCCTCTTGGACCCTATCTCAAAATCAGTTTTTTACAAGTCATTTGCCTCCTAATTTGCTAATTATTGAATGCAATTATATACATATGTAACCATATGCATTTAATAGCATTTCAATTAGGTGCATAATTCGAATTGCAGCCATTACCTTATGAATTCACCTCGTACTTGACTGCAATTTTATTATATTTTCACGCCCGAGCGAATCATCAACCCGCAACCTATTTTGAATATAAATATTGTACATAAACTCAATTATAAGCGGTGCTTGTTTCTGACTTGACGCAAAATTAACTTTAAAAATCTCAACGCCTCTTGTCGGAACGAAATGCAATTAACTGAGAATTATATTCCGTAAAAGAAACGGTTAGTACGGCGTATTTTTTCAACGCCGCAAAAGAAATAAATATTCTCCCGTTTTCATTAATTAAAATTCTAGTTTCCGACTTTAAATGGAAGTGCATTAAATATTTTTATTTGATGTTACTATTTCAAAATATTATTGCGAAGGAGCTTCCAGCAGCACTTTGCGATTCTGTTAAAGTGAAATTGTTTTTTAATTACTTGGTAAGGTAGATTTCAGTTATTCAGACGGATTGATATACCTCATTGGTAAATGTATTTTTATTTTACTAAATAATCATGGTTGAATTTGCAATTTCAAGAAGTGATATATATGTATATATATATATATATATATATATATATATATATATATATTAATATTAATATTGAGTGCTTTATTGCAAGGGCAAGATATCATTTTCGGAAAGTTTATGCAAAAAGAAACTAGCATGGCATTGTGCCTTAAGGCAAATTGCCGGAACTTTCCGTACAGTTTTGAAACATTAGCAAAATACAATATTTTGAATCATTCTAATCGGACGTGACTCTCTCTCAAAATCGGTTATTTTGCGCTGTTTGCTCCGTTTCTCCGGTACTGCATAACCTGCCTTTGCCAACTAATAAGTACGCCTTACCGTCAGTATGAATCGGAAGTTTTTTTCAAACACACACACACATACATACATTGTTTTTTTCTAAGGTATACCAAAAGGTTCAGAAACCTCTGAAACCTAAAAATATGCAAAAATTTTCATTTTTGTTTTTTTTTGCGATTACTATAACATACCCTCACTTCTTAAGCAAGTTAAAAAATCCACTTACAACTAGATTTTTGGACCGATTCTGCTGCACAACAGACGAATGTTATGGCAAGGCTTGTGACGCTCCAACTGCCATACATTATGCTACTGAATCATACTGAATACTGTCAAAATGTCATGTATTTGCTGTGCCTTTAGGCGTTTTACATATAATCTGCAACGTCACTTGTATGTTATGAAGCTGGGTCAGAAAGACCCTGCAATCTAAGATCGTTTTTGACAATTGTGCGGTTTCTAGGTTAGGTTTTCTACCTGACAACCTGAGAAAAACGCTTGACTGCACAGCAATCACGATCATTAGTATCGAAAGTTCTTCATAACATAGCTTTGCAATTGGTCTGTTGTGCGGCAGAATCGGTTCATTTATTTCTTTTTATTTTTTATCAATTATAGTTCTGTAAATCAATTTTGGTGCATATATATTTTAAAATTAGGTTACCAAACGATTCAAAATGACTAAACTATCGAAAAAACATGAAATTAGCAAACCTAATATTCTGGCGAAATTAGTTAGAACGTTTTTTTTCTCTTTTTTACCTAATACTATTTTATATATCTGAAAGAGAATTAATTCTCTGTGACATTGTGGAACTGAATTGTAACCGAGTGATTTCGAAGTGACATGGTCTGCAATTATTTGATAATCACAGAACATCAAATGCGAAAGATTATAGCGTAGTTCCCGCACAGTTTATTCCGCAGTGAACCCATCTCCAATGTGACAAACGTTCCAAAAGCACTTTGGAATATGAATCAAAGTCAAATGGCAGTAGAAATAAGCCAATCGTTTTTATTGTGGCGTAAACATAGTGGTATTTTCAAGTTGCTAATATTTTCTGTCTGTCGCCATCAGTGGCATAGAAATAGCTCATATATTGGTCTGTCCTTTAAAATATTAACTCTTTAAAATATTAATTCATCGATTGATACATGTTTACATGATATAACCAAAACCAAATGATTTGCCATTATTCAATTTCATTTTCTTAAATTTATTGTATCGAAAATGTTTAATGAATCACTTAATAAAATTTAAGCAAATTAATCTTTTTTTTTTTTTCTTGTTTTCTTTAGTGACATATTATTTTCATATCTCAGTCAGGGCAGGCATTATTTCTTTTATTAATAACAATTAGAACATTAATTACATTTCGTGAGTTATTTTGATTTTAATTCTGCTGTAAGGAGCAGCGGAACAACGAGTGAATTGAACCAATATTCAATGGAAATATTTCTATAATATTTTAGAAATTTATAACAAAAATTAAATTATTCTTATTTAAATGTACTACTTTTCAGAT
>NW_020539726.1:18599518-18618298 GCF_003426905.1 Ctenocephalides felis
TTGATTAAGTCGATTATTTACGCATATCGGAAAGTTCATGTAACTTGCCTCAAAGCAAATACCAATACCAACTAGTTTGTTATATTTGAAAAATTTTTATATTGGAATGAAATTATTATAAGATGTTTGGTCATATGGCATTTGATTTTTTCTTCGCAACAATTTGAAAATTCAAGCACAAGATTTACTTTTAGGTTAATCACGTGACATATGACATGTAATCAATCGGGAGTGTCTACCATTGTCGGCAATGCTCGTTCACTGAGTGACGTCATAGTCCCCTTCTATCTTTTGACTCTTTATAAAATGAAAAATGTGTGAGGACTAGTAGTCCATGTAGTATAATGTCTATTTATCAAAGGATTGACTCCCTAATCGGTTTCTATATCAGAATGAGCGTTCACACTATTTTTGGAAATTAGTAAATTATTTGCATTAGTCTACTTTAGCGTCTTTGTTATCATTTTCATTAAGAGAGTGAATAAATCTCATCCTTTAGACGTGAAATGTTAAAATATGAAAATATAGAAGCTTCCATATTTCTAATAGGATCAGTCTCACGAACGTTTTTGTAATATCACATGAAATATTTTTCATACTCTGCTATATGAATATAATCATTGTGATATATGCATTACGATGACACTCGCGGGTTGTATATTGGAGTTTACGGGTGAAAAATGATGTGTAGGTCAAGAATTATCATATATACGGTTAAGTGATATGATGTATATGCATCATACAGGTTTTATGCATATGAATATGTGTATTAGATTGTTTTTACAGTAATAATATTATAGATGTACACGTACAATTAAAGTATTGGGATGAATATTAATTATTTGACCTTAACTGTCTTGAAAAAAATTTATAAAAAAAAGTTTTCACGTTGTTTGGAAATTATTTGCTTGTACTTTTGTTACGTAGTTATATAATTTATAAAAACTCTCCTTCGATAATTCAGGTTGTTGGGTTATAATTCAACCCTTGTAGCTGTGAGCTGTATTAAACACTGATTTGTTTGTATATTATGTACTTGTTGCAGTTCTAATTACAATCACTGATTTGTTACTAAGTTATAATGAAAGACTATATATTTATTTTAATTGGTTATTTACATGTTGTTAAGCGGACTTTACATTTAGAAGTGAACAACTAGTTCAATTAAAACACTCCGCTACCCCCTCTACCAGGGGTAGCAACCATTCCGTGTAAAGCTTAATGCCCTGAAGTTTGTCACCTTCATGGCCAATATAATAAAACGAAAAGGCGTCCGAATAGTGCTTTTAAGTCAACCTCGAGCTTTGGTAAAATTATAATTTTTTTGTTATTATGGTTAATTTTTATTAATTTTGCTCATTTAAACTTTAAACTTTAACCATGGATAACATTTCTTGGTCTATAGTAAAAAATTGCTCCAAGTTTTCAAGGATTAAGACTTTATTTTTTTTAGCAAATTAGCTTGCTTTCTTGATTGCTAAGGTGATTGATAAATCTCATTTCCCAAGGTACCGTACATAATTATATAATATTATATTGTAAAAATATTATAAATATCTTAAGTTTATCAAGACTTACTTGGTAATCGCGCCATTATTCATTTAAAAACACTTTCACTTGGAACTAAACTGTCACTGATGATAGATTTTTTAAATTTAATGACAACTTGTTCAAGCTATATTATGGCTAACTTTGATTGATCGCATTTTAGAATACATTTTATTTCATTCAATTATTTTATTTCATTTAATTATTTTATACAGTAGATTAAGGTTTACAATACCACATACGATGGAGATTGATTTTCATTCTCATAAAAATTAAGCATTTCGATTAGGTGTCTATTAATAAATTGCTATATTAATTCCAAGATTCTTAGAAAAAAATTTTAAGACGTCAATATTTGGAAATTTGTAACGCTTATATATAGTGAATATATAAGCATTAACATTTTATTATAAACTTTACTGGGTCTTCTATATATGAAAATGTATTAGATTCCAAAAAATAAAAAGTAGATCATGAATAATCTGTAATATTAAAAGTACAATGTTTCTCAATTATCAAATTGCGTTACAGTGAATCCGTGTTATAGAAGGGCCGTCTTATATGAAAGTTACATGTAAATAATATGCATTGCAGTTCCTAATGAAGATGTACAATCATACCGATTGCACTATTTATACATAATTTATTAAGATCAGAAAATCCCATATAGTTTACAAAAAATAATTATTGGAAAAATAGGAGTAGTAGTAAAGACTGGGTACGGTTGTGCCACTTTTTTTGATCAGCAATAATTTTGTTAATTTACCAGTTAGCTGGAAGAAAAGTAAATTAAATAGCAATTTCAACATTAATTTGGATATTTTAAAAACACGGGGAAAAAACTTTCCCCAAAAGCAATCGTTTTGTCAACATAAGCATAAATAAAATTTTTGAAACATTCAAATCAGATGCTTAGTTCTGTCAAAAACTGAATTTTTTGCACATATAGCCCCGTATCTCTGAAGCTCCGCTGGACCTGTCTTTGTCAAAAACTAATCACCACTTCTCTCCATTAATTACGAATTGAATGTTTTTTGGATCATTAAAATCGGATGCTCCGTTTTTTCAAAAAATCGATTTCTAGTTTCTGCACTAGTTGCTCCGTACATCCGAAACCGCTGGACCTACTTTTTGCCTAAAACTAATCAGTACATTTTTCTATCAATAGGAATCGAATGTTTTCAGAGCCATTCAAATCAGTTGATCCGTGCGCCTAAAAACGTGGTCGAAAAATTGTATCCATACATACACACACACACACTCATCCATTTTTTCAGAGGTATGCCAACATGTTCAGAAATCTTTGAAACCTGAAGATATGCAGAAATTTTCAATTTCGATTTTTGGACGATTTTAATAACTTACCCTACGAAAAGTACTAATTGACCTGCGATCTATGGAAAGAGACAGGACGATTGGGACTCATTTAAAAGATAAGTATAAAATCAGTGCAAGAATGATAACATTCTAGATCCTCCCCCCACGAAGTAATGCCTAAAGGCGGTTTCCATGGGGACCAGAGGCAAGGACAAAGCGGAGGTTTTAGTTGTTATTATACCAGATATTGAGTCTGGCATATCCAGATAAAACACCAGTCTGCATTCGTTATACAAAAAAACTAAGGAAAGTTAAAAAAAATAGTTATATACTACAAACGGTTTGAAAACGACTTTTGTTACCAGAAACATGAGAATCATAGTAACAATACATCATAACATTTGCAATAATGTGAACTTGTTTGAACCAACATACTTCATCTTTCTCTCCTTGGACCCTACCTCAAAATCAGTCTTTTTTATGTGTCTTTTGCCTCCTAATTTGCTAATTATTGAATGTAATTATATACATTTGTAACCATATGCATTTAACAGCATTTCAATTAGGTGCATAATTTGAATTCCAGCCATTACCGAATGAATTCACCTCGTACTTGACTGCAATTTTATTATATTTTCACGCCCGAGCGAATCATCAACCCGCAACCTATTTTGAATATAAATATTGTACATAAACTCAATTATAAGCGGTGCTTGTTTCTGACTTGACGCAAAATTAACTTTAAAAATCTCAACGCCTCTTGTCGGAACGAAATGCAATTAACTGAGAATTATATTCCGTAAAAGAAACGGTTAGTACGGCGTATTTTTTCAACGCCGCAAAAGAAATAAATATTCTCCCGTTTTCATTAATTAAAATTCTAGTTTCCGACTTTAAATGGAAGTGCATTAAATATTTTTATTTGATGTTACTATTTCAAAATATTATTGCGAAGGAGCTTCCAGCAGCACTTTGCGATTCTGTTAAAGTGAAATTGTTTTTTAATTTACTTGGTAAGGTAGATTTCAGTTATTCAGTACTTTATTTGATAGATAATGCGAGTGCTGCTTTCTTACAGATTTGATACACCTCATTGGTAAATGTAATTTTATTTCACTAAATAATTATGGTTGAAGTAGCAACTTGAAGTAGTGACATATATTAATTTTTTTTAAATCTTTAGTGCTTTATTGCAAGTACAATATATCATTATCGGAAAGTTCATGTCTTAAGGTATGGTGACCATATTTTTTTAAGTCAAAACCGGGACGGTAATTTTTAGTTGTGCTAAATTGAGATACGGGTGGGGGGTGTATCCTTGAACGGACTTAAGGATACACAAAATTATTAGTTTTTTATATGAATCTTTTTTTTTTTGAATTGCAATTTGGGCCTTTTAGTGAGAACTTTATTATTTAATTATATGTAATACACTTTTATCTATGTTTTTCTAGCTTTTGAGCCATGTATAAAATTTTGTTCAATTTTCTTTATAAATAGTTTGAAAAAAATAGCACTTGTTTGTTTATTTGTATAATTTTTGTAAAATTTACCTTTACCTTTCAAAAAACCGGGACAATCCGGGACAAAAAATCTTAATCCGGAACAAATACGGCTTTTAGAAAGAAACGGGACACAAGGTGTAAATTCGGGACTGTCCTGGCCAAACCGGGACATATGGTCACCTTACTTAAAGCAAGTTACTGGAAATTCCCGTACTGTAATTAAACATTTGCGAATTAGAAAGAATCAATCACAATAAAAATTTATCAACGAGTAATAACAATTCTTTTGAATATTTCATTGTCTTATTTTATAAATCTAGTATAAGTGCTTAAATTTTGGTCTACGACTTTTATCTATGTTTATCTACAGCACAAGCAATATGCTTTTAGAATCAGATGCGAAATTCTTACAAACACTGCTATTTTTGCACTTTTTGCTTCGCATCCCCGAAACCGCTAGACCTGCCTCCGCAAAAATATAATCAATTAATCACTCAATCAATACGAATCGAATGTTTTGAATCATTCTAATCGGATGTGCCGTTCTTTCAAAAACAGTATTTTTACGTTTTTCTCCTGAATGACGGAACCTGTCTTTTACGAATCGAAAGCTTTTTGAATCATTCAAATCGGTTGATCCGTGCTTCCGATATTGTGATCGAAAAATTGTATCCAAAGGCACACTTACATAGACTCACAATTATATCCAAACACACATATACTCACATTATTTTTTTCTAAGGTATGCCAAAAGGTTCAGAACTCTCTGAAACGTAAAGATATGCAAAAAATTTCATTTTCAATTTTTTTGCGATTACTTTAACATACCGCACTGGACGTCCATAAATCCCGTGATCGTTTTTTTAGGGATTTTTTACCCCCTCGCATTTGGTGATACATCATGATATTAATACGTAATGAAATTATACCTCCCACCCTTCCCCACGAAACATCACGAGCATTTTTAGTTACGTAAAATTTTTCGAACAATTTTTACGAATTCACGAAAAAATCGTAAAATTGTTGATTTTTTTAAAAAATCAGGTTAAAAATTAAAACCCCACGTAATTTTTCATGATTTTTTGTCAAACTTCCCATCCCCGAAAAGCCTCAAGTGATTAATGGACGCCCCCTAAAAAAGTTAAAGAATCCTTCACACATAGATTTCATTCCTGTTTATTCTTATATCAATTATATCAATTATAGTAAACTAACAATTATCACTTAACTTTTCGATATGCATATTTTTTCTTAATGAAATTATTATAGATCATTTCATAATAATCAAATTATTATGGATCAGAAGTCCATTTTTCTGATCTACATTAAAGATCATTGTTCTAAAGCAGCTGCTTAGTTTCATTAATTAAATATTTTTTTATTAAAAGCTGCTTATGTACTGACTAGTTTAACTCTTATTACACCTGTTAAATACACATCTTTAATCAAAATGCTTCTCAGATGATTTTATATATATGTACGATTTATATTATTTTTTTCATTCAGATTCAGATACAAATATAAAATCTGAAAATACGTAGAACACGTGTGATTTGAATTAAGAAGATTTATGAAAATGTTTCATCAAATGGCTTTTAAATTTATGAAATTAGTGGAACCGTTTTTGAGACAACGTCGACGATCGATCAAATATTGGTCACAAATACAAAGGTACATACATACTTTTAAAATTAAGTTTCAAACGATTCAGAATGAATTGAAATTTCGAGATAACATGAAATTAGCAAATCTAATTTTTTGGCGAAAAATTTTGGGAAGTTAGATTTTTTATTTTATATAACTACTAGAGAATTAATTCTCTATGTAATTGTGGAACTGAATTGTAACTGAGTGAATTCGAATTGACATGGTCTGCAATTATTTGATAATCACAGAACATCAAATGCGAAAGATTATAGCGTAGTTCCCGCACAGTTTATTCCGCAGTGAACCCATCTCAAATGTGACAAACGTTCCAAAAGCACTTTGGAATATGACATCGTGCCAATCAAAGTCAAATGGCAGTAGAAATAAGCCAATCGTTTTTATTGTGGCGTAAACATAGTGGTATTTTCAAGTTGCTAATAATTTTCTGTCTATCGCCATCAAATTGGCATTGCTCATATATTGGTCATCGTATATATTGGGCTGTTCTTTAATCTCTAAAATATTAATTCTTCGATTTATACATATTGACATGAAGTAACTAATAAACCAAGTACTTTAATGTTCGAGATAGGCAATGACAATACTATCTATATAAAACGTTTAATTTCATTTTCTTGAATTTATTGTGATTGCCATTACTTAATGGCATTTTAAACAAATATTTCTTTTATTAACAATAATAAGAACATTAATTACATTATATGAGTAATTAACTTCCCGAGGGAGAATTAACTTCCCGAAGGAGAAGTTTATGTTTTCATCAAAAAATCCGATTCTCTAATTTTATGTTTTCTCGACGTTTCAAGCCATTCTGAATCGAATGAGACTAAATTAGGAAAAAGTATGTGTGTGTGTGTGTGTATGTGAATAGATTTTTTTGCCGTAAATCGACGTTTTCTCGAAAACGGCTGGGGGCCGATTTTGAAAATTTAAAAGCCATTCGATGTATCTCGACGAGAACTATTTTTTTGTGCGACGATCGGCCAAGCCGTTTCTTTATAAATCGCAGAAAAGTGAAAAATTTTTCGTCTACGTTTTAGCCCGCAATTCTGAATCGATTTTGAAAATTCAAAAACCGTTCGAAAGATATTGGTTGGAAATTGTTTTTCTTGTAATAAAGTTTTTAAAAAAAAATTCGACGATTTTTATGAATATTTTTTTGATGGTAGATACCATAGTCTTCTAGATCATACTAAAATATTACGGCCCTACGACAACTGGTTCAGCTTTAAAAATTCGTCAAAATTTGCAAAAATTGGTATCGTTTTTTGGCATTTGTCAAAATTAGACTTTTGATCGACGTTTTCTCAAAAACGCCTGAACCGATTTTAGAAATTTAAAAGCCATTTGATGTATTTCGGTGAGGACTATCGTTTGTCAGTTTTGTGCGACAATCTGCCAAGCCCTTTCTTTGCAATTTGAAAAAAAGTGTTAAACTTTTCGTCCACATTTAAGCTCATCCTACCGAACCGATTTTAAAAAATCAAAATCTGTTCGGAAGATATTAGTTGGGAATGGTACTGATTAATTTTAGGTGAAAATCTACCGAGCCGTTTTCTTGTAATTAACTGTTGAAAAAAGTGTTAAACTTTTCGTGCACTTTTAAGCTCATCCTACCGAACCGATTTTAAAAAATCAAAAACTATTCGAAACATATTAGTTGGGAATGGTACTGATTAATTTTAGGTGAAAATCTACCGAACCGTTTTCTTGTAATGAACTGTTGAAAAAAAATTTAAGCCGATTTTCATTGAACCTTTTTTGGCGATATACATCATGGTCTTATAGAACATACTGTAATATTACGGCCTTACGACAAGTAGTTTAATTTTAAAAATTCGCCAAACTTTGCTAAAATTATTATCGTTTTTTTTAAAGTAGGATTGATGAAGTATATTATTTATACTTTTTTTTTATTAAGTCGATTATTTACACATATCCGGAAGTTCATGTAACTTGCCTCAAGGCTAAATACCAAACTAACTAGTTTTGATTTACATTAATTAAATATAATTATGGATAGTAACTATGCTAGTAGGTAGTTACTATTAGATACAATTTATTGTATTGTATTGTATTTAGTGTCATATTCAATGGAAATATTTCTGCTTTAGAAATTTATAACAAAAATTTAATCATTCTTATTTAAATGTACTATCTTCAGGCTATCTATCAAATGCATGGTATTAATTAGAAAATAAATCGTTATATATACTGAAGTTATATAGCATCGTACCTTAAGGCAAATTGGTGGAACTTTCCGTATCATAATGAAAAATTTGGTATTTGCCAAATACTAATCAGCACATCTCCCTTCTCTGCGCGCTTCAGGAATCAAATGTTTTTTGAACCATTCAAATCGGTTGATCCGTGCGCCCGAAATTTTTTTCTGAGGTATGCCAAAATGTTCAGAAACCTTCAAAACGTGAAGAAATGCAAAGATGTTCAATTTCGATTTTTGGACAATTACAATACCCTACGGGTAGCTATTTAAAGAAAATTGAATCATTAAAAATTAAAAATTTAATTGAAGAAATATAGAAATTATTTTGAAAAACTTCTTTTCCAAGATTACCCATTCATACTGTAGATTTACTTTGACGCCAAGCGTATTAGTTTTCTTTGGTACAGTCTTTGCCCACCAAGTACAAAGTTGGCATAAAAGCAACTTTTTGTAGATTGGAGCAACTTGGACTCCGAGTCTAGGAGTTGGTTCGTTCACAATTTTGATTTCATTTATAATTTTAATACTGCAGAAAACGAAATTATAACTTGAAGCATACTGTAACACGATATAACTAGCCCAATATTTTGTTAGAACTAACTCCAGATGTGGCATTAAAAAAGATAACTTTTTAAACAATTGAGGAATCACAAAAATTTTTACAGGTTATCAAAGATTTATAAGTTTGTTTAGTGGATATTAATAATATAAAATTTAGATTAGTCAATATTAATAATGCAAAACGAAATTTTATGATAGTGCAATTTTATATTACGTGACAGAACTGATGGATCTTATAGGCCTATTCCTGTTTGACATATATTATCATTACCACTAGATACTGATGATTTTCATTTGATACAGCAATTCCGGTAAAGGGCTATTTTCATTTGGAAACTATTTTTTTCTACATTTAAAGTAGAAACAAGTAAAATTTAACTTATGTAAAATGCCACTACTGATTGTCATCAGGCTGTCCAATGTGGGAGTAAAATTTGGTTTCCAAACTTCGTGGTTGGGAGGCCAAACCTCTGGCGATGATATAAAATATTTGTTTATGATTACCATAGGTTATATTTTTACCCATTTTTTGATGTTGATGTTAGCCTAAAAAATATTTAGAAAAAAAACAGAATTATTCTTACGCGTCATATTGCATTTACTAAATGTTTAAAACGTATATTGAATTTATAATTTCTGTACAGTTTATGGAATCCGTTGCTCACTGATTGTTCCACAGAAGAATAGTAGTTCAGGCGAAATGGTAACAATATGGTTATATTATAATTTGGGTGTGATATTCTACTTATTAATTTTTATTGCAATTTATGCGATGTTTGAACCGTTCTGAGACCAGACGAATACCTGAATACGATCATGTTTTGTGCACAATCCATATCGCATGACTCCCATGTCGTAAAATTGAATTGGATGAAAAACCGCCGATGGTTGGAAGAATTTTTATGAAGAGACCGAAAGGAACGCGCTCTCTTCGACACGGAAAGCATGCGTGCAGCGAAAATTTATTGAACGTTACCTACATACATCTTCCCTTGTTCGTGATGAAGCAATCATTATAATAATGACGATTGAGAGACGAACTGTTCCCGGAGTTGTAATTCGATGATGCAATTTATGCAATACCGAAATAAAAACGCTGTAATGCGTTTAGTGCCGAATAAAAAACGCAGTCAAGTGCCAAACTCGATGGGGCGCTGAGACTCTTATGGGTTGTTATTCGGAACGTCAAATTTATTATATTCTTGCAGGAAGAATAATTAAGTCGTCTAAAGAAAAGGCAGATGACTTATATATGCACATTGGCAGCATAAATCATAAGTCAGCAGATTACTTAAGTTGCCACATTGAATTTTTAACAAGGATCCTTAAGTACATTTTTGGTCTTTTTCAGCAGCAGAACCTATAAAATGAGAATTTTAGATTTGATTAGATATTAATAATATTGAAGAATTGTTAAGCGTTTCAAGAAGTAGTAGGTTGTAGATAACTTATCTTGACACATTAAATATTTTACAAGAATGCTCAATATATTGGACATGGTTTGCATTGGAGTAATTATTACTTAAGTAACGAAGCATTTCAATCAATTTTAGTTGAAGATATCTTGATAATGAGGCTCTTATTTTGATTTTTTTTCTTGTTTTTATTTTAGTTTTCGTTATTAGTTTTCTTTGCTCAAAATAAAGGTTTTATAATAATAAAATTAGTTTTATGGAGAGTTTAGTGCGAACAGTGCAGAATAAAAAATGCAGTGAAGTACTAAACTCGATGGGGCGAGTTGTTATTCGGAACACTAAATTTATTATATTATTGCAGGAAGAATAATTAAGTCGTCTAAAGGTATAGCAGATGACTTATATATGCACATTGTTAGCATAAGTCATAAGTCAGCTGATATTTAACAAGAATCCTTAACACATCGTTAAATAAAAGTTACATTTTTGGTCATTTGTAGCAGAACCTATCGTGATGAGGCATTGGTGATGATTAGGTATTAATAATTTTAAAGAATATTTAGATAGCCCAAAGAGTAAGTGGATGACTTATCTTGACACATTCAATACTTTACAAGAATACTCAACATATTGGGCATGGTTCAAGTGGCAAGTCTTCTTGCAGACATTTTTAGTAAAACCTATCTTGATGTGAAACTTGATGATGATTAGATGTTAATCATTTTCTTCTTCTAATCATTTCTTGTTGTGCAAAGTAGAGGTTTTATAATAATAAAAGTAGTTTTATATTAATCAGAGTTTAGTGCGGATAGTGTGCAATAAAAATGCAGTCAAGTGCCAAACTCGATGGGGCGCTGAGAGTTTTATGGGTTGTTATTCGGAATGTCAAATTTATTATATTCTTGCAGGAAGAATAATTAAGTCGTCTAAAGGTATAGCAGATGACTTGCATATGCACTTTGTTAGCATAAGTCATATGTCAGCAGATATTTAACAAGAATCCTTAACACATCGATTAGGAAAAATTACATTTATCGATTCAATCAATTAACGATTTTATACCTATGTCATCGGATATTTTATTGGTGATAAATTTCATTATTATATATACACGAACAGATGTATATATATACACATATATATATATATATATATATATAAATTGTATGTAATGTATATTATGTTAGTAATTAAACAACAATTTATTTCAATTACGCTGGGAAGCAAGAAACATAAACAGATTTTAGTGGAGTCTGAAGCAAACTAATTTAATTTTATTAAATGTTCTCGCTTATTTTATTTACAACTTCTCAAGTAATAACAGAACGATTGCTAATATTATCAAGATTCTTACCTGTAATTGAATTATTTTATAATCAGAGTTTACAAACTGAAACTTTAACAACTATTGAATTTTTGCTGAACAAGAAACTCAAATTACTTTCAACATGCATTTTTTTAGCAAATTTAATAAATGTTATTATATTATAAATTTTATAATAATATTTTAAATAAACTTGATTATATTTAGATATGTATGATATAGATTTCTGTGAAGCATATATTTAATAACGATGCCTTACTTTCGGCAGTAGGTATTACATGACAAAAAAATAATCATGCAATTAAGCGGTAAAAACTTTGATTGAATATTTTTACAACAACGTTCTAATTTCAATTAATTTATGAATTTAATTTCTGATTTTCTTTAAATTTCAGTTATATATTTGATAATATTTCATCTAAAATATATAAATTCATAGACGAAAAAAAATAGATTTTAGTTGTTTTATGACCATATAACTTTCTATTTACTGGCCGATGATGTTGATTCCTGTAAAATAACCTGTCAAATTTTGAGCAATTGTTTTGCAGTACATATTCTTCTGCCAACTTCTATATTGTCTATTTATTAAGTTTTATAAAAACTAGCTACAACTCATTCAATATTAGCATTATTAATATTAGCGTTCTGCTCGAGTATAAGTCCAAGGTCTGAGGAGAACACATTTTTTTTGTATCTCATACACTTTTATAGTTCAGTCTTTTACTTTACTTTTTCACTCTTAGTATCCTGTACCTCTTTTTTCAAATCATTGTTATTTTTTGCAAATCGTCGATCTTCTACATTTTTTTCTAACTGAGATTCTTCATCTTCGAATTCTTATTTAGTCTTCTCATTATATTTTTCAATTTCCAAAAAAAAATTTTTTGAATATCGAAAATATTTCGGATTTTAATTTTAATTTTGGCTAAAATTCCAATGATCAGTTATATACTTGAGATAAATACTTTAAACTTTACAATTATTTTTATATAATTCTTAGAAATATGAGATAAGGTATTTCATTCTAATTCCGCTTCATTGTTTATTTACTTTTCATGTAAATTTCGCCGACCAATTTATAAGCTCGATCTTTTATTCTGCCTATAAAATATGAACAATAAAAGTTTCAGTATTCATAATAATATATTTGAAAACATTTAATATTCTTCGAATATTTCAGTACGGAATGGAAAGTTCCAGCAATTTGCCTTAAGGCACAATGCCATACAAAACTAGTTTTTTATATATCTTGCACAGCAATCAGAACTTACCAGTCGTATAAGCTATTGCACTGATTTAACCTAATACTATACTTAATACTAGTCGGTTCTACATATGGCAACCCAAACAGTTGTCCCATCTATTGAAGCAGCAATGCCGGATGAAGGTTGATTTCACTCGGCAACATATTGCTATCTATATTTTCAAGTGAAAATCGTTGTCACTACTGCTTGATAACAGGCTGTTAGAAGAGGGACAAAACCCGGCACCTCTGATTCATGTCCGTCATTAGAGCCACTTGCCCGCGAGCGAGCCCTGGTCTTATCATTTACTAAAAAGTTTTACTCGTGTTCTATACTATTTTTTACTATATCTAGTGTTTCCTATCCCTGTATCGAACTGATTTAAGTCGTGGTGCCGGTGAGCAAAACCGCGGTGTGGCGTCCGCCAGCACATTCGTAAACGATTCGACACGCCGCAAGTTAAACATGCGGCCCGCGGCCCAGCTGGGGACTGTTTAATGTGCCATTATTTACCATCGATGTTTGTAAATGCGACGAATGAATAAATAAGTTTTTATCGATACTACAACGCGTTTTACATTGATGTGTCAATGGGAAACCGTCGATGTTAAATTATAACAAATGCGAGGAAAATATCACTTTTGAGTTGAAAAGTACATTATAGATTAATGGCTTTTTTGCATAGTTATTTTAAATTTAATTAAAATGGTATGCTCTTTAAATCGTAACTTTATTAATTGGAATGGATCAACATTAATTAATTAATTTTCTCGTTTTGTTCGAAATGCTAAGTTTTCGTCATTTATAAATTGTTAATCAAATATTAATTTTTTATGGCAATAAAAATATTTAGAAAATTACCTAATCTAACTACTTTCTTAGCACAATTTCTTTAATCGCTATCATATCATATCATATGAATAATCTGATAACTTTTCTTCGAGCTTTCTAATTAATTGTTTTATATTTAACTTCCCGTAGGGTAAGTTTAGTAAACGCAAAAAATTGAAAATGAAAATATATATCTTTACGTTTCAAAGGTTTCTGAACATTTTGGCATTCATTAAGATGTATATATGTGTGTACAAATACATTTCTGCGTCGACGATTTCAAGAACACGGATCATCCGATTTGAATGATTCATAAAACATTTAATTTTTATTGGTTCTGATTAATTGTGGCCAAGGAGCATGGGATTTTAGTTCAAAAAGCATTTTACTCGAATTGACGAAATTTACAACTGATGACATTTTTGAGAAGGCATGCCCAGCGCTTCGATTTTTCATTTCTAAAATAGCTACGCAGCGCGATTGCTTTGAAGAAAAAAATCAAAGTTTCGAAATAAATTTAAAATTGAAAAAAAAAACAAAATTTTCAAATGAAAAATTGTGAAAAAAGTTGTAAAACTTTTAAAAGATTTCAATTACTACACGGAAAGTTGAAACAATTTGCCTATGGGCTAGATGCCATTCAACACCAGTTTTTACCATGATTAAAAGCGAAGACTCTATTGATCGTGGACACTTGTGTGGTTGTTTACAAGTCGTTAGATTTCCCTTATGAATTGGTCAATCATAATAGAATTAATAATTGGTTTTATTTGTACTGAAGTAATTTTATTAACTTCTTGTAGGATGGTAAGTTATTATAATCGTCCAAAAATCGAAATTTAATTTTTTTTTCATTCCTTGACGTTTACGGCTACCTCACAATCATAAAAAATGAAAGTGTATGTATGTATGTATGTATGGATACAAATTTTTGCTCCACGTTTTCGGGCGCACGAAGCAACCAATTTGAATGGTTCAAAAAACATTCGATTTCTATTGATAGGGAGATGTGCTGATGAGTTTTGGAACAAAAAATGGAACAAAGAGCGCAGAAAATAAAATCGAGTTTTTGAAAGAACAGAACATCTGATTTGAATGATCCAAAAAAAAATTTAATTCGTAATGACGGAGGGAAGTGGTGATTAGTTTTCGGCAAAGGCACTTTCAGCCGTTTTGGAGATACCGATCTAAATGTGCAAAAATAGCAACTTTTGGGAGAACTAACCGATTTGAATGATTCAAAAAACTTCCTGCTTGCGTTGACGAAACTATTGCTTTTGGGGAAAAAATTTCTTTTCAAAAAAAAAGGTGTGAATATCGAAAATATCTCGGATTTTATTTTCAATTTTACCTAAAGTTCTAAAGCTCACTTATATACTTCACATAAATAATTCAACCTAGCAATTCAGTTTAAATAATTCTTATAAATATTAGACAATGTCCTTCATTTTAAATTCGATTGAGTCAATTTTGATTATTTACTATTCTGTAAACATATAAGTTACAATATTACATAAATCTATTTGAAAACATTTAATGTTCCTCAATTATTTCATTGCGGTACGGGAAGTTCCAGCAATTTGCCTTAATGCACGATGCTATACACACCACTAGTTTCTTTTACATTATTGTTTCTCTCATCTTATGTCCATCTTATGTTCATGGAAACCTGTCTTAAATTTCCGTACCTGTGAACTCGCTGGATCTTAATTAAGATATAAAGAATAACAACAGTGGTTGCCGTGCTGTTGTATTATAAAAACCTTAGCGTCGGGAAGATTATAGAACCGAAAATTTCGGTAAGATCTCGTATCACATCTGCTCTACAAAAAGCACGATGAACATAATACACAACAGCGCGCCATGTGATTAGACCGTCAAGCTGAAGTAATGACTCAATCCAGCTTTATGCCATCAATTCTGGAATTAATCTACCTCTTTAGTGCGGCTTGGCAACATTTTATAGCAATCTATGCGGTTATAAAATAGCCAATTATATATTTTTTTCTAAAATTAAATCTTCAAAAGTCTGACTTTGATAAATCGTGGTTTTTAATGCTAATTATGATCTTATGCCTTATGCAATGCTTCATAAGGCAATTGGTTATGATGTAACTGAAGCAAGAAAGAATTGCAATTTGTCAAAAAGTGTTTGTTGTTCGATGTCGTCAAATTAAATAGAAGGTTTGGAAGGATTTGCAAAAGAATTTGGATGAATGACGATTTATGCTCGAAGAAAAGCAAATGCGATGAAGTATGCAGTAGAAAAAAATTAAATTAGTGGGGCGCATGGCATCGTGCCTTAAGGCAAATTGCTAGAACTTTCCGTAAATATTTTTTTATTTTTTTTTTAAAAGATTAACATTTTTGATTGAATTGAATTTTACTTCGAAAAATTAGTTTTTTAGAAATTATAAATTTTTGACAAAAAATTACTTTTTTTAGAAAAAAAAACTATTTGAAAAAAATTTTTTTTCTTTATTTTGAAATATTTTGGAAATTTTGAACTTTTTTCAAAGCAATCGTACTGCTTTAACTGCATATAGACGAAATGTGAAAGCGCGTAAGCGTCGCGTCGCCGTCATACGAATAAACATCATTGGTACGGAATCCATAAGAATGTAAACAAAATTTATACTTATTGTTAAAATCTCTATAAAATATCAGATAATTTGTTGAGCATATGTCTAATGATTATTTTTGACCGCCAAATGGCTTTTTTTTACTTTTTTACTAGATCTCCGAAACCGATAGACCTGTCTTCATGAAAATTTAACCAGTTCTTCATCTTGCTAATACAAGTAAAATGTTTTTTTAGTTATTAAATTGGACGCTCCGTTAAAAAACTGAGTTACCGTTTGTGGCACATTTACCCGTATCTTCGAAACGACTAGACTTGCCTATGCCAAAAAAACTAATCAGCACGTCTCCTTATCAACAGCAATAGAATGTTTTTTGAATAATAGAAATTGGTTGATTCGATCGTGTTTCCGAAATCGTTGACGAAAATGTTAACTTCCACAACCGAACACCGTTGACTTCCCGTAGGGTAAGAAGTTATAGTAATCGCAAAAAAAATCGAAAATGAAAATTTTTATATATCTTTACGTTTCAGAGGTTTTTGAACATTGAACACGGTTCAACCGATTTAAATTATTCAGAAAACATTCGATTTCTATTGATAAGGAGACGTGCTGATTAGTTTTTGACATAGGCAGATCGAGACGTTTTGAAGATCAGGGCAAAAGCTGCCAAAAACGGTAAGTAAGTTTTTAAGAGAACGGAGCGTCCGATTTTAATAATTCAAACACATTTTATTTGTATTGACAAAATGAAGAACTGATTAAATTTTTGGGAAGGCAGAAAGGCAGACATACGCACATCAAACTATCAGATATTATATGGTGATTTTAATAATGCGTATCAATTTTGTTTAGTGGCGAGCATAACTCTTTGGTAGCGTGTTCGATTCACACGACAGGGATCTTCGGATCAAATCCTGACTATGTCTTAGAATTTATGAAAAAAAAGTGTAGTTAATTTGAAACCAAATAAAATTGTATTTGTTAAATAGAATTTGAATAAAAATTAAGAAAAATAGGAATAATAATTCGAATTGAATTGATTGAATTAGGAGTAAGAAGAGAAATATTGGAACTTAAAAGAAGAATGAAGAAAAAAAATGGAATGAAGCTGAAAGTTAAATAGAATTAGAAATTTGAAAAAGAGCAAGAATTGAAGAAAATAAGAAGAAGAAAAATTAAGAAGAATATAGAATAGGATACATAAATAGATTGAAAATGATATAAAAAAATTAGAATGTAAATAAATAAAAATGTTGTAGGTGGCTAAATGCTCAGAGTAAGCGAGGCCAAATAAATTTTAAAAAAAAATACATTTTTATGAGTTCCGTAACATCGTTTGTCTGCGAGACGGCGACGCAGCGCTTATGCGCTTCGATAGTGCGACTCTATGCAGCAAAAGCAGTGCGATTGCTTTGAAAATAGTTCAAAATTTCCAAAATATTTCAAAATAAAAAAAACTTTCATAATTTTTTTTTTCCAACAGTCAATTCTTTTTAAAATTTCCAAATTCTCAAAAATCCATTTTTTCAAAGTTAAAAAAAAAACTTTTTTATAAAATTTAATTTTAGGTACGGGAAGTTCCAGCAATTTGTCTTATGGCCACGAAACCATACACCACTATTCTTAATAAATACAGCATACAAAAGTTACTGTTCTAAATGAAACATTATAGAACTTATTATTTCTATAAAACCTTCATAAAATATAATATTTAAAATCTTACATTTTGAATTATTATAGCATGAAAGTTAATAAGTGCTACCTTATACATTTGCCGGCCACTTATTTCGAAACATTCAATTATCTCGGGGGATACTTAGGAATAAACAAAGAGAACCCCATAGCATTTTATTTTTACAGCCAGCCTTGCACCTGCTTCGTAATTCTTTAATATCAAACGCAAATAAAGAAGCGTTAAAAGTAAAACAAGATTGCTTATTATAAACCAACATGGACTTTGCCATCACTAAGCAATTTTGGCTGTAGAAATTGCTCACTTCCTCAATAGTGAAATTAGTAATTAAATTTGTCATTTTCAGTTTATGTTGGATTAGTAATACGTCTCCTGTGTAATTAATTGTTGTTAACTTCCCATAGGGTAAGGTATAGTAATCGTCAAAAAATCGGAAATAAAAATGTTTGCATATCTTTTCGTTTGAGAAGTTTCTGAACATTTGGCATACTTTATTGTTAGAAATAATGGATGTGAAATTTGTTTCCCAGATTTTTTTTAAAATAACATTTGGTGGTCGAAAATCAGGTAATTCCGACAATATGGATTTGGAGTACCAAAAACTTTCAAGAAAATTCAAAATTTACAACAAAAAAATTAGTTTTGAAAAAGTTTTCAAATAATATTAGTATTTTTAAAAATTATCAAATTTTGCAAAAAAATTATAATTTTTAAAAAAGGCATTTTTTCAATATTCAAATTTTTCAAAGTTCTCAAATTTTCAAAAATATTTGAAAAAAAAAATGGAAATTCTCAAAAATTTAAATTATGGTACGGAAAGTAACAGCAATTTCCTTAAGGCACAATGATATGACCAGTAGTC
>NW_020539726.1:18619298-18716029 GCF_003426905.1 Ctenocephalides felis
TATATATATATATATATGGCTATATGGCTATATATATGGCTATATATATGGCTTAATGGTTTGCTTCCCTGGCACAATACATGTTTACTAAAATTAATGCCAACATCACAGATGCAAATTTTACTATATTGGCTACATTGCTAACATGCCCTGCCCTTTAAAGAACGTCAAACTTCGCTGTTGTACAAGCCGGTTCGTGCCGGTAATAATTTCTGTCACAATCCCTTAATTTTTATCAGGGATATTAATATTTTATAATGTGATTTTAGGCAGTTCTATCAATAAAATAAGTTTTTATATATCATTAAGATTACGCTTCAATTAACTTTTACAATGGCATCTAAAGATTTAGTGAAACAAGTTTCTCCATGGTATTCAAGGTATAAAGCAAATTTTATTTATATTTAAATGGCGTTATTTATTAATTATTAACTAATAATTTTCTAGTGCTGAATGGAGGCATGTGTTTAGTTTAGTGTTCTCGTCTGAATATGTGAATCGATTGGAAGGTTTGAATTATATGAAAATGTGGAAAGTTAGAACACCGTATTTGTCTGGAGGAATACAAGGGACGATGGAAATTCTTGAAGCAGTTTTGTATGATGAGAATCCTGACAATGATAATCAAAGTAATAGAACAAAACAAACAGTATACTCTATGGCAATAATGCGGTTAGTATTTGCTATTGGTTAAGTTTTGGTATTTCACAAATTTTGTTAAATTTTTGCATCTATCTTATCTTTTGCCAATAAAAATAAATAGAACTAATAGACAATTTTAATGAGATCAAAGATCTATCAAAGTGAAAGGGGGGCATAATGTTTTTGGAAAACTTAAGGTGGGTTATGGCCCATAATTTAATGTAATCCTGTGCATTATTTTAATGTTCCAGCAATACCAGTGATTCACAACATTTTCCAAACATCTTAGGGCTTCCGAAAATGATATAATTCCCTATCCATACAAAATTTTGAATTTTAAAAAAATATTTTGTTCCTGAAGAAATATAAATATGTTTTAAGAAGAAATGACTATATAATTACTGTAAAATTATAAGTAAATTTTCAAAACAATCTTATTACTGATGCTTCCTGCACATTGCATTTTGTATTAAATTCTAACTTATTTAGCTTTAATCTCAAGCCTCCATGTTTGTTTTATCAAGTCTATTTTTCATCAATAAATCATAGCAATTTCTTATACATTTGGTTACATTTGAGCTTTTGGTTTCAGTTTCTCTATATAGCCAGTGTTGAGTCAATTTTTAAACTGTACCCCAGAATTTACAAATTGTTTATGTTTGCACATTGGGAATCACTGACCTATACAGCAGTATAAAATATGTTTTGGTGGCACAATAATAAATTATTTCAGAATTACTCAAACTATAATGTATATATGAAAATACATATACTACAATGTATATAATAGTTTGTGCTTAGAATTTTGCTAATTTATATTCTTTTTTTTAAAGAAAAAAAATCATGACTGATGATTTAAATTTGAAATTAATAACAAATTTCATTTATTTCAGGTGGCTCAACTTAATAACTGACTCAACAAAGTATAATACATTGTATCATACTGCTCAAAATTTACAAATTCCACATTGGATTATTATATACGCCATGCAGTCGCTCATAGTACAGAATTAACACCTATAGCTTTGCTTAGAGAGGCCTCACAATATGCATTAAAATGGCTTTATGAGATGTATTGGAAATTAGAAAATGAAGAAATAATTGATTATATTATTACAGACAGTATAAGTGAACCAGAAGAAAATAATTACAAACAATATTTGGAGAGATTCTTGTTGATTTATGATAATGTTGTGATATACATCGGTGAATACAGGTTTGAAATTAATAATAATAAATTTGAATTAATTCTGAATAATACTATCTTCATTATTTCCTATTTTCAAGCTTACTTATCTAATTAAAAATTATTGTCATATAATGAATATAAAGGCATTATTCAAAATTCATGTTTTTTAAAGAACATTGATTGAAAGTATATATATTTAAGAATATTTAATTTGAAATACAATATTTATAAATCAATATTGTGAATATTGCTCTGAACTGATTATATTATTTAGGCTTTCTGCAGAAAATTTGTTCCTAAATCTAATTTACTTTTAGGTTTAAACGAATCTGTGACATAAATATACATAAATTGAAAAAAGACTTGGTAACTGATGTTGATAATTTATTAATGAATCCTAATACATATGTATCCGAACGCTGTTTCTTGAAATCTTTATTATTCATTGTAATTAAGAGAATAAATCAAGTCATCAAGAAGTACAAAGAGAACAATAAATTCATTGATGTCTATGTGGATAGTCTATTAAACTGTAACAATTTCCTGAGTAGAAATATTTTGCCCAAGGAGAATGCCTATTATAAAGATTATGTGAAATTATGGATGCCACTTCTGGACCACTTACATGTTGCAAATGCTCTGCCGTGCTTGGTCAAGAAATTAATTGATGTGTCTTGTTCTGATAAGTCTGATAGAGGAATCTTTGCATATACATGGCTTGAATATGTTTTGAATGGCCTCGCAAAGTGTAAATCTGTACAAAAAATTACAGAGACGAATTATGTAAGTTAATTTCATTACAATCCACATAGATCATATTGTATTTAAAATATTATTTTAACTGGAAATAATTTATGAATAATATCAAGCTCTATTATAAATACAATTAGGGTACTATTTTAAATCACAAAGTACTTGTAATATTTTGGTATCTAAATGTTATATCTACCCTTCTTATATAAATATATTTTTAATATTGAATAATTTTTTTTTTAGTCGAATCCACCAACAGTAAAGAGGGCAATAATGGAAGCAAGTGCAGGTTTGCCGGAAATTACTTCACCTGTTATGTTCAGACCGGAACTTCCTTTAGATAAATTTTTTTTGAGCATGGATGCATTAAAATATACTTTATTAAATAATTCTGGAGTTCCGAATGGAAAATACTGGAAAATGTAAGCAGTCAAATTGATATATCTAACTACCCATTTTTCAATAGACCAATAAATATTTATAAACTTTATTAACAAATACAAAATTAAACTAGTTGTAAATAGCATTTTGCCTTGAGGCAAGTTACATTAAATTCCTGATACGTATTCATAATGAATTTAATTAATGAGAAATGAGATTCAGCTCTTTAGTCAAATGTTCAACTGTTTATTTTCAGAATAAAATTTTTGCTTTCATTAAAAATCGATCAGAGCTGTTCCAATTGATATTTTTCAAACCCTTAATATTTGTAATTGTATAAATTAAATTACTTTGTTTACTTCTCCTTAGGGAAGTTAAAAATAAGTAACACAAGATAGGTCATATTCTATAACATAAATTTTCAATATATTAGTATCTCAATTTTTAGTCACTGATTAAATTTTTCAGTTTATTAGATCTGATGAGAAGAAAAATTGCCTCCAGAAGCCATTAGTACGATAGACAGACTACAGAACTTAGTAAATAGTAAACGCTGTGATCTTGATATTCCATTAAATCCAGACAATACTGAAAGAAAAATATACACTGTTGAGGATGTAAGAAAAGCTAAATTAGAACATGACATAAAAAATCAGGTTGACAATGCCGAGCAAACAGTGACTGTGAATGGTACTGGAAATAAAAAAGAAAACAATCCTGATGCTATCTGGAGAGAAGTTGATGGTGAGTGTCTATGTAATATATTTAGAAACAAATGCATATCTTTAATATTTATGCAAAATATTAGTATAAAATATTGCTATTAGTTGCCATGAAGAATATCTATTACTTGTTCAGGGATTTGAATCATTATAATATTGATATCTCACTAATCCCCACAGTAATAATTATTTCAATTAATTATATAAGAGTAAATTGTATCAAGAAATCAGTTTAATCTGTACTTTTGGCATTCAGTAAATAGGTTACAGATTGTTTTTATATCTTCTAGTTTTACCTCTCTTTTAATTTATAAGAGAGTTATATAAACATTCTCTATTCTCTCTGTTTCAAACTGTTTTCATCAATTTGATAAATTTATAAATTTCCTTAACATTGAATTCTTTTCTAAATCTTCTCAATGTTATGAACCAGTTTACTTGATATTAAATAGACATAGAAATTGAATCTATTTGATATGCTTAAATTCGAATTGAATAGTATTATTTTAGTTATTTTGTTCTTTTAGAAAATATATATATTCCGAATATTACATATTTTTCAGATGATATTGATTGGTCCACAATTCCATTCGGTGCTTTACCTAGCAGTCTGCAAACTTAAAATGTATTAAATAATACACAAATGACAATAATTTTATTATATTTATAATACTTAAACAATGTTTAGTTTGCAATCATATGTGGATTGCAAATTATTCTGCATTAGAAAAATGCATTTAAATATATGGAGTAAACTGATTCTTTGTTTTATTCTAGACTCTTTCTTCACATTAGTTCTTTATTTTCAGACTATATTTGCTAGATCCCAGTCTTGCTCTATGTCTATGTCGCTATAAATCCTTATATTCTTGTCTGTAGTAATTGTTGCTAATTGATAATTAGCAGAGCTGTGAGAATCTCTATAAAACATGACATGCATACATTTCTCAACTAAACTTTCAGCTTCAAATTGAGTCATGTATGGTTTGTCCGGGTTTAAATATTCTCGAATTAGCGGTGTTGCTAGATAACTGCCCAAACCTGTGGCAACCACACGGTCTGTATAAGCTGTTCCTAAATTGTCCACAGTACCTGTGGAAAAATAAATAGCAGTTGAATGTTTTAACTCATTTAATAATTATAATATTAATATTATTTATAATAATAATAAGAATATTATTGTTATAAATATCCCAAAGAAGTAATTTGAAACTTCACCAGAAAATAGTATTTCATTATTTACGCTTTTCGAAGTTTTAAGTCATTTTGAATCGTCTCACACCAATTTGGAAAAGGCATACCAGCTTCGTTTTGTCAACATTTTTTCTGATACTGCTGAACCGTTAAGGCATTTGATGAAACTCGTTAGGGACTTTCTATGATTAGTTTTTTCGACACGATATGTTAAATAATTAGTATCTAAGTGTAAATTTTTTACTTCCCGTAGGGCAAGTTATAGTAATCGCAAAAAAATCGAAAATGAAAATTTTATATATCTTTACGTTTCAAAGGTTTCTGAACATTTTGGCATACCTTAGAAAAAATGGATGTATGTGTGTGTGTGTGTATGTGTTGTGTGTGTATGTGTGTGTGTGTGTGTGTGTATGTATGTATGTACGTGTGTGTGTATGTATGTGCGGATACAAATTTTCGTCGACGATTTCGGGAACACGGATCAACCGATTTGAATAATTAAAAAAACATTCGATTCGTATTAATAAGGAGACGTGCTGATTATTTTTTGGCGCAGGGAGGTCTAGCCGTTCCGAAGATACGGGGCAAAAAGTGCCGAAAACGGTAACTCATTTTTTAAGAGAACGGAGCGTCCGATTTTAATAATTCAAAAAACATTTTACTTATATTGACAAGGTGAAAACCCGATCAAATTTTCATTTGATCTCATCAAAAATTTCATTTGATTTCATCAAAAATGCCATTTGGCGATCAAAATGATCATTAGACTTATGCACATCAAATTATCAGATATTTTATAGAGATTTTAACAATAAGTATACATTTTTTTTACATTTCTATGGGTTCCGTACCAATGCTTATGCGTTAGACGGCGGCGCGCATGTCGTCTCTATGCAGTTTAAGCAGTGCGAATGCTTTGAAAAAAAGTTCAGAATTCCAACATATGTCAAAATGAAGAAAAGATTTTTTTTCAAAAAATTTTTTGTTTTCAAAAAAAAAATTTTTTTCTCAAAAAAAATTTTTTTTCAAATAAAAAATTTTTTTTTCAAAAAAAAAGTAATTTTTTGTCAATAAATTATAGTTTTCAAAAATCTTTTTCAAAGTAAAATTTTTCAAAAATGTTATTCGTTTTTTAAAAAAAAATAATAATTTTGGTACTGGAAGTTCCAGCAATTTGCCTTAAGGCACGATGCCCTAATTGCCTTAAGACAGAATTCCACTTATTTTGTCAAAGTTTTCTCCAAAATTTTTTAACCTATTTTGAGAATTCTTGAGAAAATTTTGGTGAAGAACGGCACCGGCTTGGAAATCATCGCATTTCTTGATATTGAGCTTGCCCAGGTTGGGCTAGAACCCAGGACTAGATTTATAGAGTTCCGAATACAATTCTAATGATCATTTATATCAAGTTTATTTCTCGTGAGACCCACCTAAATAAGGTTTTTTTTCGCTCGACTCCAGCGATAACATAGTGATTCCAAAGCGGTCGCAAAGCACTTCTTCTGCCATAAACAACTCGTGTCAGCCAGGTGTGCAATTCACTAGGAAGCAGAATACGACCATCATTGAACTGAACATCATCTGTAACCATCTCCTTAATTCGCTTCAACAAATGCTGATAATCCGCGAAGTCGCCGCTGCAACCTAATACTATGTTTTCATTTATCTGCGAATTCGAAAGAAATATTTTAAACATAATGGCATATTTAGCCCGGTCAATTTAAACCTAAAATCAAGGTAAAGGTTACAATAATTCATAATGGGCTAACTTGGCAAATCGCGAAAAAGTCATTTTTTTACCTTTGACCTTGTGCAGTTTTTGTAGCTCGCATCGGAACGATGAGGACCTTTGAGTTTTCTTTTATAATTGTATTTTGAACAATGTTGCCCAGTTACAGCCCATTATGAATTATTGCAACCTTGAATGCGTAAATTGTCCGGGTAATTGTCGATATATATATGCATATACGAGGTCTGTTCAAAAAGTACCCGAATTTTCGTTTTTTCAAAAAAATATTTATTTATTCGTCTACATTAATGTGGTCCCCTTCAAAGTAGTCCCCCCCAGATATAATACACTTATGCCAGCGTTTTTTCCAATTTTCGAAGCACCCTTGATATTCACTTTTTGATATGTCCTTGAGCACTCTCAGCGATTTTCTTCAATCGAGGAAAACCGCCGTCCTTTCATGGGTCTCTTCAACTTTGGGAATAGGAAAACGTCACACGGAGCCATATCTGGTGAATTTTTGCACTTTGCAACACTTTATTTCATTTTTTACGCAAAATTTAATACAAATTCTTTGACTTTTCAATTCTTCCATTGTAAAAATCGCCGAGCTCAGAAAAACACGTCGAACCTTAGCGACTACCACAGACAAAGTAAACAGTGAATATAGCTGAAATTTCATCATACTTTAGGGGCATGTATACCAAACACAATAAAAAAAATTTTGACAATCAGACACTCCAGACCCGCGAAATTTAATTATTAGTAATTCCGGGTACTTTTTGAACACACCTCGTACATAATACTTTTTTAAAATATTTTGTGCCCGTAGTTCGTTTTGATCTCTTTGTATACTGAATTTGCACTATTTATTTTGTGATTAATATTACTAGACTATTATACTGATGATTTTTTTAGATGCAGTAATGCCGGGGAAGGCATTGCTCATTTGGAAACATATTGCTATCTATTTTTTATTTCCAAGTGAAAATCGTTGACACTACTGCTTGACATTAGGCTGTCCGAGGCAGGCATCGCTCCTGGGACCTCACAACTTGGATAAATTAAATTCATTTTTCAGTCATTTTTGCTATTGAGATGTGAACATGAAATAACAATTCAACTAAAAGTTGAGTCTTTGGTATGGATGATACCTAAGATACTAAGATAAGGTAATACCTTAATTTTATATTTTTATTTAAGTACGTAAATCTTATATACTTAAAAAATACTACTCAATTACCCTTATAATTCGTCTTTTGCCAAAATATTTCGCCATGTTATTAAAGGTGATTTGCGAATCACCAGCCATGGTGACTCCTTTATCAAATCTTACGGCTACCACTGATGTTGTTGTTGATACTGGATAGTATCTAGATGGTTCTTCGATTCTTGGTATTTTATATTGGTCCAGATACTGATCGATTATTCTTTGAGTTTCACCTGTAAAAAAACACATTTTAAAATTTCAATATATACTACGTGTAAAATGGATTATTCCTTAATTTTTTGTTGGAATCTGAAATAAAAATGAAAGTAAAATAACAGCAATATTATATTATATAATAGTGAGCAAAAGTTTGTTTTGAATGATTATGATACATATAGTTTGTTACTACTTTATCATTATAATGCGTAAATTGTTTAGTGCTACTTTTGAGTTCAGAAAAATATTCCGTTTCGAAAATGATCTGAATATGAAACTTTTCTTACTGAAAATATTTCGCAAAAAGATAAGTACTTTTAATTAATTTTGTTCTCAAATGCTTACAATTTTTTATATTGTTTGTGAAACAAATTGTGACATTATGAAATTTTGCACGGCAAACCTATAATATTCTTGGCTTTTAGTTAAGACCGCTAACTTCTTATTAAAAAAAAAACGTCTCGGTGGATAATTACCGAAAACTAACTAGCACGATTTGCAACAAATATCTAGATTTAGAATTTTTGGCTAAAACTTGAACTCATCTGCCAATTATAAGAAAATAGTTCGGTTATTCATCTAAAACTAATCACTTGATCCATTTTCGAGATTCACACGACTGCAAATTTTTTGTAATCAGTGCAATTTTTTTGTGAAAGAAAATCGACTAAGGGTCAAATTTTAGCTCATATACAAACATACTATTCCCAATTTTAGTGTAAGAACTGGTTCAGAGAAAGTTCCAACGCCAAGAAAACATAACAGTGACTTGTTAACTTTGAAATTTTTTTAGAAAACCAACTTTTTCGGGATGTTAAAAATATTTAAAATTAGAATTGATATTAAATGAAAATGGTTTTTAACTTTCCGTAGGGTAGGTTATTGTAATGGTCCAAAAATTGAAATTGAAAATTTTTGCATATATTTACGTTTTGAAGGTTTTTGAATATTTTGGCACACCCAATTTTATTTATCTATGGGCATACCTTGCAAAAAATGGATGTGTGCGTGTATGGATACAATTTTTCGTCCACATTTTCGGGCGTACGGATCGACCGATTTGAATGGTTAAAAAAATATTTGATTCTTGTTAGGGAGATGTGATGATTGGTTTTTCGTAAAAGTCGGTACAGGAATGATCCAAAAAACATTCTATTCAAAGGCAGGTCCATCCGTACCGGAGATACGGAGCAAAATATGCAAAAAATACAGTTTTTACAGAAAATAAGCATCGAATTTGAATGGTTCAAAAAACTTTGTGCTTGTATTGACGCAACAATTGTTTTTGGGAAACGAAAATAGAACTTTTTTTTTCTTTTTTCTTCAAATAACTTTTTTTTTTGAGTATCGAAAATAATTCAGATTTTTAAAATTTTAATGGGAAGTTTCAGCAATTTGCCTCAATGCACGATGACATACATCACTAGTGTTTAATTATGTTTATAGTAATTTTTACATCAGTCTTGAAATGAACAAGTAAAATGAAAATATTGAAAAATATGATTAATAAAAATCAAACGCATATACTACTTGAAATTGGGGATTTTTTTCAGAAATTTTTCCAAGTACTTGCTTGATAAGAATGCATGAAACATGAAAGACTAATAGAATGATCATTTTTACATTGTTAAATAACTTGAACAACTTGTTTTGCTAACATCATAAAATATATATCATGCGCATCTTTCCATTTTATGAACCGAGTGTTTTGTCTAATAAAAATGCGAAATATTTTCTTCTTAAACTCTCAAACATAAACTTGACATTTTATTCCTTTTTAGCATTACTTAAGGATCGATGCACACACGCGAAGGAGCGGGTATGAATGCGTGACCCGCGTTCGCGTACCGCCTGCCGTTTCGCCTTTCGCCGTTTGTATTTTCTGATGTTTTTACGTTTTGTCTGTAAAAAATGATAAAAGTTTACACATAAATGGTAATAGAATAGAGGTATCATAAAACCGGGGATTCGGGCCAAGTCGTAGCGGCTGTTCAACAGATAAAGTTACGGTATAACTTGGATTATGAAAGTTTCCGAATATATTATAAAATATATAACACTGTTGTCGTCGTCTAAGAGTTGATCGCATTTCCGCTTCTCAGAGTCACCAACCGCTGTTCGTCACGATCCTTTGGAAATAACAACCGAGTTTTGACAGAAAACCATGGGGCACGATCACAACATAAACTTCAGAGAGCTGCCTGCATTATTATACGAATTTGAAATGCATTAAGAAAGCATTTCTCGAGTATAATTTTGTTTATTATTGACGCGGGAAAACTCGGAAAGTTTTCTATATAATTTAAGATTATATATCGTACTGTATTGTCGCATTTAAAGTTTTAATAACATCTTTTGTCTGAAGCAAATTCGTACTCTTATGATTTCGTTCGCATAGTATAGTATTATATTATTTTCAAGTATATGTTCATCATAATGAAAATATAAATGAAATCATGATTTTTTAGAGAAAATCACAAAAGAGTTATTTTTACTTATTCATTTAGCTACTTGTGACACGTGCAATTACAAACTATATAATTTTAAGTTTTTTTGATGTTTGAACTTATAATGTTTTATTTGACTCCGAAATTGGAAATAGTATGTATGTGTTCGCATGCGAGCCAAAATTTAACTATTCGACAACGTTTTTCCAAATTAAATATTTCACACTTGATGATAAAATTTAGTAGTATAGCATTGCGCCTTAAGGCAAACTGCTGTAACTTCACGTTTTTGTAAAAAATTTACAAAACTAAAATATGTATAAAGAATTATTACTTTTTTGTTTTACACAGGATCATAATATCACTGCATAAATATTAAATTTATTCAATTTCATTTCATTTCATTTTATTTCAAAGATACATTTTTCAACTCACTTCCCGTAGGGTAAGTTATAATAATCGCAAAAAATCGAAATTTTTATTTACCTTTACGTTTCAGATGTTTCTGAACATTTTGGCATACCTTAGAAAAAATTGATGTATGTGTGTGTGTGCGCGTGTGTGTATGTATGTGCGGACAATTTTTCATCGACGATTTCGAGAACGCGGATCAACCAATTTCAATAATTCAAAAAACATTCGATTTCTATTCATAAGGAGACGTGCTGATTAGTTTTTGACAAAGTTTTCTGAAGATACGGTGTAAGAAGCGCCAAAAATGAAAAATAAATTTTTGAGAGATGATTCAAAAAACATTTTATATGTACTGACGAAATGAAGAACTGATGAAATTTTTGGAAAGGCTGAAATTTTGGATAAAATTAAACATATGCACATCAAATTACCAGATATATTATAGAGATTTTAATAATAAATATAAAATTTGTTTACATTTCTATGGGTTCTGTACCAATATTCATCCGTTAGTCTGCGACGCGGCGCTTACGCGCTTTGATATTTCGTTTCTACGCAGTTAACGCTGCGCGATTGCTTGGGAAAAACGTTCAAGACAAAAATGGAATTTTGGAAAAAATTCTAGGCAAAAATGAATGAGGAAATGAACTTTTCAAAGCTTTTTTAAAAAAAATAATTTTCGGTACGGAAAGTTCCAGCAATTTGCCATAAGGCACGGTGCCATGCCCACTAGTTTGTCCAAGTTTTCGCAAAAAAATCTGAAGTTTTGACAATTTAAATAAATTGGAAACAGTGCTGACTAGTTTTTGGTAAATTTCGTCCTGGGCTGTTTCTTTGTAATTAAATGTCGAAACAAATTCTTGGCTATTTTGATGTATATTTGTATGACGAAAATGTTCATGGTCTGATCAAAAATCTCAAAGTATCATAGAGCTACAAAAATTGATCAATTATAAAAATCCACCAAAGTTTGGAATAATGGTCTTACCAAAAATCTCAAAATATCATACAGCTACAAAAAATGGATTAATTATAAAAATCGATCAAAGTTTGGAATAAAGATCTTATCAAAAATCTCTAAATATCATAGATCTATGAAAAGTACATTAATTATAAAATCCATAAAAGTTTGGTTTAATGATCCGTGTCAAAATTTCAAAATATCGCTGCAATTTGAAAAGTTGCTAAATCTCGTTACTTATTGATTAAGTCGATATTTTACTTAAGGCAAAATGCCATTTAGGCTTTGTCATTTTACAATATTGTGCATATATCATAAAAGCAAGCATTCGTTCGAATTGCAATAGTTTTCGAATAAAACTTTGGACGCTTCTGCAACTTTTCTATACAAAATATTGTTAGGACATTGCGGAAACGATTTGTGTAGATTTTATCATTTATTCCCGTATCCAGACATAAGCATACGTTATCTGCGAGCATAATATTTAAATAATAAACCTTACAACTCTATAGAGTGTATGATTTATTCATAAAATTTTTGCCAAGTCCTATGCGGCAGCAAGAATACGAAGTTGATTGATTAAATCGCATACTAAACCCCAGGATATTTACGTTTTGATTGGGTTCTACCCACAATTTGCTTTATTTGTACGTACATATTCCTTCACACATCCAACGTGTTAAGGAATATATGTATACATATGTAATATATGTAGTAATATAATAACGCTTCTTAACCTTTAAGTAAAATACAACTCGATTGATTTATTCAGTCTAGCCCCATTTGGACTGAAGCACCGAGCCGAGCATTTATTCTCGGAAAATAATATATAATAATTATTCATTTAAATTTATAGCTGATTTTTTGTGCGATTATATTCAGTTTGAAAATTATCTTAATCGATTCTTGTTTTATTGCGTTCAGTTTATTTGCAATTGTATTCTTCATAAATCATTTTAAATATTAATATCTTTGTTTTATATTGTTACTTGGAAGAGATTAAATGTAATTCATATAATAATGCTATGCTATTACAAAATCGCTTTTTCAATGGTAATTTTGAAATTTATGGTAAATTCCTTAAATAACTTTCTAATATAACAATAATATTATTACTCTTCTTATTTCACTTAAACTATATTACGAATTCTATTATTGATTTAGATGAAAATTCGTTTACAATCATTATTTCTGAAGAAAACTAGTAACGCATGGCATCGTGCCTTAAGGCAAATTGCTGGGACTTTCCGTACCATAATAAAATATTTGAGGAATATTAAATGCTGTAACTTTTATTATTCGTATTTTATAGACAAAATATAAGTGTTTTTAAATTGGACGACAACATTTATATATGTTTACATGAAAAGTAAATAAACAAAAAATAATTATGCGGAGTTAGTATGAAGGACCTTATCTCATATTTGTAAAAATTATATAAACTGAATTGCAAAGTTAAAATTATTTATTTTAAAAATATGAGTTAGCTTCAGAATTTTAGCTAGAATTATAATTTAAATCTGAATCATTTTCGATATTAGAAAAAAAATTTCTTTTGAAATTAACATGTTTTTGTTGAAATTGCGCAAAAGCTAATTATTTCCTCACACTGTCATCACAAGCAAAATTTTGAATCATTGGTACGTTCTCCTAAAAACTGCTATTTTTGCACTTTTTGCATCGATCTCCAAAACGGCTGAACCTGCTCTTGCAAAAGACTAATCAGCACGTCACCAATTTCTGAACCAATTTTGAAAGTTTCAAAACTTTTGCTAAGGGCGTCTATTAATCACGTAAACGATTTTTAGGGATTTTTTTCTCCCCCCCCCCCTTTCCCTTGATGATACGTTGGGATATTTAAAATTACCTTCCTTCTCCACCAAACATCACGTGCTCTTTTTAGTTAAGTGAAATTTTTTGAAGAAATTGTTCAAATTGAAAAGATCGTATTTTTTTGAGAATGTTTGAATTATTTTTAAAAATTCAGGTAAAAAATAAATACATGTGATATCTTACTAGACCCCTTTCTCCCCGTAAATTTTTCGAATTTCCTCTCTCCCTAAAGCCTCACTTGATTAATTAAGGTGACCATATATTTTTTTAAGTCAAAACCGGGACGGCAAATTTTAGTTACGCTAATCCGGGACGGAGGGTATATAACAGTTTTTTTATATAAATCTTTTTTTATAAGAATGGCGGACTTTTAGTAAGAACTTTATCATTCGATTATATGCAATACTTTTTATCTATGATATTATAATTTATATCGATCTATATATGTTCTTCACGCTTTTGAACTTTGTATATAATTCTATCCAATTTTATTCATAAATAATTTGAAAAAACTAGCACTTGTTCGTTTGTTTTCATAATTTTTGTTAATTCATCTGTTAATTTTTGAAAAACCGGGACGATCCGGGACAAAAGATCTAAATCCGGCACAAATAATGCTTTTAAAAAAACCCGGGACACAAGGTGGAAATCCGGAACAGTTCCGGCCAAATCTGGACGTACGGTCACCTTAGATTAATGGACGCCTTAAGATATCAGTTGGGAATCGTGGTGGATAGTAGATGACGAAAATACTTTAACTTTTTCACATCGATCCAAAATCAATGAGTTTATTAAAGTATATAAATGAATAAGTATTTTAATACGTATTTGCATAATAATTAAACCATAAACTGAAATTCTGTAAAGTTTACAACCTGTTCGTTTCGTGTGTCATTTATAACTGCTCTGGGAGCGCCAGCCTGATCAAACATGCATAGATATTCGCACTAACTCGCACACTTCAGAGGGAAGGAGCATTTCCAGACGTCTCGAAATGAATCGAGAACTAATTTGTTTGATGGATTTCTGAATGTACGGGCGAAAGATACCTTTGTAAATGATTCACACACGGCTCTGATCAACCATACAATGTTTGAAGAGGATCTGATTAATCCATCACAGATCAAACGATATTGAGGAATTAAAATCGACTATTCGATTAGTAGTAGGTTATATGTTACGCTCCAGTTTTGCAATGTAGTTTCAGATTACAAATGAGTATTTCGATGATATGTAGTTATGCATATTCAATGAATAATTTATCAGTGTGCCAATAACTTACATATTTTTTTGTAAAAATCACGTAATTGCATATGTGATTTTTAGTATACAGCTCTTTTGCATTGCCAGGTTTGGAAAATAATAGCCAAATAATAATAAGGCATAATTAAATACTTAGCAAAAAGCAGGGATCTATAACATAGATCCACAAAAAACGCAGTATTGGTTTGGGAAAAGAGAAAACCAGAATTTTTGGTTTAAAATTTTGGTTTATCGGTTTAAAACTGTTTTATGGTACAATTGCTAACAACTTCGATCATTTCTCCGATTTTATCGACATTTTTGATGACCAAGTGCATCTTTAACAACCAAAATTCCTGAACTACGAAACTAAAATTGCACATATTTGGCTGTTACAGTATCGGAACCATAAACACTATTCACAAACACCCTGACTTGCATTTTTGTCTTTGTCAAAGAAAAACTGTAAAATGTACTGAATTTTCTCTTTGTTCACTTCCATTTTTAACATCCTGTAACTAACAACAGACTAACAAAACAGCAAAAGATTTTTTTTAATACTTTACGATTTTTTTCCCCCCAGCATGTTTTCCAGTGTAGTTTTTACCACTCAATGCGATTCTAAAGTCAAAATTTGGGGTCAGACTACAAAAAATAGAGTAAAAATTACAATCTCAGATTTAGTAAGATTCTACTTGATAATTAAAATTTTATAATTTCTGCCGTTTCCTGGCCATGTTTACCTTGAATGACTATTGAGATTCACTTAATTAATCTATTAAGTTTCAACAAGTTTCATTAAGTGCAAACGCATTTTCAGATATTTTATTATATTATATTATACAAAAAACTCAATAGATTATTTAATTGAAACTCAATAGTCATTTAAGGTAAAAAAAGACCAGGAAACAGCTGATTTCAGCTTTTTCATTAAACATTTTCTCCATTATGGACGCCATTTTGTTAACATTATAGTCATAATATTAACAAAATGGCGTCTATAATTTATAGACGCAGTCTAATAATAGAGCATCAATGAAATTCACGATTTTCTTTTAAAAAAAAGTATATACATAGTGTAATCCATAGGTTTCGCCTATAGTTTTAGTTCTCTTTCAGTGGAAAATTTGCTGAAGGTGATTAATGGTATTATTTCCTTGAATTATTGTTTTTTTTTCATTTTTAATGTTAGGATAAGCTAATTTTCCACTGAATGATGGTTAAGGATTATAGCCAAAATTTATGGATTTTATAATTTTTAAAGATATTCATATATGACTATGTCAATATATAAATGAACAGTAAATGTTAAAATGCCTGTAAAAACAGTTTACTCAAGTTTGCCTTATATATAAGGCTGATAAAACGTTAACCAATTTCATGTTTTCGTTCCCTTCTGCTTTTATTAAATGTTTCATGATCAAAAAATTCCATTAAGTTTCTTCAGTGAATTAATAGAAAAACAGAAATCCGAGGAGATTTGCAACTTGCAGCACATGGGGCATATATGTGTTAATACATCACCCTAACGTCAGAAGTTTCTGAACCCCAAAATAAAATTTCGGGATAAGTAAAACGTCAGATGCACAATCACGAACTCTACACGTCACAGTAAATATAAAATTACATTTTCTGTTCGAGAACATGAACTTTGTTAGTAGTTTTATATAGAGCACAATTTGATTGTTCTCAAATAACAAATCAAATTTCTTTCCAGTTTAAGTTAAATTAAATTAATCATCAATTAATTTATAAATATCTGACTATAAGATATAATTTATCATTTAATGGGAATTGTTCTATCAAATTTATCATGGCATTACAAGAATGAATGCAATTTATAAATCTTTTTATTACTTATTTATTTGAGTTGGTTGAAAGAATGAAGTAGAAGAACTATATCATTAAATTCCCGAAGATTTTTACCAGAAGATTTATTAATTTTATGTTGTTTCTTCGACGCTTCAAAACATTCTGAATCATTTGGCACCAAAATTGAAAAGTATATGTGTGTGTATAATTAGCCACAATTTTTGAACCTTTGTCGACGTTTTCAAAAACGACTGCAGTCAGTTATTTAACTAGTGCATGGCATCGTTTCTTAAGGCAAATTGCTGTACCGAAAATTAAATTTTTTAAAAAACCTTAAAAATTTATTGAAAACTTCAAAAAAAAGATTTTTTTGTGAATTTAAATTTTTTTGAAAATATTTGACTTTATTTGAAAAAATCGATTTTTTTTAAATATTTGAATGTTTTTTTATATTTCGAATTTTTTTATACATTGATTTTTTCTGAAAATTTTGGTCATTTTTTCAAAGCAATCGTGCTGCGTGGCTGTTTTAGAGAAGAAATATCGAAATAATCGCCGAAAATTTGTATCCGCACAAACACACACACACACACTTACACATACATCCATTTTTTCTAAGGTATGCCAAAATGTTCAGCAAGCTCTGAAACGTAGATATAAAAAAATGTTTATTTACGATTTTTTTGCGACTACTATAACTTACCCTATGGGAATTTGAAAAATTTAAAAACTATTTAATAAAATTTGATAAAGATTTGTAGATATCGCAATAGATCGGACCAGCGTTTGCTTATAATTAGTAGAAATGTATGAAACTTTCGTTCACGTTTTTATCAAAAATTTTGAACCAATTTCGAATATTCAAAAGTTTCGAAAGATATCAGTTGGGAATAACCATACTGAATTTGTATTTGTTAAAGATCGTTCGGGCCGATTCTTCGTGAATTAATTGTTGAAATGTTTTATCGATTTGATGAAACTTTGTTTAATGGTAAGGTTCATAGCTTCAACATGCATTCTAAAATATCATAGGCCTACGAAAAGTAATTAAATTATTGAAAATAACCAAAGTTTAACAAAATAGATCGTTACAAAATTTCAAAATTTTATCGTCACAATTTTGAAAGTTGCTAAATCTCAGTTCATAGAGGTTGTTTTTTTATTTCGCAAAAAAAATATTTTTCAACTTACCGTAGGGTAAGTTATTGTAATCGTCCAAAAATCAAAATTGAAAGTTTTTGCATTTCTTCACGTTTTAAAGATTTCTGAACATTTTGGCATACCTCAGAAAAAAATGATGTGTTATGTATGGTATCTATTTATGTATGGATACAATAATTCGTCCACGTTTTCGGGAGCTCGGATCGATTGATTAGAACGGTTCAAAAACATTCGATTCCTATTGATAAGAAGATCTGCTGACTAGTTTTTGACAAAGGCAGGTGCCGCCGTTTCGCAGATACCGAGCTAACGGTACAAAAAATGGCTGTGTTTGAGAGAACTAAACATCCGATTTGAATGATTTTTTTTCAAAAATATTTTTTTTTTGAATATTGAAAATAATTCGTATTTTAATTTTAATTAAGTTAAAAAATAAAACTCTAAAGCTCACTTATATACTTCAAATAAATAATTTTTACTTTGCAATTTAGTTTTTATAATTCTTATAAATATTATACAATGTCCTTCATTTTGAATTCTATTGATTAAATTTTATTTATTTACTTTTCTGTAAAAAGTATTATAATAATCTATTTGAAAACATTTAATATTCCTCGAATATTACATTACGGTACGAGAAGTTCTAGCAATTTGTATTAAGGCACGATGCCATACACCTCTAGTTTAAACATCGAAAATGATTTGAATTTTGATTTTAATTCTATCTTAAATTTTGAGCTTACTTATATAATTGAAATAAATAATTTCAACTTTACAATTCAGTTAATGTTATTTTTAGAAATATGAGATAATGTCCTTCATTCTAACTCCGCTTGATTAAGTTTAGCTTATTTACGTTTCACGTAAACATATATAAGCGTCGTCGTACAATTTATAAGCTCTTATATTATGTCTATAAAATACTAATAATAAAAGTTATAGTACTTATAATAATCTATTTGAAAACATTTAAAAATTCTTCAAATTCCATTACGATACGGTATTTACGATAAGTTTCAGCAATTTTCCGCGATGCTATACACTACTAGTTTATTTTCAAATTATTATTAGTTTTTACTATCAACAAAATACTATCAAAGTTTATTTAAAATACGAGTAACATTTATTTATGTTTGAGTTATAAAGTTATGCTATACAACGTTTTCTTAGTATTTGATTTAAAATTTTATCCCGACTGCCGGTCTATTCATCTAGTCTGAATCTACATTTAATTCATTGTACAATAAGAAACTTTCTTATTAGATTATATACAAAATAAACAAACTTTTATTAGTTATGCGAACAGACTGCCTTATTCCAAGCATCAAAATCACTGCAGATCTAACCACCGACTTGTTCGTTAGTCGTTTCTTCCAAGATTTATTATTAGTTTTCTAACCAAGTTATTATAATTAAATAACTTTCGTCATTTTTCTTCGGGACATGCTTATGGAATTATAAGACCGGGTTATTGATTATTTACATATAAAATTAAATATGAAAATAAAATTGTTTTTTAATAAAATAATTAGATTTTTTTTTTTAAATGTTTTGTGTAATATGTTATTCTCTAAATTATGATACAAATGATTAGTGCTTATAAATTGTTAGTATATCAACATGACATTTGAAAATTTATTACAAAGTGCTTCTGGAGTATGTGATATTATAAAGTTTATCGAAAACACCTAAAATTAACAATTTTAATTTTTTTTATCTTTATTTAATTAACAATTTATTTTAATTTCAACTTAACAACTTTATAAAAAATAAATAAAAAAAAAAATGATTTTTTTGCCCCGTATCTTCGAAGCGTCTGGACTTGCTTTGCCAAAGACTACCCAGCACGTTTCCCCATTACTAAGAATCGAATGTTTTTTGAGTCATTCAAATCGGTTGATTTGTGCCCTCGAAATCGTGGACGAAAAATTGTATCCAAACATACATACTTGTTACGCACACACACTCATAAATCCATTTTTTTTAAATTAGGTGTGTGTACTTGGATTTTGTCTTAAATCAAGTTGCATAAACATCCCGATATGTGAAATTCAGCTGTTTTGATAAAACTGTTTGTTTCAAAAATAAAGTCATCTTTCGCTAAAAACTAATCAGTATCTGTAATTGTACTAATTAATTTTAATTTATTCAAAACATTTTATGCCGCTTCTTGTTGAAATATAGTTTATTTAGCTGTGGACATCAACGGCAATCAGTAAAAAATTCAAAACAAATTGTACACAATGAATGTCCTATAGGCTCATTATTCCTACACTTTCATGACTTTTTATATCTAAACCATTTTTCATAGATCTATAATATTTTAGGCTGCCCGTTTAGACCATAAACCTGTCTATGCAATATTTTATTTGAATCAGATTTTTTAAACAATTACTTACGAATGCCTATATTATCGAATTATAAAATAACTTATACGTAAATAAATTATATAATAACTGATATCTATCGAAAGTAACTTAAATTTTCAAAATTGGTTCAGAAGTTTTGTCGAAAAATTTATTTATTATGATAAAAAAATTATTTTTTAAGAAACGGTTACGACGACAAGGCTAGTTACAGGGAGGTATTATTGAGTTTCATCAAATGACTTTTGAAATAGGTAAAGAGTGAACATTGATCTGAGACCCAACTTTACATAAACATTAGGGTGGTTCCTAATATGGACTTTTTCGAATTTCCTTGCTCCCAGAGGCAATAAAAAAAATCTCTGAAATTTTAGCTCTTAATATTAACTCTAACATAGTCCGCACTCCATCCAAAAATTCTATGAAAATAACATGGGTAAAGTCCATATTAAGGACTACCTTAATCTTTATGTAAAATTTGATCTCTGACCAATGTTTACTCTGAACCTATTTCAAACATTTATAAGTCATTTGATGAAACTCCATAATACCTCCCCTTGGAAGCAAGGAAATTTGAAAACATTCGTATTAAGGACCATCCTAATATACACATATACTTTTTGGTGACCAATTTTAGTGTCAAACGATTAAGATTCACTTGCAACATCGAAAAACTAAAACATTATTAAAATTGGATTTTCTAAAATAAACTTTTTCAAGAAGTTAAAATTATTTCTAGTAATGTCATTTTACCTAAAGACGCAAAACATTTGTATACGTATTATAAACACGAAATAATACTGAAAACTAGTGAGGCGCATGGCATCGTGCCTTAAGGCAAATTGCTGGAACTTCCCGTACCAATTTTTTTTTTTTTTTTTGAAAACGATTAACATTTTTGAAAAAATTTAACTTCGAAACTAGTGGGGCGAATGACATCGTGCCTTAAGGCAAATTGCTGGAACATCCCGTACCAAAAAAAAATTTTTTTAAAAAGATTAACATTTTTGAAACAATTAGATTTTTGAGAAACTATAAATTTTTTTACAAAAATTTACTCTTTTTTAAATATTTTGGAAATTTGGACTTTTTTTTGAAGCAGTCGTACTGCTTTAACTGCATATAAACGACATATCGAAGCGCGTAAGCGCCGCGTCGCCGTCTAACGGTTAAACATTGATACGGAACCCATAGGAAAGTAAACAAAATTTATACTTATTGTTAAAATCTCTATAAAATATCTGATAATTTGATGTGCTAATGTATAATGATCATTTTTGACCGCCAAATGGCATTTCTTTTTACTTTTTTTATTAGATCATTGAAACCGCTAGACCTGCCTACATCAAAATTTGATCAATTCTTCATCTTGTCAATACAAGTAAAATGTTTTTTGAATTATTAAAATCGGACGCTCCGTTTTCTTAAAAACTGAGTTACCATTTTTGGCACTTTTTGCCCCGTATCTTTGTAACGGCTAGACCTGCCTTTGCCAAAAATTAATCAGCATGTCTCCTTATCAATACGAATCGAATGTTTTTTGAATTATTCAAATCGGTTGATCGGTGTTCCCGAAATCGTCGACGAAAATTTGTATCCGCACACACACACGCACACACATATACATACACACACACATACATCCATTTTTTCTAAGGTATGCCAAAATATTCAGAAACCTTTGAAACGTAAAGATATATAAAAATTTTCATTTCGGATTTTTTTGCGATTACTATAACTTGCCCTACGGGAAGTACGAGTACGAGTTTCGAAACGGTTGGACTTGCCTTTGCCAAAAACTATGCAACTCGTCTACCCATTAATATGAATCGAATGCTTTTCAAATCATTCAAACATATATGGCATAAGTGAGCCATATATTATTTATTAATTAAATCTTAAAATGAAATCGCAATTACTTGATGTAGACTCGGCAATGGTTGTTTATTGATATCTTAATTAATAAAGGAACTGATATTACATAAAATCTAATATCAATTTTGATCCCGACAAAATGCTCGATCATTTAAAAACGCGATACATAATTTTTCGATCGTATTAAAACAATGAGAGATAATTTTCCGATCGTTTAAAAACAATCCGCTAGCTGTAGCTTGCTTGATATGATATTCGATTGGCGTCAATCAACTGACATGTGTCATGTGGCCGTGTTCATTCCGCCATACATACATAGATGCTTACTACATACACACACACACATAAATTCATTTTTTCTAAGTTATGCCCAAATGTTCAGAAAATTTTGAAACAAAGATATGCCAAAAAACTTCATTTTTGCCTTTTTGCGATTACTTTAACTTGGAAGCACAATTTGTTCTTATTTGGATTTGTAGTTACAAATTTCGCTCTTGTTTGTAAGTTTGCTAGTGGCATTAAGCTTTTTGGTTCAAAATCAATCGAGAATTAAATTTAAAAATTAAGCTTTCTTGATTGTGAATCGTCTTCAATATAAGATGCTCGATTTCATTTGGCATCCCTGGTATCGAACGAAGTATACAACAACATACCACATACATAAAAAGTAAAGAGTTATTTTATCCAATGTACTGGCTCTATGTAATTACATACTCATACCTGGTAGTTGCATTGTATTAATATGCTGAATAAGGAATTAATATGAGAAAATTTATAGCCATGCATATGCGAAAAACCATAGCGCAGTTAATTAATTCTCTGTGTATTTTCTTCTAATGATTTTTTACAACCGATATGGGAAAAGCGGTGATGATGATTAAAGAATGGTATGATTTTAATCAACAATAAAAAATTAATTTCAAATAAGCATACACTTTAATATGAATAGCTTTATATTATGCTCTCTCGTATGGAATTAAATTAAAGTTTTGCTGTTGCAGTAGAAGACTGAAATGGAATATTCAAATTACCATGAATCTTAAAATTGTCTGGTATTTAATAGTGTGGTTAGTTTCAAAGATATCTAGACCTAATTCTTCAATTAAATAGACCTGTAACAGCGTTGTTTATGGCAACGTTTTTTTCTAATAGTCCTTTTACTCATAGACCTTTTACTAAGTGGACTGCTAGTCCAGCGCAAAATAAGTGCACAAATGGGACTTTGACATCACTTACTGAGCGAACGTTGCCGACAATAGTGGAACTTTCCGGATTGATTAAATGTCACGAATTTTTTTTGACGGTAGATACCATAGCCTTATAGATCATACTAAAATATTACCGCCGTGGGACAAATCGTTTAATTTTAAAAATTCGTCAAAGTTTGCAAAATTCAGTATCGCTTTTGTGGCGTTTGTCAAAATTAGAACTTACATCGACGTTTTCTCAAAAACGCCTAAACCGATTTCAGAAATTTAAAAGCCATTTGATGTATCTCGATAAGGGTTGTCGTTTGTCAGTTTTGTGCGACTATCTGCCGAGCCGTTTCTTTGTAATTTGGAAAAAAGTGTTAAAATTTTTGTCCACATGTAAGCTCATACCAACGAATCGATTTTAAAAATCAAAACCTGTTCGAAGGATATTAGTTGGGAATGATACTGATTAGTTTTAGGTGAAAATCTGCCGAGCCGTTTTGTGGTAATTAACTGTTGAAAACAAAATTTAAGCCGATTTTTATGGAACTTTTTTTGGCGATATATATCATGGTCTTATAGAACTTACTGAAATATTCTGGCCTTACGATAAGTAGATTTTAAAAATTCATCAAAACTCAAGAAAATAAGTAGTTTTTTGACGTTTGTTAAAATTAAAATTAGATGATTTACTTGGTATAGCGATAGAGTACTTGGTCTGAATGGATATACTAAACCATTAAAGTCCTACGAAAACTGGTGCAACTATAAAAATTTCTGATTTTTGAAAATTTGCTTTTAGAAAATACTACGAGTTAACGTGTTTGTTCGTTTTCAATTATGTGTAATAAATCCACTCGGAATACTTTTAATCACTCATAACTTAATTTATTTTTTATTGATTAAGTCGATTATTTACGCATATCGGAAAGTTCATGTAACTTGCCTCAAAGCAAAATACCAATACCAACTAGTTTTGTTATATTTTTGAAAAATTTTATATTGGAATTTAAATTATTATAAGATGTTTGGTCATATGGCAATTTGATTTTTTCTTCGCAACAATTTGAAAATTTCAAGCACAAGATTTACTTTTAGGTTAATCACGTGACATATGACATGTAATCAATCGGGAGTGTCTACCATTGTCGGCAATGCTCGTTCACTGAGTGACGTCATAGTCCCCTTCTATCTTTTGACTCTTTATAAAATGAAAAATGTGTGAGGACTAGTAGTCCATGTAGTATAATGTCTATTTTATCAAAGAATTGACTCCCTAATCGTGTTTCTATATCAGAATGAGCATTCACACTATTTTTGGAAATTAGTAAATTATTTTGCATTAGTCTACTTATGCGTCTTTGTTATCCATTTTCATTAGAAGAGTGAATAAATCTCATCCTTTAGACGTGAAATGTTAAAATATGAAAATATACAAGCTTCCATATTTTCTAATAGGATCAGTCTCACGAACGTTTTTGTAATATCACATGAAATATTTTTCATACTCTGCTATATGAAATTATAATCATTGTGATATATGCATTACGATGACACTCGCGGGTTGTATATTGGAGTTTACGGGTGAAAAATGGATGTAGGTCAAGAATTATCATATACGGTTAAGTGATATGATGTATATGCATCATACAGGTTTTATGCATATGAATATGTGTATTAGATTTGTTTTACAGTAATAATATTATAGATGTACACGTACAATTAAAGTTATTGGGATAAATATTAATTTTAAATGACCTTTTAACTGTCTTGAAAAAATTTATAAAAAAAAGTTTTCACGTTGTTTGGAAATTATTTGCTTGTACTTTTGTTACGTAGTTATATAATTTATTAAAACTCTCCTTCGATAATTCAGGTTGTTGGGTTATAATTCAACCCTTGTAGCTGTGGACTGTATTAAACACTGATTTGTTTACAATTACAATCACTGATTTGTTACTAAGTTATAATGAAAGAAGATATATTTATTTTAATTGGTTATTTACATGTTGTTAAGCGGACTTTACATTTAGAAGTGAACAACTAGTTCAATTAAAACACTCTGCTACCCCCTCTACCAGGGGTAGCAACCATTCCGTGTAAAGCTTAATGCCCTGAAGTTTGTCACCTTCATGGCCAATATAATAAAACGAAAAGACGTCCGAACACTGCTTTTAAGTCAACTTCGAGCTTTGGTAAAATTATAATTTTTTCGTTATTATGGTTAATTTTTATTAATTTTGCTCATTTAAACTTTAAACTTTAACCATGGATAACATTTCTTGGTCTATAGTAAAAAATTGCTCCAAGTTTTCAAGGATTAAGACTTTGTTTTTTTTAGCAAATTAGCTTCTGCTTTCTTGATTGATAAGGTGATTGATAAATCTCATTTCCCAAGGTACCGTATATAATTATATAATATTATATTGTAAAAATAATATAAATATCTTAAGTTTATCAAGACTTACTTGGTAATCGCGCCATTATTCAATTAAAAACACTTTCACTTGGAACTAAACTGTCACTGATGATAGATTTTTTAAATTTAATAACAACTTGTTCAAGCTGTATTATGGCTATCTTTGATTGATCGCATTTTAGAATAAATTTTATTATTTTATTTCATTTAATTATTTTATATTATATATGTTTGAAATTTATTTGAATTTTCATGAAAGCCGCTTTAATAATGAATTGCCATATTGATTCTTAAAAACAATATTTTTAAGAAATCAATATTTAGAAATTTCTAAAGTTTATATATAGTGAAAATATTATTTTTTCAACTTTTTTGGATCTTCTATACAGTTCAAAAGATGGGTAAGATTCCATCCAAATAATCTCAAACAATAAGATCAATAATAATCTGCAATATTAAAAGTACTATGCTAAAAGGGGGTATTAACCATTCTCAAATCGCGTTAGAGTGAATCCGTGTTGTAGAAGGGCCGTTTTATATGAAAGTTACATGTAAATAGTATGCATTGCAGTGCCTAATAAAAATTTACAATCGTATCTATTGCAGTATTTATACATAATTTATTAAGATCAGAAGATCCATACAGTTAATAAAAATGTAATTATTAAAAAAATTGAAGTAGTAGTGGAGACTGGGTATGGTTGTACCACTTTTTTTATTGATCAGCAATAATTTTGTTAATTTGCCAGTGAGTTGAAAGAAAAGTAAATTAAATAGCTATTTCAACATTAATTTGGACATTTAAAAAAATGAGGTAAGAAAATATGAGGAAGAGAGAAAAATTTTCCTCAAAAGCAATCGTTTCGTCAACATAAACAGAAAATTTCTGAAACATTCAAATCAGATGCGTCGTATCTCCGAAATGGCTGGACCTGTTTTTGCCAAAAACTAATCACCACTTCTTTCCATTACAAATTGAATGTTTTTTAGATCATTAAAATCGGATTTTCTGTTCTTTTCCGCACTAGTTGCTCCCTACTTCCATAACCGATGGACTTACCTTTTGCCTTTTTAAAAACGTGGACAAAAATTGTATCCATACATACACATACACATACTTGTCCATTTTTTCTAAGGTATGCCAAAATGTTCAGAAATCTTTGAAACGTGATGATAAGCAAAAATTTTTAATTTCGATTTTTGAACGATTACATTAACTTATCCTACGGAAAGTGCTAATTGACCTGCGATCTATGAAAATATAAAGGGCGATTGGAACTCATTTGAAAGATAAGTATAAAATCGTGCAAGAATGATGGCATTCTAGATCCTGCCCCCATGAAGTAATGCCTAACGGCGGTTTCCTTGGGGACCAGAGGCAAGGGCTAAGCGGAGGTTTTAGTCGGCATTATACCCAGACGGTATTCAGCCCGACGTTATACAAAAAAACTACGGAAAGTTAGAAAGATAGTCATAAACCCCAAACTGTTTTATAACGACTTTTGTTACCAGAAACATAAGAATCATAGTAACACAATACATTCTAACCATTTGCAATAATGTGAACTTGTTTGAACCAACATACTTCATCTTTCTCCTCTTGGACCCTATCTCAAAATCAGTTTTTTACAAGTCATTTGCCTCCTAATTTGCTAATTATTGAATGCAATTATATACATATGTAACCATATGCATTTAATAGCATTTCAATTAGGTGCATAATTCGAATTGCAGCCATTACCTTATGAATTCACCTCGTACTTGACTGCAATTTTATTATATTTTCACGCCCGAGCGAATCATCAACCCGCAACCTATTTTGAATATAAATATTGTACATAAACTCAATTATAAGCGGTGCTTGTTTCTGACTTGACGCAAAATTAACTTTAAAAATCTCAACGCCTCTTGTCGGAACGAAATGCAATTAACTGAGAATTATATTCCGTAAAAGAAACGGTTAGTACGGCGTATTTTTTCAACGCCGCAAAAGAAATAAATATTCTCCCGTTTTCATTAATTAAAATTCTAGTTTCCGACTTTAAATGGAAGTGCATTAAATATTTTTATTTGATGTTACTATTTCAAAATATTATTGCGAAGGAGCTTCCAGCAGCACTTTGCGATTCTGTTAAAGTGAAATTGTTTTTTAATTTACTTGGTAAGGTAGATTTCAGTTATTCAGACGGATTTGATATACCTCATTGGTAAATGTATTTTTATTTTACTAAATAATCATGGTTGAATTTGCAATTTCAAGAAGTGATATATATGTATATATATATATATATATATATATATATATATATATATATTAATATTAATATTGAGTGCTTTATTGCAAGGGCAAGATATCATTTTCGGAAAGTTTATGCAAAAAGAAACTAGCATGGCATTGTGCCTTAAGGCAAATTGCCGGAACTTTCCGTACAGTTTTGAAACATTAGCAAAATACAATATTTTGAATCATTCTAATCGGACGTGACTCTCTCTCAAAATCGGTTATTTTGCGCTGTTTGCTCCGTTTCTCCGGTACTGCATAACCTGCCTTTGCCAACTAATAAGTACGCCTTACCGTCAGTATGAATCGGAAGTTTTTTTCAAACACACACACACATACATACATTGTTTTTTTCTAAGGTATACCAAAAGGTTCAGAAACCTCTGAAACCTAAAAATATGCAAAAATTTTCATTTTTGTTTTTTTTTGCGATTACTATAACATACCCTCACTTCTTAAGCAAGTTAAAAAATCCACTTACAACTAGATTTTTGGACCGATTCTGCTGCACAACAGACGAATGTTATGGCAAGGCTTGTGACGCTCCAACTGCCATACATTATGCTACTGAATCATACTGAATACTGTCAAAATGTCATGTATTTGCTGTGCCTTTAGGCGTTTTACATATAATCTGCAACGTCACTTGTATGTTATGAAGCTGGGTCAGAAAGACCCTGCAATCTAAGATCGTTTTTTGACAATTGTGCGGTTTCTAGGTTAGGTTTTCTACCTGACAACCTGAGAAAAACGCTTGACTGCACAGCAATCACGATCATTAGTATCGAAAGTTCTTCATAACATAGCTTTGCAATTGGTCTGTTGTGCGGCAGAATCGGTTCATTTATTTCTTTTTATTTTTTATCAATTATAGTTCTGTAAATCAAATTTTGGTGCATATATATTTTTAAAATTAGGTTACCAAACGATTCAAAATGACTAAACTATCGAAAAAACATGAAATTAGCAAACCTAATATTCTGGCGAAATTAGTTAGAACGTTTTTTTTTCTCTTTTTTACCTAATACTATTTTATATATCTGAAAGAGAATTAATTCTCTGTGACATTGTGGAACTGAATTGTAACCGAGTGATTTCGAAGTGACATGGTCTGCAATTATTTGATAATCACAGAACATCAAATGCGAAAGATTATAGCGTAGTTCCCGCACAGTTTATTCCGCAGTGAACCCATCTCCAATGTGACAAACGTTCCAAAAGCACTTTGGAATATGACATCGTGCCAATCAAAGTCAAATGGCAGTAGAAATAAGCCAATCGTTTTTATTGTGGCGTAAACATAGTGGTATTTTCAAGTTGCTAATAATTTTCTGTCTGTCGCCATCAGTTGGCATAGAAATATTGCTCATATATTGGTCTGTCCTTTAAAATATTAACTCTCTAAAATATTAATTCATCGATTGATACATGTTTACATGATATAACCAAAACCAAATGATTTGCCATTATTCAATTTCATTTTCTTAAATTTATTGTATCGAAAAATGTTTAATTGACATCACTTAATAAAATTTAAGCAAATTAATCTTTTTTTTCTTTTTTCTTGTTTTCTTTAGTGACATATTATTTTCATATCTCAGTCAGGCAGGCATTATTTCTTTTATTAATAACAATTAGAACATTAATTACATTTCGTGAGTTATTTTGATTCTTAATTCTGCTGTAAGGAGCAGCGGAACAACGAGTGAATTGAACCAATATTCAATGGAAATATTTCTATAATATTTTAGAAATTTATAACAAAAATTAAATTATTCTTATTTAAATGTACTACTTTCAGATTATTTAACCATTAAACACATGATATTAATTAGAAAATAAATCCTTAATATATACTATGTACCATAATGAAATATTCGAAGAATAAAATTTAGTAAGAAAAATAATTTTTGGTAATTATAAAATAAAAGAGAAAAAAAAAACTTTTTAAGAATGCTTTTTGGATCATTCAAATCGGATTCACCGTTCTCTCAAAAACTCTTTGCTTCGTACCTCCGAAACGGCTGGACCTGCCTTTGCCAAAAACTGATCAGCACATCTCGCTATCAATAGGAATCGAATGTTTTTTAAACCATTCAAATCGGTCGATCCGTGCGCCCGAAATTTTTTTCTGAGGTATGCCAAAATGTTTAGAAACCTTCAAAACGTGAAGAAATGCAAAATTGTTCAATCTAGATTTACGGGATACGGGAAGTTAATTAAAAAAAAAATTATTAAAAATTAAAAATTTAATTGAAGAAATATAGAAATTATTTTGAAAAACTTCTTTTCGAAGATTATCCATCCATGCTGTAGATTAACTTTGGCGCCAATTGTATTAGTTTTGTTTGGTACCGCCTTTTGCCCACCAAGACCAAAGTTGGCATAAAAGCAACTTTTTGTAGATTGGAGCAATTTGAACTCCGAGTCTCGGTGTTGGTTTCACATTTTTGATTTCATTTATAATTTTGGTAGTGCAGGAAACGAAAGCAATTATAACTTGGAGCATACTGTAACACGATACAACTAGCCCCAATATTCTGTTACAACTAACTCCAGGTGTGTAACTAATCAAGATAACTTTTCAAGCAATTGAGCAATAACAAAAACTGTTCCACATTATCAAAGATTCATAAATTTGTTTAGTCAATATAAATAATGCAGAACAAAATTTTATGATAGTGCAATTTTATATTACGTGACAGAACTGATGGATCTTATAGGCCTATTCCTGTTTGACATATATTATCATTACCATTAGATACTGATGATTTTCATTTGATACAGCAATTCCGGTAAAGGGCTATTTTCATTTGAAAACTATTTTTTTCTACATTTACAAGTAAAATTTAACTTATGTAAAATGCCACTACTGATTGTCATCAGGCTGTCCAATGTGGGAATAAAATTTGGTTTCCAAACTTCGTGGTTGGGAGGCCAAGCCTCTGGCGATGATTATATTACCATAGGTTATATTTTTACCTATTCTTTGATGTTGATGTTAGCCTAAAAAAATATTAAAAAAAAACAGAATTATTCTTACACGTCATATTGCGTTTACTAAATGTTTAAATCGTAATTTCTGTACAGTTTATGGAATCCGTTGCTCACTGATTGTTCCACAGAAGAATAGTAGTTCGGGCAAATTGGTAACAATATGGTTTTAATTTGGGTGTGATATTCTACTTATTAATTTTCATTGCAATTTATGCGATGTTTGAACCGATCTGAGACCAGACGAATACTGAATACGATCATGTTTTGTGCACAATCCATATCGCATGACTCCCATGTCGTAAAATTGAATTGGATGAAAAACCGCCGATGGTTGGAAGAATTTTTATGAAGAGACCGAAAGGAACGCGCTCTCTTCGACACGGAAAGCATGCGTGCAGCGAAAATTTATTGAACGTTACCTACATACATCTTCCCTTGTTCGTGATGAAGCAATCATTATAATAATGACGATTGAGAGACGAACTGTTCCCTGAGTTGTAATTCGATGATGCAATTTATGCAATAACGAAATAAAAACGCTGTAATGCGTTTAGTGCCGAATAAAAAACGCAGTCAAGTGCCAAGCTCGATGGGGCGCTGAGAGTTTTATGGGTTGTTATTCGGAACGTCAAATTTATTATATCTTTGCAGGAAGAATAATTAAGTCCTCTAAAGAAAGGGCAGATGACTTGTATATACACATTGTCAGCATAAATCATAAGTCAGCAGATATTACTTAAGTTGCCACATTGATTTTTTTTTGTATTTATTATTTAATAGACAATGTTTCTCTTAGCCTATGTGATAAGTTGTGTTTGGCGTTTAGAGGTCTCCTCCATTGAAGAGATCCTCTGCTAGAATTAATCTATAGATGTCTGTATATAATTTAATATTGCAGGTCCTTTGGCCATTTCTTCTTGAGTCTTCTTGTTTGAACCATTTTGTTGATGATTTGTATTTCAGCGTTCGAATGATCATCGATTTTGTTGTGGTAAGAATAGCTCCGGGTCTTTATAATTTCATTTGCAGTTTTAATTTCCAGGTACTTGTGGATGGTCTCATACGTATGTACCAAGGCGCATCTACCATTGCTCTTAATATTTTGTTCTGGGTACGCTGTATAATTTTTATGTTTGATGCACTTGCACATCCCCATAATTCTATTCCGTAGCTCCATATTGGTACTAGTACGGTTTTGTATATTAAAGTCTTGTTTGCGTATGACATTTTCGATCTTGATGTGTTGCCATGATCATTGTATCGTCCGCGAATGTACCCGTGATTGTGTTGCTATGTGTTGGTAAGTCGTGCGTATATATTGTGTATAAAACTGGTCCTAGTACATGACCCTGTTGTACTCCCGATTTTATTGGCTGAAAGTCTGATACTGCATCTCTTACTCTTGTCCTGAAGTATCTACCAGTCAAGAATGACTTTAGTATTTTATATAATTGATTTGGTAAGCATTTTTTAATTTTGGCTATCAACCCATCATGCCACACTCTATCGAATGCTTGTTTTACGTCGATGAATACCGCAGAGCAATACTCACTGTCTTCAAGAGCTTTGTGAATGATTGAAGTTATCCTATGAGCCTGTGGTATAGTGGAGTGAGATTGTCTAAAACCAAATTGATGATCTAGTATCGCGGTAAGATTTTCTTGGATTCTTACTAGTAATATTTTTTCCAATAGATATAACCGGTTGAAGACTAATTGGTCTGTATGAATTAGCCATAGACTAGATTTACCTTGTTTTGTAGCACATTGATTTTTCAACACGAATTTAATTTAATTTTTAACATGGTTTAAGAAAAACTACATTTTTGGTCATCTTTAGCAGCACAACCTATGAAATGAGACCTTTAGAGTTGATAATTTTGAAGAATTGTTAAGCGTTTTAAGAAGTAGTTAAATATTAAATATTTTACAAGAATGCTCAATATATTGGACATGGTTTGCATTGGAGTAATTACTTAAGTAACAAAACTTTTCGGTCTATTTTAGTTAAACCTATATTGATAAGGAGGCTCTTGATGATTATTAGATGTTGATTATTTTTTTCTTGTTTTTTTTCAGCTTTCGTTATTAGTTTTTTTTTTTAAATAAAGGTTTTTTAATAATAAAATTAATTTTATGGATAGTTCAGTGCGAACAGTACGATATAAAAAATGTATTCAAGTGCTAAACTCGATGGGGAGTTGGGAGTTTTATGAGTAGTTATTCGGAACATCAAATTTATTATTTCTTTGCAGAAAGAATAATTAAATCGCCTAAAAGAAAAGCAGATGACTTATATATACACCTTGTTAGCATAAGTCATAAGTCAGCTGATATTTACCCAGAATCCTTAACACATCGTTAAAGAAAAATTACATTTTTGGTCATTTGTAGCAGAACCTATCTTGATGAGGCAATGGCGATGATTAGGTATTAATAATTTTGAAGAATTCTTAGGTAGACCAAAAAGTAAGTGGATGACTTATCTTGATACATTGAATACTTTACAAGAATACTCAACATATTGGACATGGTTGAAGTAACGACAAGTCCTTCTGCAGTCTGTTTTAGTCGAACCTATCTTGATGATGCTCTTGATGATGATTAGATGTTAATCATTAGTTTCTTGTTGTGCAAAGTAGAGTTTTATAATAAGAAAAGTAGTTACATATTAATGAGAGTTTAGTGCGGTTAGTGTGGAATAAAAATACAATCATGTGCCCCATGTGCCTAACTCGATGGGCCGCTGAGAGTTTTATGGGTTGTTATTCGGAACATCAAATTTATTATATTCTTGCAGGAAGAATAATTAAGTCGTCTAAAGGGATAGCAGATGACTTATATATGCACATTGTTAGCATAAGTCATATATCAGCAGATATTTAACAAGAATCCTTAACACATCGATTAGGAAAAAATACATTTTTGTTCATTTGTAGTAGAACTTATCATGATGATGCTTTATCAATAAACCTATTGTGGTGACAGTTAGATATCAATTAAATATGAAGAATTGTTAAGCTTTTCTAAGAATATGTTAATGTTTTATATTGATGAATGTAATTTTATATTAATGGGAGTTTTGTGCGGACGATGCTAGCTGTAAAAAGCTGTCAAGTACCTAAGCATTAGAGTTTTATGGGTTGTTACGATTGTGTTTATTTGAACCATATTTTTGCAGAAAGACTAATTAGGTCTCCTGAAGAAAAAACAGATGACTTATATTGGCTCATTAAATATTTAAAAAGAGTGCGTAACTAGGACGGACATAATTCCTGGATTGGTTACGATAGTCCCCAATTTCCACATCAGGTTTTATTATAGTTCAAGCACATTTTCCAGCATTTGTAGAAAACCTATCTCGATGAGGCATTTGATGATAAAAATACTAAGGCGATAACATTTTTGTGCATAATTAAAGTTTTATATTAATGTGTTCGTTTAATTGTAGTGCAATCACATAAAAAATCCATTTTCCATGAAGTGGTGCAAAGGAGCGGGCAATGATATTTCACAAATTTGATCACATAAAAAAATCAGAAAATGTAAAAGATCATAATAAATTATCTTGATGTTACAAATGAACATCCTATTATTCAAAAAGTTCAATAGCTAATTATATGTTATTGATTTTTTCATATATTTCGCCTAGAATCCAACTAATAGTTGCATATAAGAATAGTATTGTTTTCTATAAATGTTTCTAATTGAATGTTTATTAGATTTCACATTTTGCCCAGAATATTATTTTCACTCAAGGTGGTTGAATCAATTAACGATTTTATACCTATGTCATCGGATATTTTATTGGTGATAAATTTCATTATCATATATACACGAACAGATTTATATATAATTTATATATATATATATATGTATATAGTTGTATGTAATGCATATTATGTTAGTAATTAAACAACAATTTATTTCAATTACGCTGGGAAGCAAGAAACATAAACAGATTTTAGTGGAGTCTGAAGCAACCTAATTTAATTTTATTAAATGTTCTCGATTATTTTATTTACAACTTCTCAAGTAATAACAGAACGATTGCTAATATTATCAAGATTCTTACCTGTAATTGAATTGTTTTGTAATCAGAGTTTACAAACTGAAACTTTAACAACTACTAAATTTAAATTCGGTAAACAAGAAACTATTCCAACTGAAATTACTTTCAACATGGATTTTTGTAGCATATTCAATAAATATTATTACAGCATAAATAAACTTGATTATAATTAGATGTGATTGATATAGATTTGTCTGAAGTATGAATTTAATAACAATGTCTAACTTTTGGCATAAAATATTTATCACGCAATTAAGTGCGATGAGGTGCTTATTTTAATTATTTTATAAATTTAATTCGTGATTTATTTTATAATTTCAGTTATATAATTGATAATATTTCATCTAAAAATATACAAATGTAGAGAAAAAAAAATTTGGATTTTATGACTATAACATTCTATTTATTGATCGATGGTGTTGATTTATGTAAAATAGTTTGTTAAAATTTGAGGATTTGTTTTATAGTACATATTCTTTTGCCAATTTCTATATTTTTATTTATCAAAACTAGCTACATCTCATTCAATATTAGTATTAGTAATATTAGAGGAGAACAACATATTTTTTCTTATTGTCATATATTTCTATAGGACTACAGGTTTACAATTTTTTCACAATTTTTCATTTGAAAATCTTGTTTCTTTTTCTTTTTGAAATTGTTTGGAAATTTTGATTTTTTTTTCAAAGCAATCGCGCTGCGGAGCTGGTTTAGAAATGAAATATCAAAGCGCTTAAGCGCCGCACCAGTCTCTTACTTTATTTTCCAACTTTTGACTTTTCGCTAAATAAATCCTATACCTCTTCTTTCAAATCATTGTTCTTGTTTGCAAATTGACGATGTTCTACATTTTTTTCCCTTACTAAGCCCTTGAATTCTTGTATATAGTCTTCCCATTAACTAATCTTATTATTTTTTTTAAATTTTCTGTAGGGTAAGTTATTTTATATTTTGAAAAGCAATCAGAATTCGCCAGTTCTATAAGCTTTTGGGCTAATTTGACTTAATACTATACTTAATACAATGTTCTATGAGCTCTTGATAAATTACTTTTAAACAACTTTGATTTTTTTATAGAATGCAACCCAAACAATTGTCATATCATAATGTCATGAATTTTTTTATTATTACAATTTCTGTACGTTAATAAATTTTGATTCATGCGGTAATGATAGTTAAGCACTCTTTTCACCTTGAAACAAATTGGTATATATATTTTTAAGAGACAATCGGTGTCACTGCTACTTGACATCATGCTGTTCGGAGCGGGTATCGAATCCAGAATCTCTGATTAAGATCTCGTCCAGTCGCTTCTACAAAGGGCTGTCTCATCTATATGTGTGATGAATTATTATTATAATTTCTATAATAGGGTAATTATTTTTATTGATGCAGCAATTTTTCACTTGAAACATATCGCTACCTATATTTTCAAATGGAAACCTTTGTCACTACTGCTTGACAACTCGCTGCTCGAAGAGGAATCGAACCCGGGACCTCTAATTTAAGTTCAATCATTTTAGCCTTTTGCCGACGAGCGAACCCTTGTCCTATCATTTACTAATTAGTGGTGCACGGCATCGTGTCTTAAGGTAAATTAAATCGTAATTAAAAACTCGAAGAATGAAAATAATCAATAATTGTTTTAAATAGTTTAAAATGGATTATTTATTATAAATACATACTGTATATAAATTTATAAGTGTTTATTATATAGGGCGTAGAGCGTATTCTACAAGTCTACAGTGTATGCCTACAAGAAGTTTGTTCTTTTTTTGTAAATTTGATTTTTTTGAAATTTTGAAACTTAAAATTTTTAAAAGTTCGAATTTTTTTGAAATTTTTGGAAAAAATCGTTTTTTATTATTTTTTAGAATTTGGAAATTTTTGAATATGTTCGATTTTTATTTGAAAATTTCTGAATATTCTCAAATTTTTGTAAAAAATCGTTTTTTTTTTAATTTTGATATTTTTTGAAAAGATGAATAAATTTCGAAAACGTGAGTTTTTAGATTTTTTTTTTAAATCTTGAATTTTTTTTCCAAAATTTGACGAAAATTTGTATCCGCACACACACATACACACACACATACATCCATTTTTTCTAAGGTATGCCAAAAGGTTCAGAAAGTTGAAACGTAAAGATATATAAAAATTTTGATTGTTGATTTTTTGGCGATTACTATAACTTACCCTACGGGAAGTTAGGAAGTTTTACTCATATTCTATGTTAATTTTTAAATATATCTAGTGTTTTCTATCCCTGTATCCAACTGGTTTAAGTCGTGGTGCCGGTGAGCAAAACCGCGGTGTGGCGTCCGCTAGCACATTCGTAAACGATTCGACACACCGCAAGTTAAACATGCGGCCCGCGGCCCGGCTGGGGACTGTTTAATGTGCCATTATTTACCATCGATGTTTGTAAATGCGACGAATGAATAAATAAGTTTTTATCGATACTACAACGCGTTTTACATTGATGTGTCGATGGAAAATGGTAGATGATAAAATATAACCAATGCGAGGAAGATATCACTTTTGAGTTGAGAAGTACATTATAGATTAATGGCTTTTTCGCATTTTTATTTTAAATTAGATTATTTTCGGAAAATGGTATGCTCTTTAAATCTTAACTTTGTTAATTAGCATTAATCAATATTAATTAATAAATTCTCTCTTTTTAAGTTTGAAATGCAAAATTTTTGATATTTATACATTTTTAATCAAGTATAAATTCTTTATTGCAATAAAAATATTTAGAAAATTATATTTCATATGAATAACTTCATAACTTTTCTTCGAGATTTCTAATTAATTTGTTTCAGATTTCACTTCCCGTAGGGTAAGTTTAGTAATAGCAAAAAAATCAAAAATTAAAATCATTATTAATCTTTATGTTTCAAAGATTTCTGAACCTTTTGGCGTACCTTAAAAAAATGTATGTATGTCTGTTTGCGTGTGTGTGTACAAATACATTTTTATGTCGACAATTTCAAGAACACGGATCAACCGAATTGAATGATTCATAAAACATTTCATTTTTATTGGTGCTGATTAATAGTGGTCAAGGCGCATGCTTTTTTAGTGATTCAAAAAGCATTTTGCTTGAATTGACGAAATGAACAACTGATGACATTTTTGTGAAGGCATGTCCAGCATTTTGGAAATCCAATGAAAAAAGTGAAAAAAAAGACATTTGACGGCCAAATATGATCGTTAGACATATGCACGTCAAATTAATAAATATTATCTGCAGGTTGTGAAAATAAGTACATTTTTGTATAATTTTTAACCGTTAGAATATTGGTGCAGCGCTTAAGCGCTTTGATATTTTATTTCCATACAGCAGAAAAAAAAACAAAATTTTCGAGTAAAAAATTGTGAAAAAATTGTAAAGCTTTTAAAACATTTAAATTACTGCACGAGAAATTTAAGCAATTTGCCTTTGGGTTAGATGCCATGCAACACCAGCTTTTTTCATGATTAAAAGACTATTGATCGTGGTCACTTGCACTTGCGTGGACATTTATGAGTCGTTAGATTTGTCTTAAGAATAAGTCAATCATAATAATATTAATTCTTTTTGTTTCTACAGAAGTAAATTTATTAACTTCCCGTAGGGAAAATTATAGTAATCGCAAAAAAATCGAAAATGAAAATTTTTATATATTTTTACATTTCGAAGGTATCTGAATATTTTGACATACCTTAGAAAAAAAGGATGTATGTGTGTGTGTGTGTTCGGATACAAATTTTCGTCGACCATTTCGGGAACACAAATGAAGCGATTTGAATAATTCAAAAAACATTCGATTCGTATTGATAAGGAGACGATCTGATTAGTTTTTGGCAAATGCAAGTCTAGCCATTCCGAAGATATGAGGCAAAAAGTGCCAAAAACGGTAACTCAGTTTTTAAGAGAACGGAGCATCCGATTTGAATAATTCAAAAAACATTTTATTTGTATTGAAATAATTAAATGAAGAACTGTTTAAATTTTTGGAGAGGAAGGTGCAACGACTTCGGAGATATGGAGGAAAAAGTAAAAAAATGAACATTAGACATATGCACATCAAATTATCAGATATTTTATAGAGATTTTAACAATAAGTATAAATTTTGTTCACATTCCTATGGTTTCCGTACCAATGTTTATCCGTTAGAAGGCGACACGGCGCTTACGCGCGCTTCGATATTTCGTCTCTATGCAGTTAAAGCAGTACGATTGCTTTGAAAAAAAAGTTCAGAATTTCCAAAATATTTTAAAATAAATTTTTATTTAAAAAGTCTTTTTTTGTCAAAAAAAGTAGATTTTTGTCAAAAATTTATAGTTTCTCAAAAATCTATTTTTTCAGAGTAGTTTTTTTTCAAAAATGTTAATATTTTTTAAAAAAAAAAATTGGTACGGGAAGTTCCAGCAATTTGACTCAAGGCACGATGCCTTAAACATAACTAGTTTTCTCTTACATTAGTGTTAATCTTTGCGAGATCTTATGTCCATCTTACGTCCATGGAAACCTGTCCTTTTCCGTACCTGTGAAAGCACTGGATCTTAATTAAGATATAAAGAATAACAACAGTGGTTGCCGTGATGTTGTATTATAAAAACCTAAGCGTCGGGAAGATTATAGAACCGAAAATTTCGGTAAGATCTCGTATCACATCTGCTCTACAAAAAGCAAGAGGCACATAATACACAACAGCGCGCCATGTGATTAGACCGTCAAGCTGAAGTAATGACTCAATCCAGGTTTATGCCATCAATTCTGGAATTAATCTACCTCTTTAGTGCGGCTTGGCAACATTTTATAGCAATCTATGCGGTTATAAAATTAATAATCATATTTAAGTAACAAATAGCCGTTTAAGTTTTTTCTTCTAGAATTAAAAATTGTCTGACTTTGATAAATCATGTTTTTAATGCCAATTATGATCTGCCTCATGCAAGACTTCATAGGACAAATGGTTATGATGTAACTGAAGCAAGAAATAATTTGCAATTTCACCATTCTGCAAAAAAGTGTTTGCTGCACTATGTCGTCAAATAGTCGAAATAAATAGAATAAAATAGACTTGGAAAAGAATTTGGATGAATGCCGACTTAGAAAAGTAAGAGTGATGAAGTAGAAAAAATTGAATGAAATATAACCTATTTTATACAAAATGGATTTTTCTAATGACATTTGTAACTCGTCCCAAGATTACTTTATAAGTTATTATTTTAACTTTATTGGTTTTTAAGAAGTATATTTGCATTGGTTTGGGTCATATTGCTGAATGATTGTTTGCTGCATGATTCCATTGAGGGATGCATAGAACTTCTGAAAAATCAGATGAAGAATTTTGATGATTTCCAAAAGAAGAAATTCAGGGAATTAAAAGCAGAGACGCAAGACATGAAAACATGTAACAGAAGTTTCAAAAACATATTCTAAACACGTGTAAATAAATGTACAGTAGTAAAAAATCACAAATATTAGCAAACTAACTTAAAGTTAAAATTATTTCAACTACATTTTTATTATTATTTTAAATAGTATTTGTTACATTTCTAAATAATATTAAATATCTTGTTTGAGTTTTTACTGTAGTAAAAGTTTTGGTCTTACAACCACAAGACTCCAATTTTAATACACATATATCGAAAAGCTTGATATGAAGCACTAATGATATGATGTACTAATGATCACGTCATAGAACTAAAATTATTCTTATCATCAGTGTTAGAAAAATCCTAATAAGAACTAGTGATGTATGCAAACGCATACGCAAATGCAAACTGCTGGAACTTCCCGTACCGTAATTAAACATTTGAGGAATAAAAATAAACAATAATTGTTTTAAATAATTTCAAATGGATTGTTTAATATAAATACATACTATAAATCTATAAGTTTTTATTAAATTGGGTGACGAGCGTATTCAACAAACAACTTGTGTATGTTTACAAGATATTTGATTTTTTTTAAATTAGATTTTTTTGATAATTTTGAAATTTCTTCAAAATTTTTAAAATGTTTTAAAAGTTCGAAAATTTTTGAATTATTTTGAAAAAAAACGATTTTTTTTAACTTTTTTGAGAGTTTTGAAATTTTTGAAAACATTCGATTTTTTTTTAATTTCAAAATATTTTCAATTTTTTGCAAGAAATCGTTTTTTTTATTTTTGATATTTTTTGAATTTTTTCATAATTCAGATTTTTTTTCAAAATGATGAAAAATTTCGAAAATTTGAATTTTTTGAAACTTTTCAAAATTAGGAAGTTTTTTGTAAAACCATTTTTTGCACACCGTCTACACAAGCAAAAGGTTTTTTGAATTAGTCTAATTGGATGATCCGTTCTCTCGAAAATTGTACGATCATTGTTACACCCTTTCCCCAGAGTCGACGAAAATTTGTATCCGCACACATGCACACGCATACACACACATACACACATACATCCATTTTTTCTAAGGTATGCCAAAATGTTCAGAAACCTTTAAAACGTAAAGAAATATAAAAGAAATTATTTTCGATTTTTTGTGATTACTATAACCCTACGGGAAGATAAAAATAGTTAAAACGTTGGGTTCTCTTTTAAAAAAAACGACGGTGTTAAAGAAAAGTTTCATAATAATAGCTTATGGAACAGTTTTGTGTTTTATAAGAAAATGTTGTTTTATGTAACTCACATAAATTATAATATTACGTATGCTTATTTTTTGACTTAATTGATCTGGAAATGTAATAAAAATGAATATGTAATAAATAATAAATTTAATATTTATCTATTAAGCAACTGTACGAAACGTAATCAATTTTTTTTAATAAACTTTCACCAAATTTTGGATAACTCATTATTATAGCTTATAACGGTTACTGTTCTAAATAAAACATTATAGAACTCATTATTTCTATAAAACCTCCATAAAATATAATATATAAAATCTTACGTTTTGAATTATTATAGCATGAAAGTTAATAAGTGCTACCTTATACATTTGCCGGCCACTTATTTCGAAACATTCAATTATCTCGGGGGATACTTAGGAATAAACAAAGAGAACCCCATAGCATTTTATTTTTACAGCCAGCCTTGCACCTGCTTCGTAATTCTTTAATATCAAACGCAAATAAAGAAGCGTTAAAAGTAAAACAAGATTGCTTATTATAAACCAACATGGCCATTGCCATCACCAAGCAATTTTGGCTGCAGAAATTGCTCACTTCCAGTAATAGTGAAATTAGTAATTAAATTTGTCATTTTCAGTTTATGTTGGATTAGTAATACGTCTCCTGTGAAATTCATTGTTCTTAACTTCCCGTAGGGTAAGTTATTGTAATTGTCCAAAAATGGAAAATATTTTTTTTGCATAAATTTACGTTAGAAAAGTTTCTGAACATTTGGGCATGATAACCAAACAAATAATGCTCGATTATAATTAATACTAATTATGATATGTTAGACCTAGGTAGACCTAGCAAATCCCATTAAGAATAACAATCGAACAATAGTTAACTTGTGATACGTTTATTGACTTTAACTTTAAAATGACAATTTTAGATTTTTGATTTCAAGATTATTTCAAGATAATATATAAAAAAATGAATGTGAACTTATTGCTAACGCAGGGCCAGCGGTTTCTGAGATCCAGAACTGTTTTTAAAAAAAATGCCATTTGGCGATCGAAACTCAGATATTTTTGACGGTATAAATCAATCGATATGAATGGGTATCAAAAAGGTTAAAAAAATTCAGAATTTTCAAAAAAAATTTAGTTTTTAAAAAGTTTTCAACAATATCAGTATTAAAGAAAAAATGGCAAAAAAATTCATAATTTTCAAAGCGGACATTTTTTTCATTATTCAAATTATTTAATGTTTCCAAAAATTTCATAAATGTTTGAAAAAATTGAAAATTTTTAAAAATTTCTGGCAAGAATTTTTAATTATGGTACGGAAAGTTTCACAATTTTCAAAGAAAATTGAATAAAATTACCGGGGAAGTTCCAGCTATTTGATTTAAGGCAAGATACCATGCACCACTAGTTAAACTTGAATTTTATTAACTTTTCGAAGGAATAGTTTATATTTTCATAAAATAATCCCATTCGCTAATTTTATATTTTCTCGACGTTTCAAGCCATTCTCAAAAACGGCTGAACCGATTTCAAAAATTTCAAAGCCATTCGATGTATCTCGATGAGGACTAGCGTTTATCAATATTGCGCGACGATCAGCCAAGCCGTTTCTTTGTAAATAGCAGAAAAGTGAAAATTTTTTCGTTTTAGACCAGTGATCCCCAAAGTGGGCGCCAGCGCCCCCTTGGGGGCGCTGCGGCCATTCTGGGGGGCGGTGATGGGTTTTGGTGTATTTAGGGGGCGATGCTTAGTTGTAAGGGGCGTTTAAGGCACAAAACTAAAAAAATATAATATTAATATTATATATAAATAAATGATTAAAATTAACACTGAATTATATAATGATAATATTTTAGTTAAAGTTATTCAAACATATCTGCATGGGTGTATTAGTAAATACGAGTACATCCGTTTTAAAACTGTGCACCGCCAATTCTTGTTTCGCAAAAGGTTTATGGTTCATACGTTTTTTCGTGTGTCGATAATTTGTATAACTTTTCAAAAGCGTGTAACTTTACCAAATTTTGTAAAAGATTCTTTAAGAGATTTTTTGTAAGAGATTCTGTAAGATTGGCGGATATATGATCATTATTTGTCGTGCTATTAATTATATTTCTCTGATATCTACCCGTAACTGTCCACTTGAATGCCGCGTTTTGTAAAATAGATTTTTCGATTGATTTCTTATTTTGGGTGATATTTTAGTGACAGCTTTGCTTACTATTGCTGACAAAGGGGGATGGGCGGGTAAATGATTGTACTAAATCTGCTTACGTAATACTTGAACGATCAAAAAAAAACAAAAATTGTCTAAAAAATTACTACTACTTATATTAAAACACTTTATTACAAGAAAACGGCCTGGCCGAACATTACCAAAAACTAATCAGGTCGATTCCCAACCAATATGTTTCGAACAGTTTTTGAATTTTCAAAATCGATTCAAAATTGCGGGCTAAAACGTGGACGAATTTTTTTTCACTTTTCTGCAATTCACAAAGAAACTGCTCGGCCGATCGTCGGACAAAACTGAGAAACGTTAGTCCTCATAGATATACATCGAATGGCTTTTAAATTTTTCAAATCGGTCCAGCCATTTTTGAGAAAACGAAGAGTTACGAGTTGTTGGTCTCATTCGATTCAGAATGGCTTAAAACGTCGAGAAAATATAAAATCAGCGAATCTGATTTTTTGATGAAAACGAACTTTTCCTTCGGAAAGTTTGTAAGGCGCTGAGTAACATTTTTTCTGGAAAGGGGGCGGTAGGTGAAATAAGTTTGGGAATCACTGTTTTAGACCGTAATTCTGAATCGATTTAGAAAACTCAAAAACAGTTCGAAAGATATTGGTTGGGAAAGATACTGATTTGTTTTAGGCGAAAATCTACCGAGCCGCTTTCTTGTAATTAAGTGTTGAAAAAAATTTTGTAAAAATTCTTATGGAAGTTTTGTTGGCGATATATATGATGGTCTTATAGAACTTACTCAAATATTACGGCTTTACGACAAATAGTTTAGTTTTAAAAATTCATCATAATTTGAGAAAATGAGTAGTTTTTTTGGCTTTTGTGAAAATTAAAATTAGACGATTTTACTTGGTATAACGATAGAGTACTTGGTGTTCATATAATAAGCATACTAAACCATTAGTCCTACGGAAAGTGGTTCAATTATAAGAATCATTAATTTTTGAAAATATGTTTCTAGAAAATACACCATATAATATTCGTTCGTTGTCAATTATGTGTAATAAACCCTCTCGGAATACTTTTAATCACTCATAAATTAATTCTTTTTTTATTGCTTAAGTCGATAATTTACACATATCGGGAAGTCCATGTAACTTGCCTCAAAGCAAAATATCAATACCAACTAGTTGAATTTTTTTTACAAAAAATGTTTTTATATGAAAATATGTAAGAAACTGACATTTCTCGTCTAATCCTCATATAGGAATGTGCAACCTTTACATTTTTACCGTGCTTAGGCCAAGTGAAGTTTACATCTTTAACAAATATTGAAATACTAATGAAAACGTAAAAAATCAAGTCGTGCCATGTCAAGAAGGGCCCATCGCATCCTCATTATTCACTCTTCGAGCGCGGTTTGAAGTGCGCGATTTGTTTGTTTTAAGTCTTATTTAAATTCGAAATTATTATTTGTTCAACATACGAGCCATTAAGCGATACTTCAAACAAATGCATTCTTTGTGTCCGTGTTTTTATACAATGACGGGAACTCACAGGTTAAAATAAAACAGTCGTTGCCAAAGCGGACGGTCTTCTATGTCGACCCTTAGAGGTCGAATCGAATGTGGCTCGCAGGTGGATAATGCTCATAAAATACAATATTCCCATTTTATATAATTATTTAGTATTTATATTTGCTGTCGATTATTTTTTCCATTTTTTTTCTACGAATATAAAACGTGGCGCAATATATTTCCAGCAGAAAAATGATGGTTTTGATATGTATGATTATTGCCAATTAATAATATATTTAGCTACTCAAATTCAAGTCTACACAAGGTGACAAGAATGATTGTAATCATCATGAAATAAATTAGAAAATATTTGTTCATTATAGTTTGAAAATTATGAGCTTTTGAGTTGTTTGTCATTCTTCTGTTATTAGGATTAATTTTTGTAATTATTGTTCATTTAAACTTTGGACAACTAGCCCTAAATAACATGGCTCGGATACATCATATACCATAATGACAAAATTGCCTCAAGTTTTCTAGAATTAATACTAATTGTTAACCTATGAATTTGAAATTTTCCAATTTTGATGTTGAGAAAACGTCGCTGAAAACTGAACAACTACTTTACATACACACACACACACACAAACATACTTTTTCCAATTTTGATCTCAGGCGATCACTTAAAACACATGCAATTAGTAAATCGGATTTCTGGGAAACTTATCATCTCCCTCGGTAATATAAAAATTATAGCAATTGTTCCAATAAACAATTTACAAGTTTAGCCTAACATTTAACTATAAATTAAAAATCTCAAGCACAATTTACACCAGATGATATACAGTTTGGGAATGGTTAGATTCCACATTTTCAGAAGATATTTTTGGACTAGGCATGATTAATGCTCATAGAATAAACAAATATATGTTTTTGTAGCTAATGGAACAATAGACTAATGCATTTAAATGCATTATTGATAATTTTTATTTTTAAGCAAAAATATCTAAATAAGTTTAATTGTTTTCGAATATCCACCGATTTTGTAACTACGAATATAATATATATTTTTAAATTCGCGAGGAAGAATTTTATGTTTTTGCCAGTAAATCAGGTTTACTAACTTTGTTTTACCGACGTTTCAAATCATTCTGAATCTTATGTTACATAAATTTGAAATTAGGCTTTTCGTGAATGTCCTCTCAAAATTAGCTCTACTGTTTTCAAAATTTTGAATGCCATGTGATGAAATTCAATAAGGATTTGATTAGTTTTGTGTGTCGATTAGCTGAGCCTTTTCTTTATAAATAGCAGGTATGTGCAAAAATATTTCTTTATATTTTCTTTAAATCTTAAAGTTTTGGTGAAAATCTTAAATTATGAAAATTAATAACTATTAAAAAATCATTCAAAATGATTAGTTCCTGGCAAAAATCTGCCGGTATGTTTCATCGTAATTAATTGTTCCGTAAAATATTTTTCACAAATTTACTGAAACATTGCACAGAGAAATATTATTATTAGTATTGTGTTATTTATTAAATTAAATTATATAAATTTCATCTGCCAAACGTATATTGTACCTTATATTGTTTTAATTTCTGGCACATCTCAGCTGATCTTTGGCAATAATATTGTAGATATTACATTTTTCTTATTCATAATCATGAATATGGATATTATATACTAATATTGTCTAGGCTCGCTCAAAGTAAATTTAAATTCCAAGTGAATCGACATTTTTGACAGATGACAGTTCTCATGTATCAAGATATTTTCAATGTCAAACAATGATATGTTTTTTTTTTCTTTTTTTTTTTTTTTTTTTTTTTTTCGCATTTTTTCCATTTATTTCAACAATATCACAGTTCGAAACCAACTGCCGTACAGGTAGCATCGGATCAATAAATATTCAATATTTATTTCTTATCAGTTGACCTCAGTTCGCTTCGAACCTTCGGCCAGGTATACTGTGCCTCACGTTAGTGTAAACAAACATTGTTATCATCCAAAGTGAAATATAAATTGAATTTAATAGTGAAGTGTTATATAATAATCAAATAAATGTACCCGTAAGGGTACATTTATTTTCGTTCATTGAATATAAAATTTAAAAAACTGTTAATTAAGGCATAATTAATAATTATGCAAAATGAACCATATAATCCACCAATTCCGTTAGTTGAAGTTGATAAAGTGCTTAACTGCAGTCCCGAAAGTGAACATCTTTTACATGAGTCACAGCCAGCAAGTAATTTCGTAAATCCTACAATACGCAACAACAACATGAATGAAGAACAAATGGAATCCTGCAACGAGCCCTCAACTTATTATAATTCCATTCCTTGGCAAGTTGTTGATAGTCCTAAAAGAAAACGTCCAAACCGACAAGTAGATCAGCCAATTCAACTAACAAATAGATTCAACGTATTAACAAACAAAGAGCCTATTGCTGTTTCAGAAATATCAAAAAAAAAATTGCCACCACCAGTTTTTATTTACGGTGTGGTTGATTTCCGAGGCATGGTTGATGAAATCAAAACTATTCTAAATATCAAAAATTTTACCACTAAAACATTTCCTAATGATATAATCAAATTTATTGTTTCTTCTGTTGATGATTATAAAAACCTCGTTAAATATCTCCGAGGTCGTAAAGCAGTTTTTCATACCTATCAGATTAGCAGCGAAAGAGCATACAGAGTGGTCATGAAATATATGCATTACTCAACCGATATTACAGAACTAAAAACAGCAATTGAAACTTTTGGGCATAAAGTTAGGAATATAACAAATGTTATTCACTTTAGAAGTAAATTACCACTCAACATGTTTTATGTTGATTTAGAGCCAAGCAGCAATAACTCCGATATCTTCAAATTAAATAAAATCCTAAATCAAATTGTGCATTTTGAACCTCCAATGAGATCATCAGAAATAGCACAGTGCAGTAGATGCCAAATGTATGGTCATACAAAATCTTACTGCAACCGGCCATTTAGGTGTGTAAAATGTGGTGATCAACATGAGAGTAAAAAATGTACAAAATCAAAAGAATTACCTGCATTTTGCACTAATTGTGAAGAGTCCCATACTGCAAATTATAGGGGTTGCCTAACTTATAAAAACCTCTTGAACAGTAAACCTAAAATAAACAGCAATAGCAATAGTGCGACTAATCAAAATTATTCGAATAATCATCCAAATTATGCAAAGCATTCTACTTTTAATCATCGTAATGAAAATCTTTTTAATTCAGAACATATGTCATATGCTCAAGCAATCAAATCTAGTAAATCAGAAATTTCAGAAAGTATTAATTCAAGTCTCTTCCATTTTTGAATGAGTTCAAAAGTATGTTCAATCAGCTCATGCAGCAAAACACAATGATGATAAACATGTTATCCACGCTTATAAATAAACCTAAATAATGTTCAAATTTCTAAGATTAGGATTATGGAATGCAAATGGGCTTTTACAGCATAAAAATGAATTGATAGTGTTCCTTAATGAAAATAAAATTGATATATTACTAGTAAGTGAAACCCACTTCACTAAATACTCCAACTTATTTATTCCTCAGTACTATATTTATCATACATGTCATCCAGATGGTACAGCACACGGTGGCTCAGCCGTATTGATCAAGTCCAACATTTCTCATTATGAACTCCAAAAGTATGACAAAGAATTCCTTCAAGCAACAACAATCCAAGTTCAACTTTCTTCTTTTCCATTAACTATTTCTGCAGTATATTGTCCTCCCCGGCATAAGATTAGCGCTTCACAATTCTCTGATTTTTTTGGGTCGCTTGGAAGTAAATTTATTGTCGGCGGAGACTTTAATAGCAAGCACACGTTTTGGGGATCAAGACTGATCAATCCAAAGGGAAGAACACTTTATGAAGTTCTTGATCAACAATGCTATTCTACTCTTTCCACAGGAACTCCAACCTACTGGCCTACTGACATAAGAAAGAAGCCGGATTTACTGGATTTTTTTATAATAAAAGGTTTAAATTCCAAATATACTGATGTTAATCCAAGCTATGATCTTTCATCAGATCACTCCCCGATTATTGCCACTATTTCTTCTTCTATTATGAACGTCTGTAATCCTGTTAGACTTCATTCAACAAAAACTAACTGGGAGCTATACCGTTGTAAAATAGAAGAGAAGATAAATCTCAAAATTAGTCTAAAAAATCCAGCAGAGATTGACCACGCTGTTGACAAGTTTAACGAAATTCTTCATGCAGCAGCTGTAATAGCTACTCCAAAAACAACCGTCAAGCAGGAGCAATCGCTGTCCTTGGAAATTAAAAATTTATTAGCAGATAAAAGGAGAGCAAGACGCAAATGGCAATCAAGTCATTTACCTTCGGATAGAAATATTTTTAATAATTTAAGCAACAGGCTTAAATTGAGGCTCAGAGAGATTTCCAACCAGAACTTTAACAAGTATGTATCAAATCTTAATAGATTTGATAATTCAATCTGGAATCCTATTAAACACAAACAAAAACCTCAAATTAGAAATCCACCTATTCGATGGGATGAGCGCAATCACCTACACTGGGCAAGAAGTGACGCAGAAAAAGCTGATCTATTTGCTGAATATCTGAGTTCAGTTTTTCAACCTAATCCAGATCTCTCAAATACAGCGGACACCAGTTTGACTTCATTTACCTTAGTGAACTCTGAAAACAGTATAAACTTCTTCTCTTTAAAAATGATAGTTAAAGAAATTGCTAAACTGAAGAATAGGAAATCTCCTGGATTTGACTTGGTGACTTCAAGAATGCTTAAAGAAATGCCAAAGAAGGGATTTATCCTATTAACTTATATATACAATTCGATAATAAGATTAAACTACTGGCCAACCTTCTATAAAACATCCATAGTAAAAATGATACATAAAAGTGGGAAAGATCCAAACATGGTTTCTTCATATAGACCGATCAGCCTTTTGCCTATCGTCTCGAAAGTGCTTGAAAAACTGCTACTCCAAAACATCTTAGCTAATACAAATATTTTTCCAGACCATCAATTCGGCTTTCGGAACCAACATTCTACAGTTCAACAGTGCCATAGAATTGTAAGCGTTATCAATAATACCTTTGAGGCTAAGAAATTCTGCTCCGCGATTTTTCTAGATGTGAGCCAAGCTTTCGACAAGGTGTGGCATAAAGGCCTTTTATTCAAGATTGGCTCTCTACTTCCAAGTAGGTATTACAATATTCTAGAATCCTACCTTGATGGTAGGAAATTTAGAGTCCGCGTTAACTCAAATACTTCAGCATCTCATCAAATCGAAGCAGGTGTTCCACAGGGAAGTGTTTTGGGCCCTTTACTGTATATTCTATTTACAAGTGACTTTCCAACATTACAATCGACCATAACAGCAACTTTCGCTGATGATATTGCAGTACTTTCAACACACATCGATGCATCTGTTGCATCAAGCAATCTGCAAAGCCATCTTAATATTATTGAGGAATGGACAAGGAAATGGCGAATAAAAATTAACGAAAGTAAATCGAGTCATATTTCGTTTACTCTCAACAAGTCAACATGCCCAAGTGTTTACTTTTATGGACGAAAAATACCAAGTAATAATTGTGTCAAATACTTGGGTATGCATCTTGATCGTAGACTGACCTGGAGAGATCACATTTGCTCAAAAGTAAAAGCGATAAAAATTAGAACTGCAGAAATATATTGGCTATTAGGACGCAAGTCAAAATTATCCCTTGAAAATAAATTATTAATTTATAAAACAGTGATAAAACCTATATGGACTTACGGTATTGAATTATGGGGATGTGCCAGCAAGTCTCATATAGCATTAATGCAGCGTGCCCAATCAAAAATACTCAGACAGATAGTTGATGCCCCGTGGTTCGTCAGTAACAAGACCATACATGACGATCTGAATATTTTATATATCGAGGAAGTAATAAGAAACTTCAGTGTCCACCACTTTCAAAAACTAGAAGCCCACCCAAATAAAATAGTTGCACAACTGCTTGAGATGCCACATTCCAGGAGGCTCAAGCGTAAATCACCAATGGATAATATCCTAATCTAGCAAATTGTTTAATGGAACAATTTCTATATTTTTTAGAGTAATCATCAAAATATGTTAGTTAAGTTAATTTAATTTTTTTTTTGTAGTATTATTATATTATTTTATTATTTACTATTATTATATATTACTATTATTATTAGTTACTATTTTTATGTTATTATTTTTATTTATTCTTATTTAGTTTATTCTTTTTAGTTTATATATATATATATATATATATAAGCAATGCAGCTCATAGAATATAAGTACTGTTCTGATTGCTGTAAAATAATAAATGAATAAAAAAAAAAAAAAAAAATTTCAACAATATTACTATATTTTTATAATCACATACATCCTAAAAAATTCCCTTAACAAACTTCAGAAAGATTCATCAAAATCCGAATAATCGTTTAGGAGGAGTATATTTTCATACACCATTACAGAAGAAATTTATAAATAAGATAACATTCATTAGTGTTTGAAATAATTAAAGATTGACAATTTTCTCGTCATAATTTCAAAAGTTGCCGAATCTTTATTTTTATTGGTTTCCAGCTTTCAAAATACTATTTTTAAAAATATACCAAAAATGTTGAAATTATATAAAAAATAAATGAATGAAATTGTGTATAACATTCATTAAAGTTTGAAATAATTAAGAGATTGACAATTTTATCGTCATAATTTCAAAAGTTGCTGATCCTTAGTTTTTATTAATTCCAACTTTCCTTAAGACAAATTGCCATTTACATGTAGTTTCAATAAATGATAGAAATGCAGAAAAAGCGTCATTTATTTCTGTATTATATACCACATAACAATATAAGCACGATCTTTATAGTTTCGTATAAATCCACTTTGGGATTATTCCATATAAATGGAATCTAGACATGATTCTAAAAATACGTAGATACCAGACGACTAAAATATCGATGTTTAAATAAATCTGATCAACTTTAATTAAATTCATTGATTTTATTTATTATATTTAATATATACAGCAATTATTCGAATGAGGGAATCATTAATGGCATCGTGTTTTCATTATAATTGTTTGGAATTTCGAGCCATAAAACTCGAGCATGTAATAACGGTGCAAAGGATCCTGTTGCCTTGTGTTAACGTATTCTTTTAACATGCAATGGAACAGAATTGCTGAATAATTTGGGGAACCATAAAATTTGCAAGCAAATATCATTTTGGTCAATTATGCTGTTCACATTTCATTCATACAGATGTAAAAATAAAATTTGTTTGCTTGTTATTGGTAACAGACTAACAGTTGAAGGTATAATAATAATATGCAGGATTACATGTTTCTCAAACCAGGAAGTACAATAACTTTGATCTGATTTAATTTCATGACATAAAATGAAATTTGAAAATCAAATGCTTAAATTGAAAAAAAAAACTATTTTGATCGATGATCGGTATTTTATATATCAATATTAATTATATTTTAAGAAACGGTATTGAAGTTGGTAAAAATGTAAGTGAGCAGTCTACAAAACTTCTAGTTGTGCAAAAAAATTTACCATTAATTTAAATCATTAAATAAAATCAAGGTCTACGTATATGATATATGTAATAGTGTCAATATATTCTTGTAGCATATGCTTAATATTTAACAAAATATTTTTAAAAAAATATTTCAACGTTTTTCATGTAATTTATCATGGAGATAAGGTTCATGGTTGGTTGTCACGAAAATTGGTTGAATTATACAAATTAATTAAAATTTGCAATAATAACCTACAATTTTTGGATATACAAGCACGTGTCTGTGTAATATAATTAATATAATAATTACAGATAATTTAAATGTGTTAGAGAAATATCAATTGGAAATCATCATGTTCAGATTTTATTGAAAGCGAAAACTTTATTTTCAAAATATACAGTTGAAAACTTTTTCTAAATATCTAAATCTCAATTTCGGTTGACTAAGACAATTATTACACATTTCGAAAAGTTCATGCAATTTGCCTTAAGGCAAAATGCCACTGTTTATTTTTTAACTACTAGTTTAGATTGTAGTTGTAGATTATATCAACTAGTTTATTTTTTATAGTAATTTTTAAGCTTTATAATATTTAAATAATCTCGAGAAATAATAAAAAATAAATATCGAAAAATTATAAAAATAATAAAAAAATATAAAAATTATTAGATTAAAATCTTTAATTGCCAATTTTTTAGCTAATGAATGTATTTTTTTTTAATAAAAGAGAAATAATATGATTATCCGTAGTCATAGCCAATTTTCTAATAATTTTAAAATAATAATAATTTTATAATTATAATATTATTATAATTTTATTCTAATTAAGCTCTTCTGAAGCTAATCTGTAGGCTATGTAATAAAAATTAAAATAGTAAAATAAATTTAAAAAAATTATAGAATAATATTTCAATAAATATCAATTGATATTACAGTTTGTTTTACATCTCATCTATTGAAAAGAGCAGACATGGTTTCATTCTTTATTTCTGACTACACCCATTTGTTTACTTGATATTTAAAAATAAAACAAATACATAATTCTGAAATACAATTGTATACTATAATTAAAAATTAAATGTACAATAGTTTATCTGTAGTAATTTAAAAGTGCATTCTCAATTCTAAATATTCAATTAACCACTGGTACTCTTGTCTAAATATTTACATTAAACTAAAAGGCATCTCAAAAATAACATATAAAACAGCAAGACTTAATTGAGTTTAAATAAACAAAATAAATTTCAACACTACTTTAAAAAAAAAACTTTCTGATCATATTGGTAAATCTTTAAAATCATGTGAGTCATAAATGACAAAAGTATTCTACAATTGTGGACTGTTCATGCTGATGATAAAATTAGAAATCCAAAATTCTAAGTTTAATTAGAATCTTTTCCTTTTCTAAATAATATTAAACATATTGTTATCATATATTTTTTTTGTATAAATCACTGTATAGAATCATATATATTGTTTATTTATGTCAAATCATTTAACACGATATAAATTACAGTTGGCAAAGCCATCCTTATGCAAAATTGTGGACTAGACATGCTGATGACCTGTCCAAAATTACGCAATTTGCCGCCAGCGGCATGCATGTTTGTAGTGAAATTACAATAGATATGTTCATGGCTTGTCATCTAAAAATTGGAAATATTTACATATCTATGGTTTTATTCCTGAAACGACTGCGATTGTGAGCAGTTCTTTTTGGTGCAACCTTTGACCGAAGCACATCTCGCACCGGGCGTTAAATGTGAGTACAAAATTTAGCACTTAAGTCTAGTGACAAAATTGTTGATGTGTTTATATTTTTTGATGTATCAGTATTGTATAAAGAGTATGTAGTGCAAGGTGCAATCGATTCAATATTTACAAATTTAATGCCAATATTAAGTTTTGTTACATGCACAAAATTACACGCTATCAGACCATCATACCGTCGCAGTTATTTTTTACCGTAGTGTTGAAATAAAAGTAGGCATTTAAAGTTAATAGTTTGTGAAGTGTTTGTTCATTAATTTAATTATTTAAGTGAAAAAGTTTAGTTGTTAAACATTAAAGTAATTACGTGTAAATAAAAGTGATGATACGTGCTGTGATAATGAGAAGGAAAACTTTGCGGCCAGAATTCCTGAGGTGAGTTGCTTGCATGCTCACATTTTATTTTGTTTAACAGTAAATTTAACAAAGAATTTTGAAGGAATAATTTTATATATTGAATTAATTATTTTATTATTATATAAAGTTTTGTAGAAACAGTTGACGTTGAATATATTTAGAATTGGAATTGGAATTTGCTTGCAACTAAAAGGTTGATTGAATGTATAATTCAAACACTGTATGGAATTATTTGGTAAAATATAACGAGATGTATGACTATTCCTCAATGCAACTTTGAAATACAAAATATTAAATTATTTATTATATGTATGTGTGCTACGTAATTTATGCTTAATTTAATGCATTCCTTTTACATATGTGCAGTCTATTTTCAATTTTTTTAAAATCCCATATCATGTACAACTTAAATACTCGGTCGGTAAATAAAATTATATAACCGTCGATTATGAAAGTAGTGTGAGTCATAGACTTGCAGATTTAAAGTTTGGTAACACAGAAATGGTATTTTTGGTATAATCACAAAATGTGTACAGATTCATAATACGTGACCAATTAATTAACAGGCATAGTAACCATTAATTTTTTCGAAGCAAGAGAAAATGACTTCGATCATTTGGAAAGTTTTCAGAAGAGGTTTCTGCTTGTATTTCAAGAACAAGTATTTGCTACAGAAAACAATAGCATTGTAAACCTATGAACATTCGAATCATCGTCTTCAAAACATTAACATAGAATTTATGACAAAATAACAATATTTCTTCTGGCTGCATCAAGTATCCCATTCGCACATTCCAGTTGAAAATGTTTTATATCGGAAGTGGTTGTGTGCAGCCACACGTTCTCTTGTTTATATACATCAAAGTTATTTTATTTAACTTCCAATAGACAGCAAAATTCGCATAAATACTTTTAGCAACTGAATCATGCATCTCGCCGGTGTTGAAGTATTATCAAAAGATATTTGCACTTTTCTAATCTGTCTTCTTTTTTAAGGGATAGAGAAACCCAGAGTTTGATTATCAGTTTTTTGAGGAAATTTCTTGCTTTTGCTTCAACATTTGCTAAATATCTTTCAAAAAAAAAAGAATGGTTTTAACGAAATAACGCGTGAATGTTCTAAGTTAGTGCAAGTAATAAAACTTTTTTCTTTCGTTTTTGATTAAAAAACGGAAATTTACTGAAATAGAACTGGGTCAATTTGAACAGACACTTAAATTAAGTCACTAGTAGTCTAGTCATTTAATGCAAAAAATGACTGTTGCCAGTATAGTGCTCCGGGAATTTTGAAAATTGGTAGCCTTGTAGATTTCGAAGTGCTCTTAACAAATTTCATCTTTGCTATCTTTAATTTTTACGGAAAGTCGCCGCCATATTGGAGAAATGGCGTCAAAACAGTTTTTAACAATATTTGTTTTTCCGACTCATTCTATGATAAAAGTAGCTGTACGAATTAAACTAGAGAAAGTATCCTACAATTCATTCGTTAACCGTTTATTTGTAAATATAATAGATTTAGATTACGGGTGCCTTTAAATCTTTGCTGCTCTCGCCGCCATATTGGATCTCCATATATTTGACTGCTCTCTGTACTAGACCTCTTCTTCCTAATAAATAAATATTTTCAATATTAAATTTTAAATTTTTTTTTGGCTAATAATTGAACACTTGAATGGCAAAATAGCTATATACCAAATTAAACTAAAGAAAACTTTCTATAATTTATTCAATATCTTTTATTTTGTAAAACTAACAGTACATACTAAATATCAAAAAATACTTATAAGTTTGTTAAACTAAAAACTTATATAAATTAATTTATTTATTTTATTGTTTTGAAGAGAAATCAGTACTTAAGGATCTAAGCTGTTATAATTTTTCTTAACAACGTTGGTTTTTTCTAAGTCTATCTCTCTTTGATATATTTTATTCGAATTATTATAATAGTGATGATTTTTAATTTACTGCAGTAAAGAGAGTAGATGACTATTTTAACTTATAAACATGTTGCTATTTGAGGTAACCATACGTCCCGGTTTGGCCGGGGCAGTCCCGCACCTTATGTCCCATTTTTTTTTAAAAGCGTTATTTGTACTGGATTTAGATCTTTTGTCCCAAAATTCCCATGCCGATTTTGACTTATGAAAATATGGTCATTTTAGCTATCTGTACTAGAAAGTGAAAACGGATGTTTTAACTGCAAGACACAGGATTTATCATTATTAGAAAGACCAAGTTCTAACTACTAGACCCGGAAAAAGCCACGTTGCATTTTTCAACTCCTTTTTCTGTTACACATTAATTATTAAAATTTTCAATAATTTGCTGTTGTTATTTAATGTTCAATATTTTCATCTTTCGAATTGATGATTCGACATAACCGTTGTCGGGAACTATCAACCCCAGTGTCCCTTATTATCTCAAGTGCGACAACTCGAATCTTGTAACTTGAATAATGTAATATAAAATAATACTCGTACATGTGTACAACACTCGTATGTGCATACACCGAATTGCCCCACAGCGCACTCGGGACACCATTGAGATATTGTTATGTTATGAGCGTTATGTGACCATCTGAAGTGTTGGACTGTTAGGGCCTTCTCACGCCACTAAATTAGATCGGGTAGGAAGGTAACGAGGGATATGTTTTTACTTTTTTACTATACTTAGGGGACGTCCATTAATCACCTGAGGTTTTTAGGGAGGGGGAGGCTTTGACAAAAAAGTCACGAAATATCACGTGGGGGAGGGAGGGTTATTGCAAGATATCATGTATTTATTTTTTAACTGAATTTTTCAAAAAAAATAAATAAATTGCAAGTGCATTGTATTTAGTAAGAAAATACATTTCTACAATATACTACAAATTCAAATTATTTTATTATAATTATTAGTATTATAATAAAAAAGTATTAGTTTTTTTAAAATGCTCCTGGTTTATTAAAATATAATTTACAAAGTCAAATGAAATTTATGATTTTTCATAATGTTTCTAATGGTTATACACTCGGACGTCCAATTTATACATTCTAAGAACAACCAAAAATTTACTAATGTACCAACTGGAATAGGGGCAACTAAAAAAAATTCTGATTTATTAAAATGTAATTCATCTTATTAATCACTAAAATCTATATGAATGCATGATTTCCAAAACAATATTGTCAAGTCAGTTTTTAAACGTTATTTTATACAAGTTAAGATAAATTATTTATATTATAATACTACATTTATTTTATTCTTGTTTAAACAACAATTAGGACTAGTTGGGATGTGTTTTCTACTACTTAGTTTTGCGTGAAGACAATTTTTGTCCTATATTTGCGTTGAAATTTGTAACTTTCTGTAAGGTAAGTTATAGTGATGGGCCAAAAATCTAAAATGAAATGTTTGTATATTTTCACGTTTTTGAGGTTTCTGAACATTTTGACACATCTTAGAAAAAGTGGATGTTTGTGTGTGCTTGTGCGTATGTAAACTATAGCATGTATGTATATATGTATGGATACAATTTTTCGTCGACGTTTTCGGGAGTACTTGAGAACCGATCTTAATTGTTCAAAAAGCATTTGATTCAAATTGATAAGGAGACCTGCTGATTATTAGGATTTAGCAAAAGTTGGTCCAGCCGTTTCGGAGATACTGAGCTAAATGCGCAAAAAATGACAGTTTTTGAGAGAACGAAGCATCAGATTTGAATGATTCAAAAAACCTCTCGCATATATTGACGAAACGATTAATTGTGGGAAAACAAAGAATGATGTTTATTAATTTTCAAATAAAAATTTAATATCAAAAATTGTTCAGATTTTAATTTTAATTTTAGATAGAATTTCAAGGTTCACTCAAATTCTAGAGATAAATAACTCGAACTTTGCAATTCAGTTTATGTAATTGATTGCTTGATTAAGTTTTGTATATTTACTTTTCATATAAACTTATATAAACGTCATCATCCAATTTATAAGCTCTTCAATTTTCTCTTTAAAATACGAATAATGAAAGTTGCAGTATTTAGAACATATTTTAAAACATTTAATAATCTCGAATATTTCAATACGGAACGGAAAAATTTTAGCAATTTTCCTTAAGCACGATGCCAAAAAAAATTCAGATGATATAAATAATCATAAATAATGTAGCTAATTGAACTAAATACTTATCAAACTTATTAGTTGTACAGGGTTTAAATATAAGAAACGAATTATATATTCTAACTTATCTAGTATTTCTTTCTATTAAAAGAAATGATATACAGTCGGTCAAGTAAGAGCGTGGCCGACTTTAACGACAGTTAATGAAAGATTTCGGTCTAATTCTTTCGTGAGCCGATAAAGTGAAGCTTTGTCCTTGATGCATTGTCAAAAAAGGTTTAGTTGCAGTTGATCTTTTGAGAAAAAATTACGTTAAACGCCATGAGTGCTAAGTTGCGCGTCGCGCTACGAGGCTGCGCCCTTTTGCATGCACCTTAAAGGTACCCAAATGTAGCAATCAGCTGCTGCTAAACATATGGGAAAGTTGAAGACATTTGTACAGAATTCGATACACCTATATAAAGTTGCTAAAAATGTCGATGACTTATCAGAACGTGGTTCAAATAAAAAAGAAGAAAAAAGAACAGTGAATGGGTATTTGCGGAATCCTGCTTTAACACTGCAGCAAGGACGAGCAAAATTAATGGCAAAATGTTTAGAAATATCTACAAAACTATCTGAATTTTTCTTCGTATTCATGATCTAAAATGGCGCAACACAAAGGGGAAGCCTCTGACGACTGAAAAACATGTGCTTCTTTTCCGCTTGAGCACATGAAAATATTGTTAGAGATTTTGAAAATGTCATTTTCACTGATGAAAGTTCTATATGAGCACGTACTGCCCTCATTGAGCCGTTAAATTGAAATCCCCTGCCCCTCATAGAGCCGTCAGACTAAAATAATCCGTTAAATTAGTAAAAAGCAGGCGTCGGAGATGCCAGCCAATTGTCCACTCCGGTGGTGACTGGACACATATTGACCAAATTGCATCCTTGCTTTTAACGTATACAATGCATATACAAATATTAAAGTTTCATAAAATAATTATTTTTATAAATTAACCCGGCCACGCTCTTACTTGACCGACTGTAATAAAATACTTCATACTTATTTATTTTTTAATAATGCTCTCCTACGAACTAGTAGAAGCACTACTAGTAGCTACTAATCGTTGTCATTTATTTATCTGCTATTTCATTTGTTGTATTAACTGAATGTGTACAATGATGAGTAAAAAATGAGTAAAAAAAATCCATGATCATAATTAAAGCAGTGATTTTATTCCAAATTTTTTAGACATCGGCACAGAAATAGTAAAAAAGTATTCTAATGTTACAGGCCAAAGAGTCATATACTTACTATAAAGCAAACTCAATATTTTTATCTGTTCATGTTTCTATCTACAATTATTGTACAAATCTAAAAAGGTTCTGAATTAAAAAAAAAACTTACTCTATTGCTTGTACATAGACCCTGTCGCATTTGTCTCATATCATTGTAACCACATTTGTGATGATCAACAACGCATCGACGCAAATTGAAGTGCTCTTGAGATTTCGGTAACAAGCTGCCACCAACGATGTTTCACCGTGTGACAGCATTAAGACGAGGGCTGGACTTTTTTTTTTTAAAGTGGATACTAATTAAATTTACTTATCTACTGAAAATTAAATTATAGTTTTTTGCTTTGGAAGTAGTCAGAATAATAAAATATGTGAAGAACTGTTGTCATTGAAAAAATAATCTCAATTTTTATATGGTTGCTCTGTAGCTTAGTGGTTATAATTTTGGCCAACTAAAAGGTTTCAGGATCGATACTCGCTCCAAAGAGTTTGATGTCAAGCAGAAATGGCATCGATTTTTATTTGAAAATGTTTCCCAATGAAAAAAAGAGTGCGCATAAGGTTCACACGTTATTGAAGTAAAACTTTTATGCTATTGTACAAGATGGCATTTAAGTTAAAAATATATAAATTATATAACAATTTTAAATGATGTTCATTAGTAATATAGTAACACTCGTGATGCACACATTTATTAACGCGAACCATTATACATATTAATATAATAATGAATTATATATTATATATTTATAATATTAAAAATATTCATAATATTTGAAAACAATGATGTAATTAAAGTCATACTTCAAATATGACATGATCGGTTTGTCATTGTAATTAGCATTTAGGACTTGAACGTTCATTAGAGAAATGAAGTAATTGCTGATTAATAAATTCTATCACACAGTGAATTATTGTAAACAACGGCATAAAGAAATAATTGTGTTTGAAGAACTTTATGTAATTAAAATTAACATATAATCATTGCCTGCTTTTGTATTTTTTTACTTTTTTGCTGGCGATACAATCTCATTCTTCGACTAGCTGTAATATCTGTCTTGCCAACTAAAATATTTTCTATTTTAATCACTTAATAATTTATAAAAACTACAAATAATATAGAATAATATTTCAATAAGCTTACGTTTTGTACACGGCTCAAATGTTTCATTATAATTATTTACGGGGGATAGGGTACAGAGTTAAATATTCTTCTGATTCAGGCATTTTTTTATTAAATTAAGATTTATACTACGATGACTACCTTAAAATATGACATTCCGATCTCCACGTTGATGTACGCCGGTACGCATACAACGAAATATCTCTATTCACTCGACACGACGACTTATCACAATCGACTCGTATAGAAATGATTTCATCGAGAGCGAATGACGAACAGTCCGGGCGTAACGCAACTTCCGTTGCATTTCCACATATTCACCTCCTAGTCGCGCCTAAAGAAGTTTTGCTTTAAAAGTTTTATTTTGAAAAACCCTTCTCTGGCATTGCTGCGTGAAGTTAAAAATCGTCAGTAGTAGAAAATTTCTAATAATATAAATATAACAAATTGAAATAGTCTAATTTTTGGATAGCTTTATAAAAAGATACCTTAGGTTGAGAAGTTCAAATTAGTTTAAGTTACGTATCATCACAATAGCTTATAGGTTTTTCAAGTTCTGATAGCTGTTTAAATTAAAAATGTTACTAGATTGTATAGAAAGTAAGGCAGGATGCAAAATTGTCTAAAATTAATTATTTCGAAAACACATACGAGTTTGCTCATCATCAATTACTAGATATTTATTAGTGTCAATCATAAAGATACTATTTATGGATGTACACGTTATCTATATGTAGATATTTATTTGTGCGATCTTTCAGATTTTCTAAAAATGCTATTTATGGATTTACTCATCATCGACAATTAGATATTCACCAGTACAATCCTTCAGCTTTAAAAATAATATTTATGGATTTGCTCATCATCCTTAATTAGTTACTTACCTGTGCCTTTCAATTTTTGTATTATATCCAATAATGTCTAAAATTACTACTACTAGATATTAAAGGAACATTTGAAAAAAAAGTTCAATTTAATTTTATGAAGCTAATTTTAATTAAGTAGTTTCATGGAGAAGAATGAATAAGATTGACATGTGGCATGAGAAAAGTTTGACATGAAGATTAAAAACGAGTGTGATTTCGAGCTTTTGAGTTTATATATATTATAACCTGATGTCGAATATTACAAATAACTTTTGTTGCATCTATAATTTTTTTTATTGTTTTAGACATTAATCAGAACTTAAGAGTTCTATAAGCTGTTGGGCTAATTTGACTTAATACTACGTTGAGTTTACAGAAGGCAATCCAAACAGTTGTCTCATCTCTGTGTGATGAATTTTATTATTACAATTTCTGCAAGAGATCGAATATTTTATTGGTGCCGACTGAGGGCTATTTTCACTTAAACTTGAAACATGCTGCTATCTATGTTTCCAAATGAAAACTGGTATCACTACTGCTTGACATCAGACATAAACTAGGACCTCTAATTTAAGTCAAATTGCTCTAGCCATTTGCCTACTGGCGAGCCTACATCTATCAAATAATACTAAATACTAAATACGTACTATAAAATGTCGATTAGCTCTATGACTAATTCGAGTGCTTCTCGTATCTTCTGTATGTCCCCTCGATGTGGTTTATGATTTATTTCAGCCACCGTATTCTAAGCTCAGTTTAAAGTGTTCCTTGTCTAATGACAAAATTATACCACCGTCGTACAATTACAGCACTCGTATAGTGGTGTCATCTGCACACACATAAGTTGAGGAAATCAAATATAGTATTTCGCTTCACGCCACATTAAATGCAGAATTAATCTATAAACTTGATTGTCTTTTGTCTAACACCTAAAGAAAACAGGATGGCGTTTGCAGACTTGAATTGTATTAAGAAAAATATAAAGAACTGCGTAAATATAGATGTTGATGAAAAGTAATGTATCAAAGATTTACCAGGATGCGAAGTTTCCTGTAAATATTCATTGTGATATTGGTTATTCATGGAACAAATATTGTAAAAGTTAACTTTTTTATAACCTTTTATAAACCCTTAATTATATTTATTTTATAATCATCTACTTTGTGTTGAAGCGAAGAGATGTTTTTACCGTTGAAGGCATACATACTTATATGTCGATAATAGTATATATTTGACATTGCTTACTATTATTGTTGTGATTTGAAATTTTCTGCACGCAAAATTTAGAAAAAAGAACTCTTCTGCTTGAATTTATTTTACGATGCCAATAAACGAAATTATAAAAGCAGAAGGCACAAACACAAACCTCCTAAGAAAGTATAAAATAAAACTAGTTGAAAGTGGCATTTGAGGCAAGTTGCATGCACTTCCCAAAATATGTTGATGAACCGAAATTGAATTTTAGATACTTAGATACAATATTCGACAGTTTATTTCAAAAATAAAGTGCATATTTGTCCTAAAGTTGTAGTTTATTGTTTCAAATTTAAATTAATTGTTAATGTATTCTACTTGCTATAGGGCTGTAAAATTTTAGTATTCTCTTCAGGATCATATCTATCAAAATAAAAAGTTTCATCAATACATTTCCAAAATTTATCAGCACGACTTCCAAATAATGTTCTTCGTAGTTTTTGCATTTTTACAATCGGCTCAGAATTATTGGCTAAAAGGTGGACGAAAAATTTTTCACTTATTTGCTAATTACAAAGAAACTGCTTGGCCGATGGTCGCTTAAAAGAGAGAAACGATAGTCCTTATCAAGTTACTTAGAATAGTTTTTTAATTTTTCTAATCAGTTCAGGCGTTTTGGAGAAAACGTCAATAAAAGGTCCAATTTTGACAAACGCCAAAAAAAATGCTACTAATTTTTTCAAGCTGACGAATTTTTAAAATTAAACGACTTGTCGTATGGCCGTAATATTTTAGTATGATCTATAAGACCATGGTATCTGTCGCCAAAAAAATTCTTAAAATCGTCGAAATTTTTTTTCTACTGTTTAAAGGAAATTGTGCAAGCAAATCTTGAAACATAAAATTAGCGAATCGATCTTCTTTATGAAAACATAAATTTTTTCTTCGGAAGGTTAATTATACAAGCCTTAACTTTATTTAGATCAGACCAAGTTTTTTTTCCTCTCAGAATTGAACAACTTAAAGCAATCAATAGTATCAGTGTAGCTCATCTGATGAAACAACTCTTTAAAATAAGAAGTATCAGAGCAGGAAATTAAGTTGTTTCTTATTTTACATATAAGTACCTATAAAATACAAAACTTCAATAAAAATTGCCGTATATACTTCAATATGTTATTGGCAGATGCTGTACCATTTCTTTCTGGTACTGGTGGCATTGATACTTCAATCAAGCGTCTTACAAAAATATTTCTAAAACTTCTAAAGAATTATATACTTACATTTAAGAGTAATTAGGTAAAATAAACCGTGTTCCATCCGAAATAATGATACATATATCTGTAGATCAATAAACCATCGCCACAATGTTAGCAAAGATATGCCACTAAATCGCGCACCTTGGGTAATAAATTTATCATTGTTTCAGCACGCAAAGGCACTCCTCAAGCCAATAAAAGCAGTATTATTGCATACTGCGATGTTCTGTCAAAGGAACTTTAAAACAGATTGCGATTTCAATAAACGTCAAATAAAAACGAAATAGTGTATAGTGCCAATTTTGACATCGTTGAAGTCTACTGTCACTCGCGAAGTCTAAAGCGTATGCAGAGCACTTGATTCGGGACAGACGGAGAGTATGAAAGTATGGAGTAGGGTTGCTTAAATGTTACATGAAACATTGTTTTCTGAGAATATCTATAGATAGCTTATTAATGTTAAACCAGTCAATAGACTTTGAAAATATTACTAAGTTACAGCGTGTCAACATATTTTATGATTTTTCAATTAATATCAATAAAAATGTATTTTAAAACTAAGTTACCCTTGTAAAGCTAATACATCGAGACCTTAGAATTTTAACTGTTGAAGAAAAGATTAACCACTTTTGCTCCAGATACTTGGCTAAGTCGACTTGCTCAAGCCTTTATCACCTGAGCTTATCTTCAAAAAAAAAAAAAAAAAATGGTGTAATGGATCATTACATCAAATTCAATGCTATAATAAGAGTAGGTGCTATCACAGTATAGCTATCCTGCACACGCCGTTATATTAAATTGTCTATAATTGTAGGTGAATGTATTTCGTGTATAGTTTGCTAGGAAAAAAAAACAAAAACAAAACTTTTAAAGATCTAAAAATTGCATGTCGTCCATAGACGGCACCCGTATACACAGATAGTCGAGCGGATGTCGTTTAAAGACATTGTAGGGAAAAGGTTAAGTGATGGCCAATGTTATGGCAAGGCCATGTTACGCTCCAAATTCCATACATTATGCTACTGAATCATACCGAATACTCTCAAAATGTCATGTATTTGCTGTGCATTCAGGCGTTTTACACATAAACTGTAACGTCACTCGCATGTTATGAAGCTGGGTCAGAAAGACACTGTTATCTAAGATCGTTTTTTGACATTTGTGCGGTTTCTAAGTTAGGTTTTCTATCTGACAACCTGAGGAAAACGCCTGACTGCAAAGCAACCACATGGTATTAAATTTAGTATGAAAAGTTCTTCATAACATGACCTTGCCATAACATTGGAATGTTATGCGGCAGAATCGAATCATGAGTCTCATTTTAAAATTAGCGTCTTCACAGAAAAGAATAACTTTACAATTTATTAACGATGAACAATAAAAGGCCAAGTATTGAATCTTGTGGAACACCAAGCTTGACATTTAGTCTTTGATGTTATTAATGTAATCGAGGTTGTCGGAATGCGTAAATTGCGTGTCTTATGATAAATAACACGAAAATAATTCTAAGCTTACACCACGATTTTATGTATTCGAACTATAGTGGATAAAGTACAATATCGAAAAAAACTTTTGCTGGTTTTATATAAGATTTGATAATGTATTGAGCATCCTTAATTAATTATAATGAAATTGTTATTTTTTTCTCAACGAATCTTAGCAGTACTAGATAGTTTTGTTGACAATTTTATTTTAAACTTAATTTCTTATTTGAGAATTTTCATTACTATACTCATTCATTAGTTTGATAGGTCTCAGTAAGAAATTATATTGACTAGATTTCGAGAATATAAGTCGAATATATTATTTGAAAATTTTAATGAATCATTAGAAAAAACTAATTTTAGTTATAGACAAAAAAGTTAGATTCTCTCAAAATTATTATTGTGATCTTGGTAATTATCAGAATCGATTCAGGATTGTGAGACGTGGACAATTTTTTCTTTCACTTTTCTGCTATTTGCAAAGAAACTGCTCGGTCAATCATTGCGCAAGATGATCAACTCCTTATCGAGTTACATCGAATGCTTTTAAATTTTTGAAATAGATCTAGCCGTTTTCGACAAAACGTCGACGAAAGGATTAAAAATAGGCTCTCATTCACATACTTTTTTCAAATTTGATCTCATTTGATTCAGAATGGCGAGAAGACATCAAATTATCAAATCTGATATTTTTGGTGAAAATATTAACTTCTCCTTTGGGGAAGTTAATATAACTCTATAATTATTATATAGATCCTTGTCAACAGAAACTTATAGACCATTAAAAAGATGTATGAATATCAAGTGCTATTCCTACAAAATTAGCATACATCATCCCAATGTTATCTTCAAACCCTGAACCACCTCTCTTCGGAATCCTTCCTGTATTATTATTATTAAATGGTACATAGTACTCTGACCTAAAAATATAATACAATTCTTTATATTACAATACCGTTGGCAACCCTTGTACCTACGTGGGCATACAAAACCCGGTGAAATATTTATTGTTGGGAAAACTTGAGTGACGTCGCATTTAAATATTTTAGAAGTTCACGGTAAAAATCTATTCTGTTCGCTGTTCTCTACGCTTGTCTGTTATGTCTGGGGCGAAGGAATTTCATGAGGCATGTGGGCAATATAAATAATTTAATTTCATTCATTTTCTTTAATGCGGGTTATATATCACGTATTTTATTCAAGGTATTGCAATGGAAAATTCAATGAGGGGCAATCTCATTTTTATTAATTCTTAAAGCGGATTGGAACATGTTACTTTTTAATATGCAAATTTTAAATCACGACACCTGATAACCTAAAGAGAGTTATTATAATCATGGAAAAATCGAAAATGAAAATTATTACATATCTTCACGTTTCAGAGGTTTCTGAACATTTTGGCATACCTCAAAAAAACGGATGTGTTTGTATGTATGTGCATGTGTGGAGACAATTTTTGGTCGACCATTTCGGGCGTATGGATAAACCGATTTGAATAATTTAAAAAGCAATTGATTCCTATTGATAGCGAGATGTTCTGATTAGTTTTTAACAAAGGCAGGTCAGTCAAAAATTGTAGTTTTTGAGAGAACTAAGCATCATAGATGGTAATCTATTTGAAAACATTTAATATTCCTTGAATTTCATTACGGTACAGGAAGTTCCAGCAATATGCCTTAGTGCACGATGCCATCTAATACTAGTTATATACTTAATTGATTGTTTCATGATGAAATAGTTTATTCTTAACTTATAATATATAGGCTTACCCTCAGATAACATAGATATGTTTATCAGTTTCCTATGGTAACATACGTTCCAAATAAAAATATATTGAAGATTTGGTATTCTTCTTGGTGCAACGAATTTCATTTTGACAAATCATGTTTTTTATGGTGACTATCGATATGTTGGTCGTCATGAAACTGCAAAAGATATACCTATGGTGCTTATACGATCATTTCTTTGAATTTTGGATACGGTCAACTACTGAAAACTAACCTCCAAATAGCATATGGAAAACACATGTGCTTCTAATATTCCTACTATTTCTTGCAAGAAATACATACAAATTAATTTTTGTAGTCGCATTTTATTAACAATTTTACTGCATTTTATACGCGATAAGGGCTAGAGCATGACATATACTTATAATAATTATAATAATTTTGAATTGATTAACTCTGCTATAAAAGTTTTGGACTTGCAATCAAAGATTTTTAGTTTGACATCCAGCTCGGAAATTCTTAAGGTAATTCCCGATTTACCAGTTTTGAACTGTCAATAAAAGTCTAAAATGCGTTTTAGACCCCAGTGATCCCGATAATGGGTCAAAACAAAAATCATCAGTATTAGAGAAGTTCTAATGGTAAAAATATATAAGAAGTATCAATGCAACAGCTTACAAGACTCCAAAATTCTGATTGTTGTTAAAAAAATTGATGGTACTTTGGAAATCATCATTCAAAATTTGGAGGTAGGTTGATAAATTTAAACTTGTCTATGGCGTTCTTCTACTTTACTGTCTTATATTTAAATGTATTTAGTTGATCCTATACTGAACATTGTGATGAGTACAAGTTATAGACTACCTTTCTTTGAGAATGATAAATATTAGGAAATGTATTTTAGCATTGCTATCATCACACCGGAAAGGGTCTCCTTTGCATCCTTTATATATTTAACTACTTGTGAGTGTTAGTACCAATTTAAATGAAATTTGATTAAGGTGTGTTCATACAACGCTTGTTTTGTTGTTTTTTTGGTCGGCTGGCTGGCATGCTGGTTATCAAGTAGGCAAAATGACGGGTTATCGATTTCGATTTGGTTCCAGAAAGTGAGATTTTGATATTAGAACTTGCGCTATATTTGTGGATGGATCATAAACCTATGAATAAAGCCCGAATCACACATTTGTTTTCTGGGCTGATTAGACAGCATGCTCTATTTTTAGGTGTGATTTGAGGGTACATAAGGCGAATAGCTCTGATAAACCCCTTATGTATTCAATACTCTAGAAACTTAGGTCAAAAGATGGCAGACCTGTAACCTAGATTTGGTTACCTTTTAGGCCACCATATCGATTGTTTTCGTAACATCATATATAAAACTTACGATTCGACACTATTACAAGCATGATACCTGTAATACACGCATATTCAAAGCCTCTAGAATTTGAATAGCAAAAGCATTAAATTATGTGCAAATGCTCAAGTATTGCACAAAAAGCATAGAATCCAAATAAGGTTTACTTTCTACAGTGTTAAATGTTGTTCCCGCTTATTCATTCATCACTGAATCGTGTACATGCTTTGTATGAACATTCACGAAACATATAATAATAAGCAAAATATTGCTAATAAATATAATGTTAAGTATTCAACCAATTGCGAATAACCTCTCAATCTTCTATCCAAGTCGATCGAAGCATTCGCAAATACCTCGGCTGTATATCAAACTCGCGTAAAATATATATTTGCGAGTCATTTCTCGAATGAGCGCCGCAAGTTATTTCCGAAGTTTATTTCTCAATATGCACGGGAGCGGTTGTATATATATACAAAAATTTATATTCGTTTTGAATCGTGAAAAAATACGAAACGATTGTAAATTATTCATCGAAGACTATAAAAATGATATCTAATAAAATGCATCCAATCATACGCGATACAACAGTCGCCGATGATAAAAATCTCTCGGCGTTACCTTAGGACGGAGACGTCGTATAAAAGTTTTATTAGCTTTATTTTTATGGGTTTCGCCACCAACGCGAATGAGACACGGCCGCGGCCGCAATCGCGTTTAATTTCCTCAACGGTAACAAAGAAACGCAGAAAATGCATAAAATGCTCAACATCTTCTAAGACTCTCTTCTGTTCTGTTCTGGGCGTTGTTACTTGGCAATCGTAACTTTTAACTTGTAACTAATTCTATTTTGTAAATTACATTTTCAACAATTACATTTTTATTCTTATTTAAATTCTTACATGAAAATATATTGGTGATCCAAACCAAAGTGGGTATTTATTATGTCTGATCTCTCTTGATCAGAATTGGGGTACAATATCATATTTATTTGGGGCTATTATAATTATCAATAATAGTAAAGACTTCATATGGTAAACTATACTGATTTTAAGATTGAAGAAAAATTAAGTATGTTTGTTCGATCAAGTTTCCATTACTGTATTGAGTCGGCGCCCTACACGATCTGTAGACTGCTTTGCTGTTAATAGTCGAAAGTAAGTTTTTTTTGTTTGGGTGATAACTTTTCTAAAATTAATATTATTTAGTGGGGTGTATGGCATCGTGCCTTGAGGCAAATTGCTGAAACTTCCCGTACCATAACGAAATGTTCGAGGAATATTAAATGAAATATTGTAACATTGTCTAATATTTATAAGAATTATATAAACTCAATTGCAAAGTTGAAGTTATTTGTTTAAAGTATATTAGAACTTTAGTCAGAATTAAAAATAAAATCTAAATTATTTTCGATATACAAAAAAAAATCTGAAAGGAAAAAAATTGAAAAAAAAATTTTTGAAACAAAAGACATTGTTAAAACAAGCAGAAAGTTCTTTGAATCATTTGAATCGGACGCTTAGTTCTCTCAAAAACTGCAATTTTTTGCACATTTAGCCCTCTATCCTCGAATTGGCTGGGCCTGCCTTTGCCAAAAACTAATAACCACTTCTCCCAATCATTACTAATTGAATGTTTTTTAGATCATTCAAATCAGATGCTCCGTTCTCTCAAAAGCTCGATTTCTATTTTCTGCACTCTTTGCTCTTTATCTCCGTAACTGCTGGACCTACCTTTGCCAAAAACTAATCAGCACATCTATCAATAGGAATCTAATGTTTTTTGAACCATTCAAATTGGTTGATCCGTGCGTCCGAGAACGTGGACGAAAAATTGTATCCATACACACACACACACACACACACACACATCCATCCATTTTTTCTGAGGTGTGCCAAATTGTTCAGAAATCTTCAAAACGTCGAGAAATGCAAAAAACTTCAATTTCGATTTTTGGACGATTACAATAACTTACCCTACGGAAAGTTAATAATTACTATTACTTAATTGTCTGAACTATTGTGTCGGGGTATGGTAGTGACAGTCGTCATAACAGCTGATTTTGAGATAGGGTCCAAAGGGAGAAGATGATGTATGTTTATTCGATAAATAGAATCCAATGTTTTCTATGCTATAGATGGTCGTTCAATTATAATTTAAGTTTTCCTAAAGTTTGAGCCGTTTGTTTAAAGTAAAGAAGTCAATTTGGAAAATTCTTTATATTGGTGCCAAAACTTCTAAATTTCATGATAAATACATAATGTATATTTTTTATGATGTGCCAAAATGAGTTTCAGAATCAGCATCTTTAATCTGATTGAAATAAAAACTAATCGGGCGCATGGCATCGTGCCTTAAGGCAAATTGCTGGAACTTCCCGTACCAAAAAATATTCTTTCTTGAAAACATTTTTGAATAAAATTTACTCTGAAAAAAATTTGATTTTTGAGAAGCTATAAATTTTTGACAAAAATTTACTTTTTTTTTAATAAAAAAATACTTTTTGAAGAAAAATTTATTTTGAAATATTTTGGAAATTTTGAACTTTTTTTCAAAGCAATCATACTGCTTTAAGTGCATAGAGACGAGATATAAAAGCGCGTAAGCGCCGCGCCGCCGTCTAACGGGTAAACATTGGTACGGAACCCATAGAAATATACACAAAATTTATACTTAAATATCTGATAATTTGATCACTATAACTTGCCCTACGGGAAGTTAAAATAGTATAGAAGACGTAAAATCTACAACTCAACAATAATGTACATACTTAGTCAAAATAAATATCTGCTTAATAAAATTAGATTTATTCATTATTGAAATTTGTACTAATTTTTGAAGATCCTGCAGTACAAAGAGTTTAGAATATTAATTTTATATTTTACCTCAAATAATATCATAATCATAAATTGTCGCAAATCAGAGTATTATTCAATTTATTCTAATATTATTAATATTATTTAATTTATTCTATGTAATTTCTATACAGATTGTTTAAATTAGATTACATTTATTACTACTATTTCAATTACAACTTGTTCTATTATCATTATGAATAGATATACAACACATTATACTGAACACTTAATTATATTATTATTTGTTTACGCGGTTCTGTTAGAAAATATTTCAAATTTAATTTAATGACATTTAATATTCCATGAACATTTACTATTATTATGGTAACAAGTACAATTTTTATAAATTGTACAACTTTACATTTTTCATAAACAAAGTAATAGATGTAAAATAACGGGCAGCAAGCGGAGGAGAAAATTATTCAAATTAACTTTCCCGTTATTTGTATAAAAAATAATTTCTTAACAAATTTCATCATTGAATTAAATACATCATTAATCAGTGCAATTGTAATTTAGCATACTTTTCTAGACCTTTTTAACCAAGACGTCACATCAGAGTTCAAATAGAATTTTATGAAATACATACAATTGTGTAAAGTAAATAATTATTAATTTTTCAACATAGGTGAATTTAATATTGCTCAATAAGTTGATTCCAGATGCATAATTGGAATGTATAATTTTCACGCAATTTATTTTTAGTACGATTATATTTTGCATTATAATTTTCAAAATATTGCACATATTTTTACTACGCACTTTTTACCACATACAAGTTCTAATTTATAGAGGTATATATAAATTAGAACTGCAACTATTATTATTAGTAGTGATTTGTAACGGCCTGATTTATATAGTTATTTTCGCTTACAATTAGTGTAATTGCGAACAAGCTTGACCTACGTCATTCAAATCTAATGAATTGAATAAATCCAAGTCACAAAAACTTATTATCGATTTAACACGAGAATAATGTCTGCAATGTGATTAGCAATTGGCCTACATTAACCATTTCAATAGAAATAGAAACATTCAAAGAAATAGGTATTGATTAACAGTGCAGAATAGGCTGTATCTAATCTCTGGTCTAATTTAAAGAGATGAAATTAAATTATAGGAGACTAGAGACTCATACATTTAAACAATTATTTCTAGAAGTTATAATTACGTTTTTGCTCATTTCAAGATAACAAATCAATTTTACATAAAATATGATATTTAAAATATTATTCAACTAGTTGGTATTGGTATTTTGCCTTGAGGCAAGTTGCATGAACTTCCCGATATGTGTAAATAAACGACTTAATCAATAAAAAATAAATTAATTTATGAGTGATTAAAAGTATTCTGAGTGAATTTATTACATGTATTTGAAAACGAACGAACATGATAACTCGGAGTATTTTCATAAAGCAAATTTTCAAAAATCAATAATTTTTATAATTGAACCAGTTTCCGTAGGGCTTTAATGGTAGGTATGATCATTAAGACCAAGTACTACTATCGTTATATCAAGTAAATCCTCTAATTGTAATATTAACAAATGTCAAAAAAAACTACTCATTTTCTCAAATTTTAATGATTTTTTAAAATTAAACTACTAGTCGTAAGACCGTAATATTTCAGTAAGTTCTATAAGACCATGATATGTATCGCTAAAAAAAGTTCCATAAAAATCGGCTAATTTTTTTTTGAACTGTTAATTACAAGAAAACAGCTCGGTAGATTTTTACCTAAAAACAAATCAGTATCATGCCCAACTAATATCTTTCGAACAGTTTTTGATTTTTTAAAATCGATTAAGTAGTATGAGCTTAAAAGTGGACGAAATGTTTAACACTTCTTCCAAATGACAAGAAACGGCTTGGAAGATTGTCGCACAAACGGCAGTTGAGGACAAACGACAGTCCTCATCGAGATACATCGAATGGCTTTTAAAATTTTGAAATCGGTCCAGCCGTTTTAGAGAAAACGTCGATTTACGGCAAAAAAATCTGTTCACACACACACACACACCCTCATACACACACACACATTTTCCAAATTTGGTCTCATTCGATTCAGAATGGCTTGAAACGTCGAGAAAACATAAAATTAGCGAATTGTATTTTTTTATGAAAACATAAACTTTTCCTTCGGGAGGTTAAAAAATAACAAGCAGTGCATTATTGTGTCTTCAAGCAAATTGCTAGAACCACCCGTATCGTAATTTAAAATTTGTAAAAGCTTTAAAAAATTAAAAAATTTCTTAAAATTAGATTTTTGAGAATTTTGAAATTTTACAAATAAATTGTCAGTTTTTAAAAAAAATTGAATTTATTTTAAATTTTAAATTGTTTAAAAAATTTTTAAACGGTCAAACATCACAAACTTTGGTACGGAACCCATAGAAATGTCAACAAAATTTATACTTATTATTTTTCAATAATAATTCTAAAATATCTAACAATTTGATGTACACATGTCTAATGATGATTTTTAACCGTCCAATGGCATTTTTTTTAACATTCTTGATTGAATCTCCGAAACCGCTAGATCTGCCATCCCAAAAATTTAATGAGTTCTTCATTTCGTTAATATAAGTGAAATATTTTTTAGAATCATTGAAATCGGTTGACCCGAGTTCTCAAAATCGTCGTCAAAAATTTGTGTCCGCACATACATAAGCACGCACGCACACACACACATACATCAATTTTTGTAATGGGTGCCAAAATGTTCAGAAGGTGCGATCTATAACTAAAAAGATATGTTTTACCATAAGAGTGTTTTATTGAACCTTCACCTTACCATATTTTTAACCATTTTCTCTTCATTCTAAATCTTATATCCCATGTATACTGCAATTGTAATGGTAAATAATGAGATGTTTGTAATGACATGTTTATAGTCTCGTACGAGCTTGACCCACTATCATCCAATAAATTTCTAAGTTACTATCTTTTCAGAAAACCGAAGAGCAGATAGTTAACAGAAATGCGTGCACATACTGACAAAAACTCATGATCGATTTATATCGGAAAATACCAATATAATTAAAGTGCTTAGACATCGCACATGTAGGGGAATGTGGGGTGAAACATCACTGAGATTGATCTTAGTAATATTAACAAGCATTACTAAGATTACTTCTAAGTAAAACATGTTCTCAGTAGGGATTAAGAATTTTTTTTATTCAGATGACAATTATGTGATATTGATTACTCATTTATTGTTGTGTTTTTAAGATCATTTTATTGTTTCAAATTTCCTCTTCAAAATAATACCATTTATTTGACTTCATTCTGATTTTCTCCAATTCTTGCCTTCTTCTTACTTCTAAATTTATTCAAATTCAATTCAACAATTTTAATTATATTTAATTTCAAATTAACTATTTTTGTTAAATTTTACTTAATTCTATATCTATGCAATTTCTAATGAACAATTGAATTTCTATTCAACATATATTTTTTTATGTAATTTCCAAAAATCGATCCAAGGACCCATCTAAACAAAATATATTAAGTTATTTTTTTTATCAATCAAAACTTTATTCAAGATATATTGTGAATTTTTGAATTTCGACCTTCTGAATTAAACAATTTCCCAAAATGCGCTAAAATTGACTACAGGTTTAAATCAATATAAATTTTTGTCAGTTTATTCAAAAATCAAGTAAGTTCTCATTCTTATGAATGTTAATTAATTAATTCAAATAATATTATTTCATTACATTATTATAGTTGAAAGTATAGGTTTACTCCTAAGTTTGCATCAATTAATAAATTAATAATATTGGACATTTTATTACTTTGTGCAATTTGTACTTTTTTTAGAATTAGACTAAATTAATCTTTTAACTAACGAATTATTTTAGTTTAAACTTATATATATATAATACAATAATTTCTCCATAAAATACGTTGTATTAAATCAAAAATAATATTCAAAATAGTGAATAATTCACAATAATAACTATATATATTTTTTTCTCTTAACTCTGTTAGTTAATTCCATTTGCTTTCTCTTGATATTTGCTGAATAAAATACCACAAAATGTATTATTGTTTTCAATTCAATTCATTATTATTTAACTATACATCCGATAGTTATAAAAATTCAGTGGCTATACAAATATTTTTATTAAAAGTCGCTATAAAAGTTGTAGTTGAAAGACTTCAATGAAGACGTTGCTTTTCAGTTTCGATTCTAGCTTTTATATAACACAGAATTAAGGTCTAATATGGTATGATTTATTTCTTTATTTGCTGAGGAAATTAAATGAACACACACATTTCGCCAATATTAGAAGTTTTTACAATCAATGCAATTCTTTTTATAAACTGAGTCTGTAATAATATTTGAGAGCATTTTTGGAGGTTTCAAGCGAAAATAATGAAATTAAAATATTCAATGCATTTGTATAGACGTAGTTTTATTTAAAAAATATGTTTGAAAAGGGTTTTTTTATTTTGCATTTTTAGGCCTTTCCACTCGGATGCCGCCGAGCAAAATTCATATGAATCTCGGAATTCGCGAGTGGGAAGGGTTAATACTATCTCAGTAATCCAATTAAAACCCTCGTCTTTAATAAAAAATTTTTAATTTTATTTTTTTAATCAGAAAATCATTAGTTATAATAAAACAATTAGTTATATTAAAATAAATATTAAATAATAGAACAATACATATTTTCGATGATTTTTTTTTTGTTTTTTTGCTAAAACTATCCGCACATCAAGATGCTTTAGATTGCATATTTAATCTGAAGTTTCACTTACTTACTATCACAACAAAAAAAGCATAAATCTCTATCCTGCTATCAATAAAATTTTGATCGCAGTTTATTTAAAACTTAGAAGCATTACAATATTTTTTGTTTTTTGCTGCTCGTATTAAATGGTAGAATCTAGGGCTTACAATACCGGGATTCCGTAATCCCGAATACCGGAATCCCGGACGATTTTTGTCCGGTATTCAATACCGGTATTGATGCAAATAATACCGGTATTACGGTATTACTAGTATTCTATCAAAAATTCAACTTACGCAAAACACATATAAAGTTTTAGTTTCTAAACTATGTATTGTGTATTGCCGACGATCAGCTGAGTGTGACACATCGACAAGCAGTGTCGGCAAGATAAAGCGATTCATTCAAAAGGGTTCATTTACAAAAGTTATTATGCGTTCACGTGCCTCGTTGCTATATCGAATTCGCTATCAATGATTTTTAAACATAATAATTAAATCGATGAGATATAATTCTTTATTTATTATATATAAATCATTTTACATAAGTAAGAACGGCAGTTGTTTAAATTGCGTGTCGCTGACATCATATTGAGAATTTGCGAAGTATATTGTTATGGCCCAACGCTTTTAGTTAATATTAATAACTAATATAGTAGAAACACACTACGTAATGAATCATATTCTCAATTGTATTGCATTCAACATAAGAATAGTCAACATTGTAATAATCTTTTATCGATGAATTGCACACATCGCAGTAATTCCCGAGAAATCCGAACGGGTAATAACTTGACTTGCACTCACACACATAAAGAAATTCTATTGATCATATTCAAAATCAAGGGAATTCCCTTAAACTAAATAAAATGTTACATAAAGCCGAAATGTAACTAAGTAGGCAGTTGTGTAATTTCGTGTAGATAACATCTCAAAGTTGCGGGAAAATAAATGTTTATTATAAAGAATAATGTGTTTATAATATTGTGTGAATATTGTGTTTAATTTGAACTTATGATATTTATAAGTGAGTATATAAACCAAAGTTTTAAGTTAGTGTGTAATTAAAAAATATTAAAATAAATACTTCACCCGTGTGTGTGTTAAAAAACTCCAAGTCTAGAACAAAAAATAAAAAATGAAATTACTTTTTGTAAAAAAACAGGAATAAAAGGAACAAACCTACAAAATATGTATAATTTCTTAATTACAATTGTACCAACAAGTGTAAATCGGATAGAGCTTTTTCGGCGGCTGGTTATATTTGTAATAAAATTCGGTCCTCGCTAGATAATCAAACAATTGATTGTTTATGTTTCTTAAAAACATTAGCCATGAATTATAATTTATTCTTTTCTTAAATATATTATTAAATAATAAATTCTTATTATAAATGTAGAATGTAAAATGTAACAGAAAAATATATATTTTTACTGACACGTTTTTTGTTTCTATCTACTTCTACTCCTTATGTAATAAATAAATAATATGTACTCATTTCAGGACAATATTTGTTAGATTTCATATATTATTTGTTAATATGTCAATATAACAACTGAAGTAAGTAAAAATATAACTATTTAATTTTTCATCGACAATACCGGTATTAAAACCGGGATCCCGGAATTTTATTTTTCAAATATCGAATACCGGTATTCAGATTTTTGTACGGTATTGGAAGCCCTAGTAGAATCGGAGTACATCTTATTGATATTTTCTCGGAGTCTTAACATAGTTCATTTCATCCCGCTTTCCCCTATACATAGATGGGTTGTTAAATACAAAGTAGGCTAACTAGAGTTTCTGTGTAGAGGTACATATTGTAGATTTTTCTCTAACTGTTATTGATAACGTATTATAAGTACAAGGTGCGCGACTTATACGTAACTGTACTTATTGAGGATGTAACGGGTACCTTGTGATATATATAATTAGTCATTGACTCTTACTTTTTACTGAAAAATATTTTGTTAATTAGATCTAATGTAATATGCTGAAATTCAAGAATTTTAATGGAAGAAAATTAAGTAATTTATAAATTATAAATATATTTTTAAAAAATCGATCAATTTTAATTGTACGCGGCATATAGTCTTTAGTTCTAATTAACTTCTAAAACATACAGAAATTGAAAGTTTAAAAAGTAACTAGTGGTGCATGGCATCGTGCCTTAAGGTTTTTGAATCATCCAAATTGGTTGATCCGTGTTATCGAAATCGTCGACGAAAAATTGTATCCGTAAACATACACGCACACACATCCGCACATGCATACATTTCTAAGGTATACCAAACTGTTCAGAAACGTTTGAAACGTAAATATATATAAACATTTTCATTTTTGATTTTTTTGCGATTACTATAACTTTCCCTACGCACAGTTGCTTAGTAATAATGGATAAACAATAATTAATTTTTTATAATTCTGAATTATTAATTGATCCAAAATTCTGATTTGTACTTATCGACATGGCAAAGCACAACCTTGGAATTATTACACGATTCTCAGATTTCCATTATTTGATACTTTATATTTATGTTAAATATCAAACTATAATTTTCTAAAATTATATTTTAATGTTTAAATATCCAAATTTCAACTATTTTATTAAAAGCACCTTTTATGTTACTTTAATCCTTTCACAAAAATTTCTGGATGAGCTGAAAAAAGTTCTCCAATTCACTTGCATATTATTTTCATTTAACAAATGTAAATATGAAGATTTAATTTAAGATTTGAATTTCAACGTATGTCTATACTATAATACACATTCCAAAAAAAAATGTTTTTGCCAGATAATCCGATTTGCTGTTTATGTTTTCTTGACGTTTCAAGTCATTTTTAATCTTTTGACACGTTGAAAAGTATTTAAGTATGTTTTTCCAACGGCTACCCGAGTTATGTAAAAAATCAAAAAGATATAATAAAACACGATAAGAAGAATTCACGATAATCAGATTTGCACAAGAATCGGTCATGTCATTTATTTACAATTAGTAGATAAAGGCAAAAAATAGATGTTTTGGCCAAAAATACTGTACCAATTTAGAAAATTTAAAAAAAATGTATAAAAGATATCAGTTGTGAATCGTACAGATTAGTTTTTGGTGCGTTTCACCGTAATTAATTGGTAAATTTTTCTTTGGCGATTCTGATGAAACTTTGTATGATGATAGAATCTATGATCTTTACGAATATCGTAAAATATTTTTGACCTACAAAAAGTGGTTTAATTATAAAAAAATATCAAAGTGTAGAATAATAAACCATGTTAAAATTAAAATCCTATTACGACAATTTTGAAAGTTGTTAAATCTCAATTCTTACTGATCAAGTCGATTCTCTATACAATGTATTAGCAACTTCCTTTGAGGCAAAATGCCACTTACGTCGACCTAGATATCTGACTTCAGATTAGGAATGTGTCCAATTTTTTACGAAGTATATCACGATCCTATTTTAATTATATTTGATCTGAGATTTAATAAACCTCGAATTCAGCTTTATATATTCGTACATTTCCTACGTTTCAAATAAAGCGTGTCTTTCCTTCGTCCATTTCATTTGACAAAACGGTTCACGAGTTATTTATTAATTATGGGATCCTTATCAAGTTGCGCTGGCAATTGCGAGAGCATAATTAATAATTTCTTAATAAAATGGTGAATTAGAATTTTGTAAACAATGATGTACTTCAATAAAAGATGGTTTCATTCATTCACTTTATATACCTGGACGTCCAATCAACGGATTGCTATTCGATTTAGAAATTTTTAAGTACTACCAAAAATTAGCTGAAGTTTCTTAATGGAATAGATGCAGATATTGTGAAGTTCACGTATCCGGTTTTGTTATAAATGCAGGTAATAGTAAATAACACGCACCTTGAAAGTTGATCCAGTATCAGATTAGTGCACTTCGTTTTTTTAAAAGAAAAACCACTATGTACATGTAGTAGTAATGAAATTTGTTTTCACATTACTCATTTTGATTATTTTAATTCCAGTTTGGCTCTTCGTTAATGGGTAAAATACACAAATTATTAAAAAATACATGGATAAACCACAAACAAGGAACGAAAATTATTAAAACCACAAACAACGAACAAAAACCTATATATAACAATCATATTTCTGATTTCAATTTTGTTAGTTTTAATTTATAAGTCATTGTGATTATTAATTATGAATTTAATTTCAGTTTAATGATTCGAATAAATATATAATTATATTAAATATCTCAAAGTATCATACAAGTTTGTGGTTTCTGTGTTCTTTCTTTCTTTATTCAAAAAGAATCAACCTGATAATCGAAACACACGGAAAACTTATTAAATTTTTTTTAAACATAACTCGGTTTCTACTAAAATACTTTTTGGGCACTATTGTGTATTTTTCATCTAAACTCTATTTCATATTATTTTATATAGACTGAATAAATCTTCACTCTACACCTTTTTTGCGGAAATAACTGAATAATTAAACAAAAAATGTATTAGCAGAAATCATTTTACATTTCCCAAATACAATTTTATAGCCAGCATAATTAGTTGACACAAAGTTGTACTTAAGATTCAGATTTTCATCTTCATTAGATTATAAGAAATCGGATAAAAAATATAGGCATTTAATATCGTTACTTGTTGTCATTTTTTTCAAAAATGCTATAAAAAACTGCTGAATATTTTCTCAATTTTTTTTGTTTCATTTGAAAGTACAATCCTTGCTGTTAATAATGGGAAATAACTTCATTTAAATGAACGCCAAAAAATTAAAATGGCTGCCAATAAAATTAAAATGGCTGCCAATAAAATTTAAATGGCTGCCAAAAAAAAATTAAATGGCTGCCAAAAAAATCAAAATTGCTTCGAAAAAAAGTTAAACGGCGGACCTGTTATATATTACTATTAAAAAGAATCGAATTATTTCTTATTATAACTAAGCAAAGAATGGAAAACTTCTTTACCGCATCTTTATCTTAATAACTCTATGCTTCTTGATATTCACCCGTAATTAAAAACGGTAGAATAATAATGTAGAAATATTTATACGGCTTGGGAGAGACTGTGCAGCACAATTATTGTAAGATTAATAAATTTTATATAGGTAATGAAAATATCAACCATGTTGTATACCATTGTGTGGTAGTCTCTTCGCAATTAATACATTAGTTTATTATTAAATACTATTTTGTTGTAGAATGCAACTGTGTACATAAAAATTAACATCGAATGCGAATCGTGTACGCGGTTGAGTGCGACCAGGGATTAATATTAATATTCCCTTTCAAAATAAAAATATGCAATTATATTGCAAAAAAAATATATTGCAAACTAATTTGAACTGTATTAGTAATTAGGATAATTATGCTGTTTAATTGAAAGAATTACTATTTACACTATTAATTTATTCTGTACTATGCGAGCTCAATTATGTAATTCGTCTATAAAATATTTTATTAATAGAGAGAATAAAAATGTATATAAAATTTTAATTCAATTTCTAATTTACCGTAAACCATTCTAATATTTTATAAACTAGGCCCCAATTATTGGCGCAATTAAAGCTTCAAAACTAGCTCAAAATGGCTCAAACCTTATACAATGTATCATATATAATATTTTGAAAGCACAAGCTTACCTTGTGACTCATTACATTTTTTTTAAATTGCCAAATACTACATTTCTACAATGATCAATTAGCTAGGAATCTTACTGAACATAGTTAGATAGTTGTTTGTTTTATATGTGCTATATGTTGTGATGTATTTTGTTTGGCAGTATAATTACTTGATCTAATTAGAATTTCGTGTTCTGTCCTACTTTATCTAATTTATTACCAAAATTAAAAGATTATATCTAATGAGTAGCTGAAAAGCTATTTCACCTATCTTGCATAATATAGCATAAGAAAATCAAAAACTTTTTATGAAACTAAACAACTTTATTTGTAATGTATTGGCTATTTTGACCAATAACTTTTTGTCATATTTCAAGCAGCGTCATCATCTCACTTTTATAAAACTTCTTCTTTTTATTAGCAAAAAACTGAATCAGGTAGAGTTTGACACCATCATAATCAGTAATGTTCAAACTGGGGTGTTAGGTAATTAAATATTGATTTGGTTGTTGTTAAGGATTTCATAAGAAAAGTAGAACTCTAAATTAGGCTATCAATTACGAGTATATTCGTACACTGGATTTCAAAAATATTTTAAATAATCACAAAATGATCTATCAGGCATTATTATCTCTTTTACTACGAGCGTCCCTTATACAGTCAACCCTCGGTTAACGTGGCAAGTGCGTACCGTACAGTTATGGGGACCGTGCTATAAAAAACTGGTATTTAACATACAATTCAGGCTAATTTGTAGAGCGTTCTATGGAAACTTATATAGTGCAGTATGACTCAGAGTTAGTACAAATCGCATAATTTTTATCGCGCTGTATGGAGACCAAGGAATACAACTTGAAGTAGGAGTTATACGGACGAAATGACATGTATGACATAGACACCTGATTCAAATATTGGCGCGACTTAGAATCACTCATAAGTTACGCAAGGAACTTAAGGGCTGTTGAACAAAAACCGTGTAATTTTTTTTTTTTTTTTTTAAACTTTATTACTAATTATTTTTTCTTTTTATCTTACATACTACATATATTTTACTTTTTCTTTACATATTTTTACTGTTTATTACATTTTTCTTTACTAATACTTCTTCCAAAGGCAGGTCCGTGGGTTGAGTTGAAAATGCACTCAATCATGGTTGCACGATGTCAGAGCCTTTACATTTTTCTGTTGTATAGGGATACAAATCGACTTCCTTTTTGTATTTCAAAGCGATACAATCTTAGTACCTCTTTACTTCCAAGTGGCATGTTGCCGCTACAGCTATGCCCACGAAAGGCCATTTTCACTTGAAAACATATTTGAAATCTATGATTTCAAGTGAAAATTTGGTATCAAGCTGCTTTGATACCGAACCGACCGAGGTTGGATTCGAACCCGGGACTAGGATTTGCTAGCCCACGTTCTTACCACGGGACCACGGCCGGCCCGGTAATAGGAAGTCCGTGTTGTCGGAGGGATGTCGGATTTTTAGCTCCACGTAGTATGGGAAACGTGTACCCAGAATGCCCTGTTAACGGAACGTTGTCTGTATACGTATATGCACATGACCACCTAATTTATACAAATGTCGCTTATAAACAACTTTATTATTTGTGCTTAATTTTTTATCACTCTGAGTGAAATTACTGAAAATATTAATTAGCTATTATAACTTCTAATTCTCCGTAGGGTAAGTTTTAGTAATCGCAAAAAAATCGAAAATGAAATTTTTTATTTATCTTTACATTTCAAAGGTTTATGAACATTGTATTATACCATATGGTTAGACAAATTGATTGAGTGTGTGAATACAAATTTTTGACGGCGATTTCAGAAACACGCCTAAACCGATTTAAGTAATTCAATTTATTAAATTTTTATTAATAGGGAGACGTGCTTATTTGTTTTTGGCAAAGGCAGGTACAGCCTATTTTGAAATAACGGTGTGTACGATTTGAATTATTGGAGAAACATTTTATTTGTATTGACAAAACGGGAGACTATTTGGATTTTTGGCTGGTCAAGCGGTTTTGTAGATCCGATAAAAAAAAAGTAAAAAATGATCATATACATATCAAATTTTCAGATATCTTAGAGATTTTAATAATAAGTAAAGATTTTGTTTATATTTCTATGAGTTTCCTATCAATGTTTATATTAACTAATAGACCGCGACGCGATTGTCTTTAAAACAGATACGCGGCGCGATTGCTTGAGAACAGTATTAAAATTTTCAAAATAAAAAAAATTTTAAATTTTTTTCAAAAAAGTCGTTTTCTTTCTTAAAATTTCAAAATTTTAAAAATTAAAACTTTGAAAATATTACGGGAACTTCCAGCAATTTGCCGTAAGACGGAATGCCATGTACCACTAGTTAATTCGCACATCATGTATATAAAACATTTATTAAGGATAATTTTAAGAAAAAATACTTTAAAGTACTGAACAAGTGATCAAAAGTGAATGAAAAATTGCGATACATCTAACGGATCATATGGAAATTGGTTGATGTATTCACCTGATTTTCTAGAAGAATTTTTATAGTACTACTTTTCATATATCCGAGTCTCAATTGGACCCCTTTCTGTTGAATTTTTTTTATTGGAATTTATACAGTCAATTTACTTTTTCATAAAGCAAACACTTGTCTATTCGCATATGAAAGTAAAAACATGTAATATGTATGATGCGTTACGACCGTATAAAAGGAACATGTCAGGACTGTATATAGGCTAGGCATGGGTCACGTTGGGAAGGGACAACTTTAGTGTAAGAGCTGGTGTTCAAAAAATATTTATTTAGTTAAACCACTATTAATAAAGTTATGTGAAATATTTATTTAATTACCGAAGTATTATTAACGTTAAAAAATTATGAATAAATTTGTTTTGGTGCAATTAATGGATTGTTTTAATAAAAATTAAGATTTTGCTTCGTGTAAATTAATGTTGGTGGGGATCCCTATGATTAATTAGATAACAAGAGGACTGTAAACTATAAATATTGCATCAATATGAGAAAAATGATTAAAACAATGATTTTGTTTACTATATATATTGATCATCACCCTACAATCCTCTCCTCTCACTACTTTTGCAGTTACAGGTATTTATATTCATACATTTATACCCCTTACCGCAAAGGGTCCTGGGCTAAATAGAAAAGGCCTTGGTCAAATCTTGACCAATTCTTATAATGAGCAAGTTAATCCTTGAAATTAAACTTGAATTATAATTACGTGTTTGATTTATTACAAAATTGCGGCAAATTTGGTTACATTTTGTCAGTTCAGATTGAATCAATAATTCATTCATACAACCTCAAGTGGAAATTTGACATCAATGTTGTCTGATATCGGGCTTTGACGATAGTGGGAATTGCATAAATTTGATGCATTTTAAAACAATAAATTTATTATTAAACAGTTCAGAAGTTAAATTCGAACATATTCGATATTTTATAAAACTTCTTGTTTTGTGCTTTTCTGAAGATCATATAATTGAATCTGAAAATTCAGTCATCAATCTTCTCGAATAATCTTGATCTTGCAATAATAATTGAATTAAACCTATAATTAAAGTTTGATGATTATTAGATACATAAATCATATTAGTTTGAGGAATAGTATATTTTTAGAATCGCTGGAATTGCCTTCCCCAAAAACTAATCATTTTTTAACACCGCCCCAATACAAGTAAAATGTTTTTTGAATCATTTTAAATGGATGATCCGTTCTTTCAAAAATTGTCTGACCTCCAAAACAGTTAAACCTGCTTTTTGCAAAAACTAACCAGTGCAGCCAGTACGGACTAAATATTTTTGAAATTATTCAAGTTGGTTGATCCATACTATCGAAAATAATGAGTACATTTATTTGAACCATATAACAGAACTTTAAAATTGGTACAGAACCCAGAAAATGGATTAAAATTAATACTCATTATTGAAGTATAAAGTATCTAATAGTTCATTATGCATATGTCAAATGCTCATTTTTGATAGCCAAATATCAATTTTTACAAACTTTCTTCTCTGTATCTCTGGAATTGCGGGACCTGTCTTTCCAAAATTATTCATTTTGTCAATACAAGTAAACTGTTATTCAAATCGGACACTCCGCTTTTTTAAATATTTAATAACCATTTTCTCCTCTTTGCTCGGAATTTTCAAAACAGCTGAACCTGCTTTTACTAAAGTAATCATCCCGTCTCCCCATCAATAGAAATCCAATGCTTTTTTAATCATTCAAATTGGTTGATTTGTGCTCTCGAAAACTGTGTTGGAGAATATTGTATCCGCACATGCATACTACACATATACATACACACACATTCATTCATTTTTGCTAAGGTATTCCAAAGTGTTCAGAAACCTTTGAAACGTAAAAATATGCAAAAATTTTCATATTCATTTTTTTTGCAATTTGTATAAACTACCTTAAGGAAACTTAACCCCTTAACTTACGATTTAGATTTGAAAATGTCGGGCCAAAGTTGTTCGTCATTTTTTTTATAGAAATAAATATTCCATATTTTCATATTCGTACAGAAACGAATTTGTACGACCGACGCTCGTATTATTTGACGTGGGTCACGTTAAGATAGGACCATAACGTTTTTTACGTGAAAACGAGGGCGGATTCTCGTGTTATCAACACTGTTGTTCATGATAATACGTTTTTCATGCGTACGCCTCGCTGATGTGATACTCATCGTGTTGTACATTTTAAAAGCTCGTGAATTTTATCATTCCAGGTGTTTTAATTGAATGTGAAGTGCGGATTATTATTACGGACGGGAAATGGTCGTTGTTTTATGCGCTATGAATATATTTGCTTTCACTTTGCTTATTATATACACTTAGACCTTTTTCTATCGGAGCCTTATAATATATATACATCTACACACAATATGCTAGTTTTTGTATAGGTACTATACTCAAGGAAAGTTTTTCATATCAACAGTTTGATCGTAAAGGTACAAATTACTACACTTTACTCTGATTTATATATATATATATATATATATATATATATATATATATATATATTTGTTTCACTTATATTATTTACTATTAAAAAGTACTGAAATTTAATCAATAAAAATTATTAACTTTATTAACTTGTGTCACTAATTTTCTTCTTCATCAACAATAATTTTGTTAATTTATCAGTTAGCTAGAAAAAAAGTAAATCAAATGATAATTTAAACATTTGTCTAGTTGGAAATAGTAAAATACTGTCATTAAATACGTACTATAGATTTACAAAATCAGGGCAAGTGTCACAGCCGTTCTGGAAGTGTTCACAAATGAAAAACAATAGCTATAAACAAGCCTTTAAACTGTTCAAAAGCAATGAGGTCTACAGATATAATAATGTAAGGCGCTAATTCAATGCAATTGAAAATTAGAAACTTGTTCGAACAAACATACTTTTTTTCCCTCTCTTCAGACGCTCTCAAAATCAGTGTAGTTTAGATGTTATGACGACCGTCACTACTGTACCCTGGCACAACCGTCTCCCCTATTTGATAGTAGAAAATTTTATAATATGCTGATTTTTAGATGAAAAACATATATACTAAAATTTCTTTATTTTGTCGTTTTTCTCAACATATAATGTAGTTTATAAAAATTAGAATCATAGTTTTATAATCTGCAAAATTTTGTATAAGTCATACAAAAGATGGCAAATATGTGTTTATAGTGGCAAGTAAGATAAATATGACATAGTGTAGTCGATACATTTTGCGTTTGTTTTTTTTTTTGTTAAAATTATTTATTTGAAATATATAAGTGATATTTTGAATTTTAGCTAGAATTAGAATTAAAATTCAAATTATTTTTCCATATTCAAAATTTTTCTTTTGAAAATTAAAAAAAAATTGAAATAACATTAAATTTCTTTCGCCAAAAGCAATCGTTTCGTCAACACAAGCAGAACGTTTTTTAAGTCATTCAAATCGGATGTTCTCTCAAAAACTGCCTTTTTTACACATTTAGCTTTATATGTACGAAACGGCTAGATTTGCGTTTGCCAAAATCAAGTCACTACTTGCCTCACTATTACAAATCGAATGTTTGCTCCATATCTCCGAAGCCTCTGAACCTGCCTTCTTCAAAATCTAATCAGCACGTCTCCTAATCAATAGGAATCGAATGTTTTTTAACTATTTAAGTCGGTTAATTCGTACGCCTGAAATAGTCGACGAAAAATTGTCTCCACACATACACACACACATACAATTTTTCTGAGGTATGCCAAAATGTTCAGAAACCTTTGAAAGTGAAGATATGCAAAAATGTTCATTTTAGATGTTTGGCCCATTACTATAACTTATCTAACGAGAAGTTAGTTTATTTTTTATTTATATGATGACGCGCAATTTTTTGCCAATGTTGTTAATAATCTTCCCCTAATATGCTTGACTTACAACTCAAATTACAACACTTGTGTATCATTATAACCATTAACATATAATTTAACTGAAAAATAAAAAAATATTTCGTCTGATATATGCCCAGAAAAACTATTCAATGATTTACCACCATTAAATAAAATGCACCTAACTTTTATTCAAAATACGATTTATTTTTTGTCTGCCAGTCAGACTCAGTTATTCGAACGCTGGACTTCTTTTTCTGCCTTGAAAGTAATATTGAAAAATGATTTGTATTTGCGTTTGGGCGTTCGTTGAAAATAGCATGTAATAAACAAGGGAATAAAATGATGTACGTATGTGCCTTATTTTCGCTATAAATCATTGAGAATCTCGCTTAGCGTTGTATGGACTGAAAATAACAAGATAATATAAGTGTCGATAATAGATAGGTACCCAAGAGCAATTGGCTTACATGACTTCTTCACACTGATCTTGCAATATTGGTAGATCGAATTATTTTGTAGCCGAAGAAAGCACATCAAACTTTCTATATTTTATACCCGATTCTATTTCTGTTCATGCTCTATTATAAAATAATTAAAATAGTACCTAAACTATTTTTGATCATACTCAAAATTAGAAAACCAAGATTCACAAGATTTTATTATTAAGATTTTTGGTCACCAATAAATTTTGACAAAAATGATATGTCGCAACTATTTTCTTTCTACAAAAATATGATACAAATTTAAAAATTAGTATTGCATGGTACCTGGCAAATTGCTGGAACTTCCTGTACCAAAAATATTTTTTTAAGAAGATTCATTTTTTTTAACATTAAATAAATTCGATTTTTGAAAATTTTAAACCTTTTGAAACATTGACATTTTTGAACATTTCATTTTTTTATATTTTGAAATATTTTGAATTTTTTGAAATTATTTCAAAGCAATCGCGCTGCATTAGTTGATGTTTCCCTGTCAATACGAATCGAATGTTTTTTGATTTACTCAAATTGGTTGATCCGTGCTCACGAAATCGTCCACAATAATTTGTGCTCGAGCTCACACATACATCAATTTTTTCTAGTGTATACGAAAATGTTAAGAAACCTCTGAAATATGCAAAAAAAAAAATTCATTTTTTTGCGATTACTATAACTTGCCCTTGATAGTTAATAATTTAGAAAAAAAATAATGATTTTATTGATTATATTATACAATTTTAATAAAGTTGAATTATATACAAAATAAAGCTATATAAAAGTATCTATATTAAACATTAACAATTTTGTTTCATCCCACTTCATCGTTCTTTTTATGTTATTATTTTTGAATCTTTTATTATTAAAGTTTAAATTTCTTATTTTGCTTCACATTCAACATTTTAAAGACTGCTTCAGTTTTGGTTGACAAAAAAAAATTGAGTTTTTTGCGACAATTGTATTATAATACATTAGTTTAAAGTTAGATCCGATCTTGTCAGACCATCTAAACATTAATCATTACATTACTGTATTTATCAAATCCAATAATTGGCCTTTCTTATTATAACAAAAGGACCTTCAGATTCTTTTAGTAACAAAATCTCATGTGTTCATTCTTCTAATTCACTTTTATTTTAAGAATATTTATCAATATTTATTTATATTTTCGTTATTGATTTATTAATTTTGAAATGTTGTTTTGGATTGCATGTTCCGACTTAGTCTGAAATTAATCCAAGAATTGTCAAGAAGACTAAAGGACTGTTAAAATATTTTGAATTGAGTAATTTTAGGTAATTGAGTAGCAACTATTTGAAGTACGTATATGTTTTTATAAAGTGTTTTCTAAAAATCCAAAAAATCAAATCACGGTAGTGTAAGATTGCTAAGATATGTACTGAGAATTTGGCTAGTTGTGTCAAACAAAAACATGGGAGGCGTTCCAAGAATTCAGAGCTTTCAAATGTGGACAATGTTTTTCTAATATTGAAAAATATGAAACAGAAGCTTTGAATAAATCTGTCAAATAATTTACAAAAAAGCGCTTTTTTAATCAACCAGCTTATATAAAAATTACTTATTAAAATTATTATTATTATAATACGAGGGTTTGTAGCTTTCACTTTCTAACGTGAGGTGATGCTGACTTCTAGTAACAGTCGACGTTCAGAATAATTAATGAAAGTGAACACTTCATTTTAAGTGCATCGACTAATAATTCAAGTCAAAATATTTCCGTATATAGCATTATATTCCGCGTCCAATATATACTCGTATATATCAGTAATCCAACATGATTTCCTTACAACTTTCAAAACCGTGCCCAATTATCGCTGCCCACCTGAAATGCCAAACAAGAGTGTTTGCACAATGTTTCTGTTATTTATATGGCGATAATACGTAGTTACAATTTCTTAGGAAAATGCTTCTAGTATAAATCAAAACCAATACCTCGTAGCAATATGAAAACTTAATTAAAATATTATTTATCGTTCACGTGGCTATCTATTGGCGAATAATGAACCTGTACCGATACATCCATCCACTGAACGGCAATTTGTTTGTGTTTTAGCGAGGTCTCTTGTGTAAGGCTACGTACTCATGATCAGGCAAAATTATAAATTTGTTCCGGTTATGTTTTGCCTTTAGTCTTTATGAATTAATACTCCACATACGAATTTTTAAAATAATTCGATTTTGTATAAAAACTGCTAATTGAAGGACAGCACGATGTTTAGTCGACACTGAATTTTTTACATTTTTTATTTAATAGCAATCAAAATCTATAAGCGTCCTATAAGTTGTTGGCTGAACTACTCCTTACGTCGTATTTTCATATGGTAACCCAACGGTTGATCAATCCATATTTGATTATTTTATTATTATTAGAATTTGTCTACCAGGCCTGACTTATTATTAACTTCCAGAAGGAGAAGTTTGTTTTCATAAAAAAATCCGATTCGCTAATTTTATGTTTTCTCGGCGTTTCAAGCCATTCTGAATCTAATGAGACCAAATTTGGAAAAAGTATGTGTGTGTGTGTGCGTGTGTGTGAACAGATTTTTTGCCGTAAATCGACGTTTTCTCAAAAACGGTTAGACCGATTTCAAAAATTTAAAAGCCATTCGATATATTTCGATGAGGACTAGCGTTTCAAAGTTTTGTGTGACGATCGGCCGAGCCGTTTCTTTGTAAATCGCAAAAAATGAAAAAAATTTCGTTTACGTTTTAGCCCGCAATTCTTAATCGATTTTGAAAATTCAAAAACTCGATTAGTTTTTGGTAAAGATCGGCCGGTTTTCTTGTAATAAAGTTTTTTAAAAAAAAATTCGACGATTTTTATGATTATTGTTTTGGCGGTAGATATCTTAGTCTTCTCTAGATCATACTAAAATATTACAGCCCTACGACAACTCGTTTAGCTTTAAAAATTCATCAAAGTTTGCAAAAATTTTGGGCACACAGAACAACCGATTTGAATGATGAGACTGATGATTTTTTGGCACGGACAGGTCCAGTCGTTTAGGATATAACGAGGAAAGAGTGCGGAAAATAAAAATTTTGTTTTCAAAAGAACAGATCATCGCGTTTGTATAAGTCAAAAAACATTCGATTTGTCATGATGGGAAAAAGTGGTATATCCGTTTCGGATATACGGAACTAAATGTGCAAAAAATGGACTGATTTCAATGGTTCAAAAAACATTTTGCTTGTGTTGACAATGTGAAAAAACGATTAGTTTTTTGGGAAAACAAAAACAAAATTTATCACAAAATTATTTTTTTTTTTAATTTCTAAAAAAGTTTTTTTTTGATACCGAATATGATTCGAATTTTACTTTTAGTGTTAGATAAAATTCTTAAGCTCACTTATATACATAAAATTATATTAACTTTGCAATTAGTTTACTCAATAACAGTAAAACAAGACCCGACCTTTCCAATTCTTCCAATTCCATTCTAACTTATCCTATATCTACGAATAATTAATAAGTTCCAGACTGAGTTTCTTGATATACCAAACCATAATAATTTCCAATTTCCAATTTTTTTTATTCAACATACCAGATTTTGCATTTTTAATTCAATAATTTGATTTTATTTTATTTCAGACTTCTACACATGGATCCTACACTTCTCTGGTAAGTTTTCATTTATTTTTTTAACAAATATTTTTTATCTCAAAATTATATTTATAATATAATATAAATATAATATAACATTATTTATAACATTATAATAGTATTTGTTATGAGAAACATACATAAATTTATGTAGAGATGCATCAACAGAAATTAAGATTTGTTAAAATTCAGGAACGAAATAATTAGTAAAAAGAGCGACCATAGTACTTTTGTTACATTCATGAACAATAATAATTTGTTATTGATATTAATATATAATGAATTTAAATATCTATCATTATATAATATTGTAGATAAATAAATTATTTATGTACACGGTTTTAGAAGCTAGACTAAAAAGATCGTTTTATCCCATGGCCGTGCTCGCCTATTATGTTTTCAAAGTATAATTAATAAAACGGTTTTACATTTTCCTGAATAAAACTTGTTTATTTATGTGAACAAACAATTGCTTCCTGAAGACAAAAGGGCTTCAGTTCTCCATTATTAATGATGTGATAGACGCGCCATATACATCCCGTGAGTGTTTATTTAATAAGTATATTTGTTTAAAGCTCTTATTGTCGACGGAGAATTGTCTAAGGTATACGAGTATAAAGGCAGACTTTTTCAAGATAATTATTTTTATTTTGTGTTTTTATTATTGACGTGGGATACGATATATTAGTATCACATCTGCACGATATCTTAGAGACACTAACTTATATAGTTGTAATTATAATACAATTTGATATAATAATAGCAATAAATACCATCAGTTTACGGCAATAAATTTTATTTTGTTATTTTATATCTATTTGAATTACAAACTGTCTATTATTATAAGAAATGAAGACAATCAATAATGTGCTTTGCTAGTTTGTCATATGCCTTAAGGCAAATTGCTGGAACTTCCCGTACCGTAACAAAATGTTCTAGGAATACTGAATGTTTTCAAATAGATTATTATAAATATTGTAACATTGTCTAATATGTATAAGAATTATATAAACTGAATTGCAAATTTGAAAATATTTGTTTAAAGTATATTACAACTTTAGAACTTAAGTCAGAATTATAATTAAAATCTGAATTATTCCCAATATACAAAAAAAATATTTTTTGAAGAATAAAAATTGAAACAAAAATTGATACAATTTTTTTTACCAAAAACAATTATTTCGTCAACACAAACAGAAATTTTTTGAATCATTCAAATCGGTTATTTGTTTCTCTCAAAAACTGCTATTTTTTGTGCATTCAGCTCTGTATCTTCTAAATGGCTGGACCTGCCTTTGCCTAAAACTAATCACCACTTCTCCCAATCATTACAAATTGAATGTTTTTTAGATGATTCAAATCGGATGATCCGTTTTCTCAAAAACTCGATTTCTATTTTCTGAACTTTTTGCTCTTGATCTCCGTAACGGCTGGGCATGCCTTTGCTAAAAACTAATCAGCATATCTCCCTATCAATAGGAATCGAATATTTTTGGAACCATTTAAATTGGTTTCTATCCATATACGCATACTCACACGCACACACATACATACATACATTAAATTTTTTTAGGTATGCGAAAATGTTCAGAAACCTTCAAAACGTGAAGATATGCAAAAATTTACAATTTCGATTTTTTGAAAATTACAATAACATACCCTACGGGAAATTAAAAAAAAGCATAGTAGTTCACATTTTGTCGTTCTGACTTTTTAGACTTGTATGTCATAATTTTGGATATTGCAATCACAATATGTATTAGTATATATAAATATAATTGTGAAGGCAAAAAGTATTTAATACTAATTTATTTCTTAAAAAAAAACTTTATATAAAAATATATCTACCAACCATCGACCATAATCGCTATAAACGTAATGACTTCAAAACAATTATTCAATCAACGAAATTGTATCTGTAACAGAGATCGTGTGAGGTGAATCAGCATGCATTCGCAAAAAGTTGCACGGGGCTCATACATATTCGCCTTGCACTAATTACAATCCTCTTAACTCGAACGCTCATTATATCAGTTTTATACCAACAAGATCTGTTTGCGGTGAATGTTTTCCTTTTTGTGCACATCGCTTCAAACCAATATTACAACGTATTTGCTCGTATTTAACTGCTGTGCACCTGAATTGAATCGGACTTATTATAAATGCAATTAAGACAATCGCTTTATTACGACGCGTTTCGATTCTAAAAAGAGAATAACAAAAAATATATATTAATTCACGATCCGTCTTTGGTGCTTTTGGCTTCTGTTCGCGATCTGCCCGCAATGCCAAATACGAGAGACGATCATTCGAACGATTTTCGACTCTGGATTGGTAGTATTGGTAGTATTGGAAGTATTAGTACCCTGTCCGACTGTTCTGTTGTGAGCCAATATATAATACTTCGATTTAATTGAAATTCCGTCATTAATACGATTTGAAGGTAAAAAATTACCAATGCAAAGTGGCGACTCAAAACACGAAATGACTTCTTTGTAAGTGGCATTTTTTTTATTAAACTTTCTTACTGAGGACTTCTTTGCCAGAATCTTAACTTTGATTGATTCGCAATTATGCTTGCGTGGAGTATTTCAATAATTTCTTAGTCAACAACGTTCAGTTCGACTTCTTAACAAATTGCAATCTTCCTAGTTTTTTTAAACAAATCAATGATTAAAAGAAAATATTTTTTTATTTTTACATTTTTAAAATATATTATTGATCGTGCCTTGGTGATATTGATCTATTGGTGATATTGAACGACTATTATTCAGAATTGGCTTTTCCAAATAGAGATATAAATATAGGAATATATTAGCCTGTTCGCCGGGCGTGTGCGTTGCCTCTATAATTTCATTTTTTATGTATGAATGAATACAATTTTTCGTCCACGTTTTCGGGCGCACGGATCAACCGATTTCAATGGTTCAAAAAACGTTCGATTCCTATTGCTAGGGAGAGGTGCTGATTATCTTTTGGCAAAGGCAGGTCCAGCCGGTTCGGAGATACAGAGCGAAGAATGCAGAAAATATAAATCGAGTTTTTGAGAAAATGAAGCATTCGATTTAAATGATCTAAAAAACATTCAATTCGTAGTGACAGGGAGAAGTGGTGATTAGATTTTAGGTCTAGCCGTTTAGGAGATACCGAGCTAAATGTGCAAAAAATTGCAGTTTTTGAGAGAACTAAGCATCCGAATTGAAGGATTCAAAAAACTTTTTGCTTGTTTTGACAAAATAATTGCCTTTGGAAAAAAAATATTTCAAAATTATTTCTTCTATTTTTTTTTATTTTTTTTTCAGATTTTAATTTAAATTCTAGCGAAAGTTCTGAAGCTCACTTATATATATATATATATATATATATATATATACACCTAAGTCTGTTTTTACACGGTCTTTTTGTACACGTTTTGATATAACACGGTTTGAAAATTGAATATTTTTATTTTTTTTACACGAATTTATTCCATTTTAGCACGATTTGAAATTTTATGTACCTAAT
>NW_020539726.1:18717029-18738996 GCF_003426905.1 Ctenocephalides felis
TAACAGTGCAGAATAGGCTGTATCTAATCTCTGGTCTAATTTAAAGAGATGAAATTAAATTATAGGAGACTAGAGACTCATACATTTAAACAATTATTTCTAGAAGTTATAATTACGTTTTTGCTCATTTCAAGATAACAAATCAATTTTACATAAAATATGATATTTAAAATATTATTCAACTAGTTGGTATTGGTATTTTGCCTTGAGGCAAGTTGCATGAACTTCCCGATATGTGTAAATAAACGACTTAATCAATAAAAAATAATTAATTATGAGTGATTAAAAGTATTTGAGTGAATTTATTACATGTATTTGAAAACGAACGAACATGATAACTCGGAGTATTTCATAAAGCAAATTTTCAAAAATCAATAATTTTTATAATTGAACCAGTTTCCGTAGGGCTTTAATGGTAGGTATGATCATTAAGACCAAGTACTACTATCGTTATATCAAGTAAATCCTCTAATTGTAATATTAACAAATGTCAAAAAAACTACTCATTTTCTCAAATTTTAATGATTTTTTAAAATTAAACTACTAGTCGTAAGACCGTAATATTCAGTAAGTTCTATAAGACCATGATATGTATCGCTAAAAAAAGTTCCATAAAAATCGGCTAATTTTTTTTGAACTGTTAATTACAAGAAAACAGCTCGTGTTTACCTAGAAAACAAATCAGTATCATGCCCAACTAATATCTTTCGAACAGTTTTTGATTTTTTAAAATCGATTAAGTAGTATGAGCTTAAAAGTGGACGAAATGTTTAACACTTCTTCCAAATGACAAGAAACGGCTTGGCAGATTGTCGCACAAACGGCAGTTGAGGACAAACGACAGTCCTCATCGAGATACATCGAATGGCTTTTAAAATTTTGAAATCGGTCCAGCCGTTTTAGAGAAAACGTCGATTTACGGCAAAAAAATCTGTTCACACACACACACACACCTCATACACACACACACATTTTCCAAATTTGGTCTCATTCGATTCAGAATGGCTTGAAACGTCGAGAAAACATAAAATTAGCGAATTGTATTTTTTTATGAAAACATAAACTTTTCCTTCGGGAGGTTAAAAATAACAAGCAGTGCATTATTGTGTCTTCAAGCAAATTGCTAGAACCACCCGTATCGTAATTTAAAATTTGTAAAAGCTTTAAAAAAATAAAAAATTTCTTAAAATTAGATTTTTGAGAATTTTGAAATTTTACAAATAAATTGTCAGTTTTTAAAAAAAATTGAATTTATTTTAAATTTTAAATTGTTTAAAAAATTTTAAACGGTCAAACATCACAAATTTTGGTACGGAACCCATAGAAATATCAACAAAATTTATACTTATTATTTCAATAATAATTCTAAAATATCTAACAATTTGATGTGTACACATGTCTAATGATGATTTTTAACCGTCCAATGGCATTTTTTTTAACATTCTTGATTGAATCTCCGAAACCGCTAGATCTGCCATCCCAACAATTTAATGAGTTCTTCATTTCGTTAATATAAGTGAAATATTTTTTAGAATCATTGAAATCGGTTGACCCGAGTTCTCAAAATCGTCGTCAAAAATTTGTGTCCGCACATACATAAGCACGCACGCACACACACACATACATCAATTTTTGTAATGGGTGCCAAAATGTTCAGAAGGTGCGATATATAACTAAAAAGATATGTTTTACCATAAGAGTGTTTTATTGAACCTTCACCTTACCATATTTTTAACCATTTTCTCTTCATTCTAAAATCTTATATCCCATGTATACTGCAATTGTAATGGTAAATAATGAGATGTTTGTAATGACATGTTTTATAGTCTCGTACGAGCTTGACCCACTATCATCCAATAAATTTCTAAGTTACTATCTTTTCAGAAAACCGAAGAGCAGATAGTTAACAGAAATGCGTGCACATACTGACAAAACTCATGATCGATTTATATCGGAAAACCAATATAATTAAAGTGCTTAGACATCGCACATTTAGGGAAATGTGGTGTAAAATATCACTGATTGTGAGATTAATTAAAGTGATACTATTGTATGTAATACATGATCTCAGTCCGAAATAAGAATTGCAAAATTTTATTCAGATGAAATTTATGTGACATTATTTTTATATATCTTCACGTTTAGAGGTTTCTGAACATTTTGACTTACCTTAGAAAATTGGATGTGTGTGTGTGTGTAAAACATTCGATTTGTATTGATAAGAAACGTGCTGATTAGTTTTCGGCAAAGGCAGGTATGACCGTTCCGGAGATAAAGGGCAAAAAGTGCTAAAAACGATAACTCAATTTTAAGAGAACGGAGCGTCTGATTTTAATAATTCAATTAACATTTTACTTATATTGACAAGATGGAGAACTGATTAAATTTTTGGGAAGGCAAGTCTAACGGTTTCGGAGATATAGAAAAAAAAGTAAAAAAAAGCCATTTGGCGCTCATTAGACATATGCTATGCTCATTATCAGATATTTTATGAAGATTTTAATAATGTGTATCATTTTTTTCACCTTTCTATGGATTCCGTAACATCGTTTATATTCGTTAGACGGTGACGCGGCGCTTATGCGCTTCGAAATTTCGTCTCTATGCAGCTAAAGCAGTAAGATTGCTTTGAAAAAATTTCCAAAATATTACAAAATTTAATTTTTGGTACGGAAAGTTCCAGCAATTTGCATTAAGGCACGAGGCCATACACGACTAGTTTTGTTTTTAAGATTATTATTTCTTTTATTTCCTCTTCAGAATTCTACTATTTATTTGCATTTAAACTTTCCTTGTTCTTTCTTATAAGAATTTTCTGTTTCATGCGCTTCTTTTCTAAAATAATCATATATTAGAAATTCTAAATAAAGTACATTAAAAACTGAATTTCTGAATTTCGACTTTCTGAATTAATCAGTTTTTCAAAATGCCCTCAAATTTTGACTATCAGGTTTAAAAATATAAATTTTTTGTCAGTTTATTAAAAAATCAAGTAAGTTCTCATTCTTATGAATGTTAACTAATTAATTCAAATAATATATTATTTCATTACATTATTATAGTTGAAAGTATAGATTTACTCCTAGCATCAATTAATAAATGAATATATTGGACATTTTATTACTTTGAGCAATTTGTACTTTTTTTTAGATTTAGACTAAATTAATCTTTTAACTAACGAATTATTTTAGTTTAAACTTATATATATATTAAACAATAATTTCTCCATAAAATACGTTGTATTAAATCAAAAATAATATTCAAAATAGTGAATAATTCACAATAATAACTATATATATTTTTTTTCTCCTAACTCTGTTAGTTAATTCCATTTGCTTTCTCTTGATATTTGCTGAATAAAATACCACAAAATGTATTATTGTTTTCAATTCAATTCATTATTATTTAACTATACATGTGTGGCGAGCATAGCTCATTGGTAGCGTGTTCGATTCACACGACAGGGATCTTCGGATCAAATCCTGTCAATGACTTAGAATTTATGAAAAAAATATGTGTAGAAATCAAATAAAAATTGTAATTGTTAAATAGAATTAGAAATTTGAAAAAAGAGCAAGAATTGAAGAAAATAAGAAGAAGAAAAATTAAGAAGAATATAGAATAGGGTACCATAAATAGATTAAAATGATGTAAATTAGAATGTAAATAAATAAAATGTTGTAGGTGGCTAAATGCTCAGAGTAAGCGAGGCCAAATAAAATTAAAAAAAAAAAAAAAAAAAAACTATACATCCGATAGTTATAAAAATTCAGTGGCTATACAAATATTTTTATTAAAAGTCGCTATAAAAGTTGTAGTTCTTATAAAAGACTTCAATGAAGACGTTGCTTTTCAGTTTTGATTCCAACTATTATATAACACACAGAATTGAAGTCTAATATGGTGTAATTTATTTCTTTATTTGCTGCGGAAATTAAATGAACACACACATTTCGCCAATATAACAAGTTTTACAATCAGTGTAATCCATTTTGTAAACTGAATCTGTAATAATATTTGAAGGCATTTTTGAGGTTTCAAATGAAAATATTGAAATTAAAATATTCTATGTATTTGTATATAGGCAGTTTTTATTTAAAAATATGTTTGGAAAGGGTTTTTTTTTTCTTATTTGGGATTTTTAGCCCTTTCCACTCGGATGACGCCGAGCAAAATTTATATTAATCTCGGAATTCGTGAGTGGAAAGGGTTAATAATACTTTCTTAGTAAACCATTAAAACCAACCAGCAATTAATAAAAATGTTTTTATTATAATCTTTTTATTTGTTTTATTAAAGTTAGTTATATTAAAAATAATGCATAATTTTCATGAAACAATACATATTTTTGATGCTTTTTTGTGTTTTTTTGCTAAAGTGGTTTGGATTGCATATTTTAGTAAGTATCACTTACTATCACAACAAAAAATATAAATTTCTCCTCTGATTTAATTTAATTTTGCCGACAATTTATTTAAAACTTGGGAGCATTACAACGCTTTTTTTGTTTTTTGCTGCTTGTATTAAATTGTAGAATCGGAGTAAATTCTATTCATATTTTCTTAAGGGATCTTAACTTACGTCATTTTGTCCCGTTTTCCCCTATACATAGATGGGTTGTTAAATACAAAGTAGGCTAACTAGAGTTTCTGTGTAGAGGTACATATTGTAGATTTTTCTCTAACTGTTATTGATAACGTATTATAAGTACAAGGTGCGCGACTTATACGTAGCTGTACTTGAGGATCTAACGGGCACCTTGTGATATATATAATTAGTCATTGACTCTTACTTTTCACTGAAAAATATTTTGTTAATTAGATCTATTATAATGTGCAAAATTGTAATAAAAGTAAATTAAGTGATTTATAAATTATAAACATATTTTTAAAAAATCCTTCAATTTCAATTGTACTCGACATAGTCCATAGTTCTAATTAACTTTTAAATCATACAGAAATTGAAAGTTGAAAAATTAACTAGTGGAGCATGGCATCGTGCCTTAAGGCGAATTGCTAGATCTTCCCGTGCAAAAAATTAAATTTAAAAAAATCAATATTCTTTAGAACTTTGAAAAAATAAGATTTTTGAGATTTTTAAAATTTTTGAAACAAATTTACCTTTTCGAGAACGGATAAAAATTGGTACTGAACTAATAAAAATGTAAACAAAATTTGTTCTTGTAATTAAAATATCTATGAAATATGTGATAATTCTATGTACATATGTCTAATGATCATTTTTGTCCGACATAATTGAATTATCATTTTTGACACATTTTGCCAATTTTTGGCCATTTACATCTACCTAGATATCTGGCTTCAGATTAGGATTGTGTCCAATTTTTTACGAAGTATATCACGATGCTATTTTAATTAAATTTTATCTGAGATTTAATAAACCTCGAATTCATCTTCATGTATCCGTACATTTCCTACGTTTCAAATAATGCGTATCTTTCCTTTGTCCATTCCATTTGACAAAACGGTTTATGAGTTATTTATTAATTATGGCATCCTTATTAAGTTTCGCTGGCAACTTCTTCTTTTCAGACAATCTTCGAGAGCATAATTAATAATTTCTTAATAAAATTGTGAATTAGAATTTTGTAAACAATGATTTACTTCAATAAAAGATGGTTTCATTCATTCACCTTATATACCTGGACGTCCTCAACGGATTGCTTTCGATTTAGAGAATTTGAAGTGCTACCAAAAATCAGCTGAAGTTTCTTAATGAAATAGGCCCAGATATTATAAAATCATTTTCCTAGTTTTGTTATAAAATACAGGTAATAGTAAATAACACGCACATTGAAAGACAAAGCTGATCCGATATCAGATGAGTGCACTTTGGTTTTTTGAAGAAAAACCATTATGTACATGTAGTAGTAATCAATTTATTTTTTCATATTAAATTGAAGCATATTTTGATTAATTTAAGTCCCAGTTTGACTCTTCTTCAATGAATTAAGCACACAAATTATTTTTAAAAAAACACACAGAAACCACAAACAACGAACGAAAATTAGTTAAACCACAAACAGCGAACAAAAAACTTGTATAACATTCATACTTATTAAATACAATTACATATTTAACAATATTGTTTGTTTTAATTTATAACTCATCATGATTATTTATTATAAATTTAATTTCAGTTTAATTATTCAAATTAAATATATAATTATAATTTATAAATATGAGTATTAAACAAGTTAATTGCTTGTGGTTTTTGTGTTCTTTTCAATAATTTGTGTGCTTTGTCCATTCAAGAAGATTAAACCTGATAATCGAAACATATCGTAGAATTACCAAATTTTTTTAAACATAACTAAGATTTCACAAATACCTTTTTTATTCACTATTGTACATTTTTCATCTAAACACTATTTCATATATAAATATATTCTAAATATATTCTCTCCATACTCATTTTCCTGCGGAAATTACTGGATAACTAAACAAAAAATTCATATGAAGACAGCATTTTATATTTCCTAAATATGATTTTAGCCAGCATAATTTGTTGGCACAAAGTTGTTCTAAAGTTTTAGATTTTTATCTTTTATCTTAGGAATCTGATGAAAAATACAGACATTTAATATCTTTATTTGTTGTCAAATTTAAAGGCGATTTATTATATGTAGGGTCCTACAAATAACTTTTTTTTGAAAATGCTATAAAAAAAACTGCTGAATATTTTCTCAAATTTCTTTCTTATTTGTAAGAACAATCCTTTTGGTTAAACGGGAAATAACTTCATTCAAATGGCTGCTAATAAAATTTAAATGGCTGCCAAAAAATTATAAATGGCTGCCAAAAAATTCTAAATTTCTTTCAAAAAAAGTTAGATGGCAGTCCCGTTATATATTACTATTAAAAAAAATCGAATTATTTCTTATTATTACTAGAAAAACTTCTTAACCGCATCTTTACTTTAATAACTTTATGCTTCTTGATATTCACTCGTAATTAAAAACGGTAGAATAATAATGTAGAAATATTTATACGGCTTGGGAGAGACTGTGCAGCACAATTATTGCAAGATTAATAAATTTTATATCGGTAATGAAAATATCAACCATGTTGTTTACCATTGTGTGGTAGTCTCTTTGCAATTAATACATTAGTTTATTATTAAAGACTATTTTGTTGTAGAATGCAACTGTGTGCATAAAAATTAACATCGAATGCGAAACAAATACGCGGTTGAGTGTAACAGCCAGGGATTAAAATTATATATTTAATTTCAGAATAAAAATACGTAATTATATTGTAAAAAAATCATATTTCAAACTAACTGGAATCGGTTTAATCATTAGGATAATTATGATTTTTAGTTAGACTAACTATATTAATTTGTTCTTTACGATGCATGCCTAACCATGTAATTTATTTATGAAATATTTTATTAATAGAGAGTATACAAATTTCTATAAAATTTAAATTAAATTCCTAATTCAACGAAAACAATTCTAATAAGTTCTAAACTAAATGGATTAAAATCAAAATGGATGAAAATTTACACAACATATCATATATAATCTTTTGAAAGCTCTAGCGTAATCTTTCTGAAATTAACTTATATAATATTTTTTTACCCTGGATACCTTGTGACCCATCAGTTTTTTTTTAGGAAAATTACAAAATACTATATTTCTACCTTGATAAATTTGCTAGGAATCTTACTGAATATAGATAGTTACTTGTTTCGTATGTGTTATGTGTTGTGATATATATTTTATTTGGTTTTTGCAGCATAATTAGTCAAATTAAACTTTTGTGCTTCGTCCCTACTCTATCTAATTTATTAACAAAATTAGATCACATCTGATGAGCAGCGGGACCGTTATTTTACCAATCTTGCATAATATATTAGGTTGGCAACTATGTTTTATTTCACCATATAATTTACAACTGTCTGGCAACTAAGTAATTGCAGATTTTTGTTAGAAAATATTTTTTTTTTCATGGATCTGAACGACTTCATTTGTAATGTATTGTCCATTTTGATCAATGATATTGTGTGATCTTTCAAGCAGCATCTTTATCGAACTTCTGGGTTTTACTAGTAAAAAAACTGCATCAGGTAATATTTGACATCAGTATAAACATAATTGTCTACCACTGTTTTTTGAGTTTTTGAGTTTTGTGAAGATCGAAACAAAAAGTAATCAGAAGGTGCGTAGTGGATCTTGTGTAACATTTCGATTCCAACCATGCTCCAATCATTTTTGCCTAGTGATCAAAGATATGTGATGTCAATAATGGAATAAAAACTTCTCCAATTTGTAAATTCAGGCAGCTTATTTTTATTTTTTAATTTCGTTATTTGTTTAATGCAGATATCAGAATTGAACATTTGGTTGGTAATAACAGTTAAAAGTAATTAATTCCTCTTGAATCACCTTCAACTGCGACGACCAGAGTGGTTTTCATTTTTGAGTGAAAAATCCCCGAACGAAATTTGGCGAACCAATTTTGACACTGCCGCTTCTGTAAGTTCACCATGAACAGATCATAACTTTTTGTGAGTTTAAGATATCTCGTTCCTTTGCAGAACTAAAAAAGCAAAATATGACAAAAAAATTAATTTGATTTTCTACCTTTCAATTGGTTGAGTATTAAACGAAAACTAAACTGTATCAAAAACCATTATTTTTACTAATGGACATCTAAACAAAAAGTATTTTATTTGGACTATGTCAGTGGTTGGGATCACTCTGATTAATTAGATATTAAGTGGACTGTAAATTATAAATACCCCGTCACTATAAGAAAAATGAATGAAACAATCTTCTTCTCTCATTACTTCTAATGCTAGTCTTCCAGTTATTAGAAGTTACAAATATTTATATTCATACATTTATACCCCCTACCCCGAAGGTTTATATATAAAAAGCCCTTGCTAAATCTTGATTAGTCAGCAAACCTGAAAATTCAATTGGTTGAAACCATCTAAGAAGATGAAAACCGTACATAGTTACCAACGTTTTTGATACTACAAAGGCATTTGTAGTAGGATGAGAAATCGTCTTATCTGTAAGTTTTACTGTGAATGTATTCAGTACGCAAAGCTAATAAAATTTTATTACATGTACCCATAAATGTCCATTCACAATGTCAATAATATTACCGATTGATATCAAAACTACATCAACCGTATTCATTTCCCATATTGTTTCCCAACTCCTAGCCTCTACTGTGTAATATTTATTCCTGCAACATTGTTTGTGCATTATCTGCTCTTCACGGACGCCTGAACAGCGATGAACGAACCCTGTACCATTCTAATGAGCGCTTCTGCCCAATGAACAGAAGGCATAATTTCTTTATAAATTGAAATACTTATTGAAAAGTTTTACAATGAGAGAGACCGTACCGAATCGTTATCGGTGCCGAGGAAGAGCCAGAAATAATGAATTCTATTTATGGAATCGGGTTGACAACAAACAAGTTAAGAAGATTTTAGATACTTGTTATAATTGGGAAAAAATTAGATAAAGTTCTGGTGTTCAAACTGGGATGTTTGGTAATTGAGTATTGATTTGGTTGTTGGTAAGGGTTTTGGGCTAAGTAAAACTCTAAATTAGACTATTATAATTATATTCGTGCACTGAAATTTAAAAAAAACTTCAATAATTGCATAATTATCCCACAGGCATCATTATCACGATATCCACATAATGACCTATGTATCAAGTATAACCTATGTGTCGCCCTATAGACACATCCAGTGTGTCGGCCATAATTTATCACTCTGATTAATATTATTGAGATTTTTTCATTATTGTAGTTTTTAGTTCTTCAGAAATGTACTTTTCAATTTCTAAATACACTTTTGATGATAATGATTAAACAATCTCTATTTTATTTCCATAATTACAAACTGCTTGGAAAGGCATTCAGCAATTCTGATAACTAATGTAATAGTTCAAAAAGCTGCACAGTAATAGTCATTTTAAGTTTAAAAATAAATCGGAAAAACATACAGAAAAAATAATAATAAACCTAAATTATATATTGACTGTACTAAATCTAACGGGTTCATTCTTTTGAGTCTTCCAAGCGTGTTTGTGACAAGAAAATCTTTTAAAAGTTTATTCACATGATTTTTCAGTCTAGTGCTTGGATGTAAGTCTTCTGTTTTTTTCTTTCACTTTATATTTATTGAGAGTCTTGGTTGATCAGCTAATTTGGGATATACTTGGATGCCTTCAAGTTTTTTTTAAGAATTTTATTCTGTGATCTTTACAAAATGTTTATTTTAGTTTGATGTAGATTAAAAATCTTAAAATATGTTGGGGACCTATTCCATTCATAGCGCTACAGGGTGGCTCTCTGTTCTGTACAGCAGTGCTACTTTTGCAGAAAACACTCGCGTAGCGAAATGGTGTAAAATCGGGCGATACTTACTCTTAAATACTGAGTTACCGCTTTTGGCACTTTTTACCCCGTATCTTTGGAACGGTATGACCTGCTTTTGCTCAAAAAAAATCAGCATGAATTATTCTAATTGGTTGATCGGTGTTCCTGAATCGTCGATGAAATTTGTATCCGCACACACACATATACATCCATTTTTTCTATGGTATGTCAAAATGATAAGAAACCTATGAAATGTAAAATTATATAAAAATTTTCATCTCCGATTTTTTTGCGATTACTATAACTTACCCTACGGAAAGTTAATAATAAAAATTTGTTAAATCATTTCAATTGTTTTTAATCACTCATTCATCATTATTAATAAATATTTTTATATTGCCAATATTTAAGTTCTAGCAATTTGACTTTAACATAATGCCATGCACCACCACCAATGCCATTCACACATGTAGTCAAAATACTTACGGATAATTTTAAGAAGAAAACCTTCAAAATACTGGACCAAGTAATTAATGGAAAATTGCGATACATCTAACCGATCATCAGGAAATAGTTTGATGTATTCACCCGATTTCTAGAAGAATTTTTATAGTACTACTTTTCATATATCCGAGTCTCAATTGGACCCCTTTCTGTTGTATTTTTTTTATTGGAATTTATACAGTCAATTTACTTTTTCATAAAGCAAACACTTGTCTATTCGCATATGAAAGTAAAAACATGTAATATGTATGATGCGTTACGACCGTATAAAAGGAACATGTCAGGACTGTATATAGGCTAGGCATGGGTCACGTTGGGAAGGGACAACTTTAGTGGAAGAGCTGGTGTTCAAAAAATATTTATTTAGTTAAACCACTATTATTAAAGTTATGTAAAATATTTATTTAATTACCGAAGTATTATTAACGTTAAAAAATTATGAATAAATTTGTTTTGGTGCAATTAATGGATTGTTTTAATAAAAATTAAGATTTTGCTTCGTGTAAATTAATGTTGGTGGGGATCCCTATGATTAATTAGATAACAAGAGGACTGTAAACTATAAATATCGCATCAATATGAGAAAAATGATTAAAACAATGATTTTGTTTACTATATATATTGATCATCACCCTACAATCCTCTCCTCTCACTACTTTTGCAGTTACAGGTATTTATATTCATACATTTATACCCCTTACCGCAAAGGGTCCTGGGCTAAATAGAAAAGGCCCTGGTCAAATCTTGACCAATTCTTATAATGAGCAAGTTAATCCTTGAAATTAAACTTGAATTATAATTACGTGTTTGATTTATTACAAAATTGCGGTAAATTTGGTTACATTTTGTCAGTTCAGATTGAATCAATAATTCATTCATACAACCTCAAGTGGAAATTTGACATCAATGTTGTCTGATATCGGGCTTTGACGATAGTGGGAATTGCATAAAATTGATGCATTTTAAAACAATAAATTTATTATTAAACAGTTCAGAAGTTAAATTCGAACATATTCGATATTTTATAAAACTTCTTGTTTTGCGCTTTTCTGAAGATCATATAATTGAATCTAAAAATTCAGTCATCAATCTTCTCGAATAATCTTGATCTTGCAATAATAATTGAATTAAACCTATAATTAAAGTTTGATGATTATTAGATACATAAATCATATTAGTTTGAGGAATAGTATATTTTTAGAATCGCTGAAATTGCCTTCCCCAAAAACTAATCTTTTTTTAACACCGCCCCAATACAAGTAAAATGTTTTTTGAATCATTTTAAATGGATGATCCGTTCTTTCAAAAATTGTCTGACCTCCAAAACAGTTAAACCTGCTTTTTGCAAAAACTAACCAGTGCAGCCAGTACGGACTAAATATTTTTGAAATTATTCAAGTTGGTTGATCCATACTATCGAAAATAATGAGTACATTTATTTGAACCATATAACAGAACTTTAAAATTGGTACAGAACCCAGAAAATGGATTAAAATTAATACTCATTATTGAAGTATAGAGTATCTAATAGTTCATTATGCATATGTCAAATGCTCATTTTTGATAGCCAAATATCAATTTTTACAAACTTTCTTCTCTGTATCTCTGGAATTGCGGGACCTGTCTTTCCAAAATTATTCATTTTGTCAATACAAGTAAACTGTTATTCAAATCGGACACTCCGCTTTTTTGAATATTTAATAACCATTTTCTCCTCTTTGCTCGGAATTTTCAAAACAGCTGAACCTGCTTTTACTAAAGTAATCATCCCGTCTCCCCATCAATAGAAATCCAATTCTTTTTTAATCATTCAAATTGGTTGATTTGTGCTCTCGAAAACTGTGTTGGAGAATATTGTATCCGCACATGCATACTACACATATACATACACACACATTCATTCATTTTTGCTAAGGTATTCCAAAGTGTTCAGAAACCTTTGAAACGTAAAAATATGCAAAAATTTTCATATTCATTTTTTTTGCAATTTGTATAAACTACCTTAAGGAAACTTAACCCCTTAACTTACGATTTAGATTTGAAAATGTCGGGCCAAAGTTGTTCGTCATTTTTTTTATAGAAATAAATATTCCATATTTTCATATTCGTACAGAAACGAATTTGTACGACCGACGCTCGTATTATTTGACGTGGGTCACGTTAAGATGGGACCATAACGTTTTTTACGTGAAAACGAGGGCGGATTCTCGTGTTATCAACACTGTTGTTCATGATAATACGTTTTTCATGCGTACGCCTCGCTGATGTGATACTCATCGTGTTGTACATTTTAAAAGCTCGTGAATTTTATCATTCCAGGTGTTTTAATTGAATGTGAAGTGCGGATTATTATTACGGACGGGAAATGGTCGTTGCTTTATGCGCTATGAATATATTTGCTTTCACTTTGCTTATTATATACACTTAGACCTTTTTCTATCCGAGCCTTATACTATATATACATCTACACACAATATGCTAGTTTTTGTATAGGTACTATACTCAAGGAAAGTTTTTCATATCAACAGTTTGATCGTAAAGGTACAAATTACTACACTTTACTCTGATTTATATATATATATATATATATATATATATATATATTTGTTTCACTTATATTATTTACTATTAAAAAGTACTGAAATTTAATCAATAAAAATTATTAACTTTATTAACTTGTGTCACTAATTTTCTTCTTCATCAACAATAATTTTGTTAATTTACCAGTTAGCTAGAAAAAAAGTAAATCAAATGATAATTTAAACATTTGTCTAGTTGGAAATAGTAAAATACTGTCATTAAATACGTACTATAGATTTACAAAATCAGGGCAAGTGTCACAGCCGTTCTGGAAGTGTTCACAAATGAAAAACAATAGCTATAAACAAGCCTTTAAACTGTTCAAAAGCAATGAGGTCTACAGATATAATAATGTAAGGCGCTAATTCAATGCAATTGAAAATTAGAAACTTGTTCGAACAAACATACTTTTTTTTCCTCTCTTCAGACGCTCTCAAAATCAGTGTAGTTTAGATGTTATGACGACCGTCACTACTGTACCCTGGCACAACCGTCTCCCCTATTTGATAGTAGAAAATTTTATAATATGCTGATTTTTAGATGAAAAACATATATACTAAAATTTATTTATTTTGACGTTTTTCTCAACATATAATGTAGTTTATAAAAATTAGAATCATAGTTTTATAATCTGCAAAATTTTGTATAAGTCATACAAAAGATGGCAAATATGTGTTTATAGTGGCAAGTAAGATAAATATGACATAGTGTAGTCGATACATTTTGCGTTTGTTTTTTTTTTTTTGTTAAAATTATTTATTTGAAATATATAAGTGATATTTTGAATTTTAGCTAGAATTAGAATTAAAATTCAAATTATTTTTCCATATTCAAAATTTTTCTTTTGAAAATTAAAAAAAAATTGAAATAACATTAAATTTCTTTCGCCAAAAGCAATCGTTTCGTCAACACAAGCAGAACGTTTTTTAAGTCATTCAAATCGGATGTTCTCTCAAAAACTGCCTTTTTTACACATTTAGCTTTATATGTACGAAACGGCTAGATTTGCGTTTGCCAAAATCAAGTCACTACTTGCCTCACTATTACAAATCGAATGTTTGCTCCATATCTCCGAAGCCTCTGGACCTGCCTTCTTCAAAATCTAATCAGAACGTCTCCTAATCAATAGGAATCGAATGTTTTTTAACTATTTAAGTCGGTTAATTCGTACGCCTGAAATAGTCGACGAAAAATTGTCTCCACACATACACACACACATACAATTTTTCTGAGGTATGCCAAAATGTTCAGAAACCTTTGAAAGTGAAGATATGCAAAAATGTTCATTTTAGATGTTTGGCCCATTACTATAACTTATCTAACGAGAAGTTAGTTTATTTTTTATTTATATGATGACGCGCAATTTTTTGCCAATGTTGATAATAATCTTCCCCTAATATGCTTGACTTACAACTCAAATTGCAACACTTGTGTATCATTATAACCATTAACATATAATTTAACTGAAAAATAAAAAAATATTTCGTCTGATATATGCCCAGAAAAACTATTCAATGATTTACCACCATTAAATAAAATGCACCTAACTTTTATTCAAAATACGATTTATTTTTTGTCTGCCAGTCAGACTCAGTTATTCGAACGCTGGACTTCTTTTTCTGCCTTGGAAGTAATATTGAAAAATGATTTGTATTTGCGTTTGGGCGTTCGTTGAAAATAGCATGTAATAAACAAGGGAATAAAATGATGTACGTATGTGCCTTATTTTCGCTATAAATCATTGAGAATCTCGCTTAGCGTTGTATGGACTGAAAATAACAAGATAATATAAGTGTCGATAATAGATAGGTACCCAAGAGCAATTGGCTTACATGACTTCTTCACACTGATTTTGCAATATTGGTAGATCGAATTATTTTGTAGCCGAAGAAAGCACATCAAACTTTCTAATGGAAGACTTTAACTGTAACTCTAAATAACTTTAACTATAAAAATTATAACTATAATATAAAACTATATAAATAATGTTACCATATGGACGTCTGCCTTAATTAGAAAATAACTTACTAAAGAGATGCCTATACTTTTTTTTCTTAAATATTAGCTTTTAATCAATCTTACATAATAGCTTATATAATAGTATTATTTTAATTGCAATTAATAAAATAAGTGAAATAATATATCTGTTCTGCTGTTTATGCGCTCTTATGTTATCGATTATAAACCCAGAATTCACAATACTTCAATATTAAGAATTTTGGCCATCAATAAATTTTGACAAAACTGAGTAGCTGCAACTATTTTCTTGATACATTTATATAATACAATTTTAAAAATAATTTTAGCTAACTAGTTGGTATTGGTATTTTGCAAGGCAAGTTACATGAACTTCTCGATATGTGTAAATAATCGACTTAATCAATAAAAAATAAATTAATTTATGAGTGAATAAAATTATTCCGAGTGAATTTATTGCACATAATTGAAAATGAACGAAAACGTTAACTCGCATTATTTTCTAAAAGCAAATTTTCAAAAATCAATGGTTTTTAAAATTGAACCAGTTTCCGTAGGACTTTATTGGTTTAGTAGGATCATTAAGACCAAGTACTCTATCGGTATACCAAGTAAATCGTCTAATTTTAACAAACGTCAAAATAACTACTCATTTTCTCAAATTTTTAAACTAAACTTTAAAATTTTAAAATTAAACTAGTCGTAAGGCCGTAATATTTCAGTAAGTTCTATAATATGATCAAGATATATATCGCCAAAAAAGTTTCTTAAAAATCAACACCTTTTGATTTTTTAAAATCGATTCGGTAGAATGAGCTTAAATGTGGACGAAACGTTTAAATCTTTTCTTCAAATTACAAAGATACGGCTCGGCAGATCGTCGCACAAAACTGACAAACGATAGTCCTCATTGAGTTCAAGCGGCTTTTAAATTTTTGAAATCAGTTTAGGCGTTTTTGAGAAAACGTCGATCTAAGGTCTAATTTTGGCAAATGCCAAAAAAGCGATACTAAATACTTAGCAAATTTTGACGAATTTTTAAAGATAAATGAGTTGTCGTATGGCCGCAATATTTTAGTATGATCTATAACTATGGTAATTGCCGTCAAAAAAAAAATCATGAAAATCGTGGAAAAAAATTTTTTTAACACTTTATTACAAGAAAACGGCCCGGCCGATCTTTACCAAAAACTATTCAGCACGACTCCCAACCAATATCTTTCGAACAGTTTTTGAATTTTCAAAATCAATTCAGAATTGCGGGCTAAAATTTTTACTTTTCTGCGGTTTACAAAGAAACGTCTTGGCTGATCGTCGCGCAAAATTGATGAACGCTAGTCCTCATCGAGATGCATCGATTGGCTCAAATTTTTGAAATCGGTCCAGCCGTTTTGAGAAAACGTCGATTTAAGGTAAAAAAATCTGTTCACATACACAGACACACACTTTTTTCAAATTTGGTCTCATTCGATTCAGAATGGCTTGAAATGTCGAGAAAACATAAAATTAGCGAATCGGATTTTTTGATGAAAACATAAACTTCTCCTTCGGGAAGTTAATAATATGAGGGTTTGTTGCTTTCACTTTCTAACGTTGGTGAGTATCTAATTGCCAACGTTCAGAATAATTAATGAAAGTGAACACTTAATTTTAAGTGCATCGACTAATAATTCAAGTCGAAATATTTCCGTATATAGCATTATATTCCGCGTCCAATATATATATACTAGTAATCCAACATGATTTCCTTACAACTTTCAAAACCGTGCCCAATTATCGCTGCCCACCTGAAATGCCAAACAAGAGTGTTTGCACAATGTTTCTGTTATTTATATGGCGATAATACGTAGTTACAATTTCTTAGGAAAATGCTTCTAGTATAAATCAAAACCAATACCTCGTAGCAATATGAAAACTTAATTAAAATATTATTTATCGTTCACGTGGCTATCTATTGGCGAATAATGAACCTGTACCGATGCATCCACTGAACGGCAATTTGTTTGTGTTTTAGCAAGGTCTCCTGTATAAGGCTACTTACTCATAATCGGGCAAAATTATTATGTTCCGGGTATGTTTTTCCTTTAGTCTTTATCAATTAATACTACAGATACTAATTTTTAAAATAATACGATTTTGTATAAAAACTGCTAATTTAAGGGCAGCACTATTGAGCAAATATGTCTATCCATATTTGTTCAGTTTTTATTGAAGTAAAACTTCTTTAGGCGCGACTGTAGTGTAAATCCGTACAAATGCAACGGAAGTCCGTTACGCCCGAACTGTTCGTCATTCGCTCTCGATGAGATCATTTCTACACGGGTCGATTGTGATTAGTCGTCGCGTATGTGAATAGAGATTTGTCGTTGTATACGTACCGGCATCAACGTTGTATGCGTACCGATATCAACAAGGAAATCGGCATAATTAAACATTTTAAAGTTACATAATAGTACAAATCTCGATTTAATGAAAAATGCTTCAATTAGAAGAATATTTTACCCTGTTCCTTGAAAATAATAAAACAAATATATTGTTCGTAGTTCCTATAAATCTTTGAAGTTATTAAAATAGAAAATATTTTTTAGGCCAGATATTACAACTGTTTTAAGAATGAGATTATGTTGCCAGCGAAAAGGTAAAATAAATACAAGCAGTCAATAAATGTATATTAATTTAATTCCATGAAGTTCTTCAAACACAATTACCTGATGAGTGAAGTTGCAAAACTGTGTGAACGAATATTATAGAATTTATAATCTTTAGAATATTTAGAATTATCATTAGATTTAGAATATTTAGAATTATTGATCAGCAATTACTTCATTTCTTTAATGAAGGTTCATTTCTAAATGCTAATTACAATGACAAACCGATCATGTCATATTTGAAGTATGACTTTAATTACAATATTGTTTTTAAATATTATACATATTTTTAATGCTTCAATCGCCTGTGAACATTGGAAACATGAAACTAGTTTTCAAGAAAATAGTTTTCAAGGTTTATATACATGAAATAAATATTTTTTTTTTACTTTCTAATTCAGGTTATATAATTCTGATTATTAGAAATACGAGACAAGATCCTTCATTCTAATCTTGCTTTATTAATTTTTATTTATTCATTTTTCTTATAAATATGTATAAACGTTTTCGTCCAATTTATAAGCTTTTAAATTTTGTTTATAAAATACGAATAGTGAAAGTTACAGTATTTATAATAATCTCTTTGAAAGCGTGTTTGATATTACTCTCAATATTGCAGTACGGGAAGTTCCAGCAATTTGCCTCAGGGCACAATGCTCTGAACCACTAGTTATCAAATTTATAATATAATTCTACTCTTTTTACATTAATCGAAAATCTACTATAGAGTATTAGAAAAACAATTATAATCAAATGCTTCAACTTATTTATAGAATGTTTGGCATATTTTAATTTATATGAGAAATTTGCAAAAAAAATTTTAACGAATTATAACTTGTCCTATATCTATGAATAAACTAATAAGCTCTAGAGACTAAATAATCTAGATGTACCAAAACAATACTTAACAATAATTAACATACCACATTTTACATTTCTGATTCATTCAATAATTTTTTTTTCAATTTCAGGCTTCTACACATGGATTCTACACCTCTCTGGTAAGTTTTTATTTATTTTTTTAACAAATATTACTGATCTCAAAATTATTTTTTATAATAATATATGATCTATAACATTATAATATTATTTGTTATGAAGAACATATAAAAATTTGTGTAGAGATGCAGCAACAAAAATTTAGATATGTTACAAATCCGGAACGAAAATCTTGATGCATTCGTGAACAATAATAATTACTTAATAAATTATTTATTATTACAATATCATAATATACTAGATACAGATATCTATTTTTATATAATAGATAAATAATTTATTTATCTACACGGTTTTAGAAGCTAGACTAAAAAGAACGTTTTATCCCATGGCCGTGTTCGCCTATTATGTTTTCAAAGTATAATTAATAAAACGGTTTTACATTTACCTGAATAAAACTTGTTTATTTATGTGAACAAACAATTGCTTCCTGAAGACAAAAGGGCTTCAGTTCTCTATTATTAATGATGTGATAGACGCGCCATATACATCCCGTGAGTGTTTATTTAATAAGTATATTTGTTTAAAGCTCTTATTGTCGACAGAGAATTGTCTAAGGTATATAAAGGCAGACTTTTTAAAGATAATTATTTTTATTTTGTATTTTTATTATTGACGTGGGATTCGATGTATTTGTATCACACCTGCGCGATATCTTAGAGACACTAACTTATATAGTTGTAATTATAATACAATTTAATAGCAATAAATACCAATAGTTTATGGCAATAAATTTTATTTCGTTATTTTATATCTATTTGAATTACAAACTGTCTATTATTATAAGATATGAAAATAATCAATAATGTGCTTTGCTAGTTTATCATATGGCTATTCGAAGACAACTCGGGAGTTGCCTTTTCCAGTTGTGATACTTTTTTTTACATATTTGAAATTTTAACCTACTTATTTTTGCAACAATCCCAATTGGCTATCAAATCGAGATCCATAATCTCAAGTTAAAATATGATATTACTACTGCTTGATATCAAGCTGAAATGAGTTGAAACTAGTGGCCACATTCTTACCTTTGTGGTAATTGTCAAAAAAACACGAAATTACATAACGCACGTTTAGATATTAACGAAAATTTTAATTAAGTTAGACACTAAAATGATAAATATTACTTATCTTTCTTATTGTTTAGCTTAACTATCATTTAATTTAGTCGAACTGTAATGATTAAGAATTGGGGCTTTTGATTATCGATAGAATATGTATGATTATAGAATTATAGATATCGAATACATTTTCAAGTAAAAAATTACTTTTCGTGAGAATTTCTGCAACACGCTAAAACTATCATATTTTTTTAATTCTTTTTTATTTTATTAAAATGGCCTTGTTCTACAAACTATCAGATATAGATATCTTCTATATCTGTAATCTATACATGAAAAAGTGATTGACCTCAGGGTTTCCCTCTCGAAGAAAATACTTCGAGATTTTAACGACTAATATAGGGCTAAATAGAGTGTATGAAAGCAAATCATAGCTAATAGATTAGAATAAGTTTAAAATTTAAGTAATCAAAATTACGCGCATTAATGGTGTGAAATTATTTCGTGCAAATAAATTTTGTCGGTATTGTATATTATATGATAACAAAATGAACTAGTGGTATATGGCATCGTGCCTTAAGGCAAATTGCTGGAACTTTCCGTACCGTAACGAAATATAATTTCTTAAATATTATAAATTCTGTAATATCGTCTAACATTTATAAGAATTATGTAAACTAAATTACAAATTTAAAATTATTCACTTAAAATGTGAGCTTTAGAACTTTTAATTTTAATCAGCATTAAAATTGAAATCTGAGTTATTTTCGTCAAAAAAAAAATTAAACGAATTTTTTTTCCAAAAACAATTATTTCGTCAACACAAGCAGATTTTTTTTTTTTTGAATCAGTCAAATCGGCTACTTGTTTCTCTCAAAAACTGCCATTTTTTGTGCATTTAGCTCTGTATCTTCTAAATGGCTGGACTTGCCTTTGCCAAAAACTAATCACCACTTCTCTCAATCATTACAAATTGAATGTTTTTTTAGATGATTCAAATCGGATACTCCGTTCTCTCAAAAACTCGATTTCTATTTTCTGCACTTTTTGCTCTTGATTTCCGTAACGGCTGGACATGCTTTTGCGAAAAAGCTGGATATGCCTTTGCCAAAAACTAATCAGCACATCACCCTATCAATGGGAATCGAATGTTTTTTAAACCATTCAAATCGGTTGATCCGTGCGCCCGAAAACGTGAACGAAAACTTTTATCCAAACACACGCATACACACACCCACATACATACATTCAATTTTTTTAGGTATGCCAAAATATTCATTAACCTTCATAACGTGAAGATATGCAAAAATTTTCGATATTTGGACGATACAATAACTTACCCTACGGGAGGTTGAAAAAAGTATAGTAGTTTACATTTTGTCGTTCTCTGACTTTTTAGACTTCTGTTTCTTAATTTTGGACATTGCAATCACAATATATATTACTATATATAAATTTTAATTGTGAAGACAAAAAGTATTTAATACTAATTTATTTCTTGAAAAAAACTTTATATAAAAATATATTTACCAACGATCGACCATAATCGCTACGTAATGACTCCAAAACAATTATTCAATCAACGAAATTGTATCTGAAACAGAGATCGTGTGAGGTGAATCAGCATGCATTCGTAAAAAGTTGCACGGGGCTCATACATATTCGCCTTGCACTAATTACAATCCTCTTAAAACTCGATCGCTCATTATATCAGTTTTATACCAACAAGATCTGTTTGCGGTGAATGTTTTTCCTTTTTGTTGCACGTCGCTTCAAACCAATATTACAACGTATTTGCTCGTATTTAACTGCTGTGCACCTGAATTGA
>NW_020539726.1:18739996-18758801 GCF_003426905.1 Ctenocephalides felis
GGGTGTATGTATGTATGGATACAATTTTTTGTCCACGATTCGGGCGCACGGATCTGATTAAAAAAGTTACATTCGATTTCTATTGACCGGGATATGTGCTGATTAGTTTTTGGACAAGACAGGTCTATCCGTTTCGGAAATACTGAGCAAAAAGTGCAGATAATAGGAAATCGGTCGCTGCTCTGCATGAATGGGGTATCCGATTTGATTGATTCAAAATTCATTCGATTCGTATTGAAGGCGAGATTGAGCCGTTTAGAGATATAGATCAAAGAGCACAAAAATTCGTAGTTGTGGAGAAAAGAACAGAGTATTTGAGATGAATGATTTGTATTATGGGAAGATGTAGATATTATTTTTTGCAAAGGCAGTTCCAGCCGTTTCGGAGTTACGGAGCAAACAGTGCAAAATAGCAGTTATTGAGAGAACGGATCATCATATCATGATTTCAAAAAGCATTTTGTGTGTTGACAGTGCCAAGAAATGATTAATTTTGGAAAAGGCAAAATCTATTTCAAAACTTCTAATAAATTTTAAAATATTATTCAATAAATTATATATAAAATTATTATGTACGGATGTATGAGAGGATACTGCTAAACGGTCATTCAGATTTTGATAAATCTTTTTGAAGTTTGTTAGGTAAAATTTTAAACTTAATTTAAATGATTATAAAATATAGTAATATTGTTGAAATAAATGGGGAAAAATTGCAAAAAACAACAGAACTGTCACCTGCCAGAAATCTCATTTGAAATTTGAATTTAGTTTAAATAATGAGCCTAAGCATTATTAGAATATAATATATTCATGATTATAAATAAGCAAAATGTAATGTCTACAGTGCAAAAATAGCAGTTATTGTGAAAACGTAAAATCTAATTAGAATAATTCAAAAACATTTTACTTGTGTTGACAGCGTAAAGAGATGGTTAGTTCTGAAAAAAGCAAAAAAATATCTCAAAATTAAAGAAAAAAAATCCAAAATATTTTTTTTAATATCTGAAATAATTTGGCTTTAATTTTAATTCAGGCTAAATACATTTATTTTTTTTCTAATATTTATTATGTACAGGAAGTTCCAGCAATCTAATTCAAGGCACGATGCCACGCACTATTAGTTTTAGTTAAATTAGTAGTTTATTATAAAATCTATCAAAATTATTAAGATACATTTTAATATCTAAATGGGATTATATAGCATAAATAATAAAACTTTATGCATTTTAATAATATATAAAGTATTTCATTTAATAGTAGTTATTACAATGAACTGGATAGACTGAAGTCAATATAGCAGTAAAATTATTTGAGATCACCACAATGCACGCAATTTATTCCATTATAATAAAGATGTAACAAGCATTTGCCTGCATACAATATTTTAAATAAAACAATATTATTATCCAAAAATATAATCAATTCCAAACAATTACCCGAAGCCCGCCTCCCTTTGTTATAAACCCACATAAATGTCAAAAATCATCCTTCACACCAACCGTACAATTTCACAATCTGGCACATGTTCAGCGTGATAATACAAAACAACGTAATAAAACTATTAACATAATACTACCCTTATTTTATTTTCAAATTTTCGTGACTCGCCATCATCCCTTTTGGCCAATTTAATAGAATTATAATAATAATAAATTGGACACGCATCAAGACGTATCGTCCCTCAGGCCTGGGATGGACGTGCAAGTAGTACATGCCATATGTTAACGAGAAATATGACGTACGCACACTGCTAATATAGGAAATTGGATTAAATAAATAATAAAATACACAATGCATCAATGTCACTAGGAAAACGGCTGTGAAAATATTTACATATACGCATAGCATATTTAAAAACGATCCAGATGGAGAATCGTTCGTACGTTACGGTAAGAAAAAATGAAAACAGGGAAAGTCAATTATTCCATAGAAAACAAATATGAAATTTAATATACTTTTATTTATTTAATTACTTTTAGAAGTGAATACCTAGTTCAATTAAAACACTCCACTACCCCCTCGACCAGGGGTAGCAACCATTCCGTGTAAAGCTTTCTGCCCTGAAGGTTGTCACCTTCATATCATGTCAATATAATAAAACGAAAATACGTCCGAACAAGGCATTGCTGCAATATTCCAAAAGGAAAGCCTGAGGGTCGACTTCTAATAATATTCAGTAATAAATATTATTATAAAAATATTTCAGATACTAAGAACTAATAATGAATAATACATCCCTTATTTTATAAGTATTGATGCCTACTAAAAACATCGTTTTATAGTTAGTATACGAATGCCCCCAGTTTCAGTTATCATCTGGTTTCATAAAGCTCTGATCACTTTTTCAGTTGTTAAAGTTATATGTAAAGGGTACAAGAAGTTATGAAATAAACGAATATATCAAGCGTCTACGTCTGTTTATATTGATTAGCCTCCACAGATTAGTAACGGTTTTGTTAGCAGCAGAAAGAACCTACAAATTATTGGCATGATCGGTGGACTTTCTATACAGAAGTGGTGTCATTGGCGGTTTCAGCACTACATAAGTATCAAACAGAACAGATTAAAGAACGTTATAGTTCTGATTGTGGTAGTATTAAAATTTGTAAATTTCATCATCTGTGATATATAAATATTGATTCCACAATTATAAATTTATACCATTTCATGAAATGGTTTCATAGAAATGAATTTGCGTCATAAAACCCGTTTGGACTTACGGTATCAAGTTATGGGGATGCGCAAGCGAATCCAATATAGTAATGATGCAAAGATGTCAAAACAAAATACTAAGAAATATGGTCAACGCACCGTGGTACAGAACTAACCACACTATTCATATAGATTTAGATATTCCATACGTCACAGATGTCATCAGGGACAGAAGCTCGATCTACTCTTCATCAAATGAAACACTAGGCTTCACTGATTGGAGTGAACTCAAGTTAATTATTTCTTTTTTTTTCTTTTTTTTCTTTTTTTATTATTATTATAATTATTATTATTATAGTAATTATTATTATTATTATAATAATAATAATAATAATAATTATTATTATTATTATTATTATTATTATTTTTATTTATTTATTTAATCTTTTTTTTCTCCTTTGTGTCGCAATAGCTTATAAGATAAATTGTATCTTCATTGCTATTAATAAATAAATATAAAAAAAAATTAATTACCAAATAAGGTGTTAAATACCTAATTAACTTATTGATCATTTGTAGTATATTCAGATATTGATAAATATTTTGTATAAATATATAAAATAAAGTGATAAATATTTATCATACTACTTATACTCCTGTTTTAGAAACAATATAATCTACAAGTCCATTATTTTATAGGTGAATGGATAATCAACGATTGTGAACTTAAATGGATAATGAACGATTTTTAATTTAACTTTTTTTTATAAGAGTATTCATTAGTCCCTCAAATTTTGCAACTTTTCTCTTTAATCGACGATGGGAAATATGCTGAAACTGCAATTCACGTTGTTAATTAAAAATATAAATCAATCAATCGTGAAAACCTCCCTGTTTAGCAATTAACAACCCTCTCTATTTCGCTTCGCAAAAATAAACATGCAACTGTACTACTACTACTACCCTTCAGAGCAATTAAGCAAATTATATAACGAAAAAAACTAAATCATTTTAAAAATTTATAAATAGTACGAACAATGTACGAGGTCTATTTTTCAGAACTTTAGTTAATTTTTATAATTAAACCACTTTTCATAGGCCTATAATATTTTAAGGTGTTCGTTTTGACCATCAACTCTATCACCATGCAAAATTTTATCAAAATTTTATAAGTGAAACGCTGAGGTTCTCCTTGTTAGACTTTAGTCTATCGAATATATCAAAAAATTTAACCAAGTAACAAAGGCAATTTTACCTAGAACGATATAATGATTTGATAGAATTTTATAAAAATTCGAATAGCTCATTGAATGAATGAAATCTATTTAAATAGATAACGCTAATGTATAATATAGCATTCGACATTAGACAGTTATAACATTTTTGTTTATACCTACGTTTTATCGCATTCTAATCGAAGTTTTTACAATATATTGATTTTTACTCATTTTTATTAACAAACATTATTCTTATGAACATTCATTAAAAAAAGAGTGCGCGTAAGGTTCACACGCGATTGAAGTAAAACTTTTTTGCTATTGTACCAGATGGCATTTAAGTTAAAAATAAATATATAATTACTTATAGGGGACGGGATAAAACATTCTTCCGATCCAGCCATTTTTTATTAACTCAAAATATTAGAAGTAATAGCCTTTAACCTTAAAATGTAATGATATGAAACACCAAAAAATGAACAATATGCTTCACGCTTTCGGTGACGTACGCACGTATAAAGTCACGCATACAAAGAAGCCTCGTACAAATACGACGCACGTATAAAGCCACGCATACCAAGAAGCCTCGCAGAAATTGGACCAATCGCAATCGAACCCGTATAGAGATATCACCGAGAGCAAATGACGAATCATTGGCACTCGACCTTGCCGTAACTCATTTCCGTTGCATTTGTACGGATTTACACCCATGTAGCGCCTAAAAAAGTTTTACTTCAAAAATTGTTGAATTAAAATAATGAAATGAGTAAATATAAATGTGAAATATTAAAGATAACTGAGAAGATAACAATATAAAACTTTCAAATAACGTGCTATTAAATTAATATAAATCATTGCCATGAGCAAGTACTTGTAAGACTCGAAAAAAAAACTAATTTACTTTTAATGAACAACCAGTCGAATATTGTTAGAATCACCTACTGTTACCATATAATTTTTTCTCCTCTCGAAAAATTAAGCGATTCCATCGTCGAGTCGAAGATAAACCGTTCGTGTTCTTCGTACGCGAGCAAACAAAACTCGAAATCCCGGCTCTTTGAATAATCGGTTATCATTGCGCGGCATATAATTATTTCCAATAATCACACAGAGCGGAGAGTAGAGGCTAAAAACCAGCAACGTCCGTATATCGAGGCATGCATAAAACATTGTTTGAGCTCGCATAGAAACGATGATACCTATCTGTTCATGGCATCATCAACAATCCAACAGTTTCTGGTCAGGGGATATAGGTATAGGTACATATTCACAGGAGGAAATAGTAGAATAGCTATGGTACGTGTTTGGAAAAAAAATTGGTAAATGGATAATATATATCCATTGACTGAAGCATAGCTCTGTACGGATCAGAGGCATGGACTCTAAGAAAAGCCGATAAGAACTGTCTGGAGAGTTTTGAATTGTGGTGCTGGGGGCGAATGGAGAAAAGAAAGTGGATAGACAAGACAATCAAGGAAAAAGTACTGAAAGAGTGAGAGAAGAAAGGACTTTACTAAGCACAATTTTGAAAAGGAAATGAAACTGAATTGGACCCATTCTGCAAAAAAATGCCTTCTACATGATTTAGTTGAAGGTAAAATAGAAAGACTGAAAGAAATGGGAAGAAGAAGAATACAGATGTTGATGACTGGCTCGGGAAGTACTTAATATTAGAAATGTGATTATTTGCAATTAGAAACATTTTCTTGATGTGTATGTAGATGTCAAAATGGATATTACTACTGTATAATATCAGGTTCTATGAATCCCGAGATCGAACCGTATATCTTGTATTGGTAAAACTAGACTTTATTTAATAGTGGGTTAAAAAGTATATGAATGTAAGTATAATTAAAGTAGTAACTTTAAAAAATAGTAAACAAATTAATTTGAAGTTACTACTTTAAACATACTTATATTTATACATAAATACTTTTTACCACACTATTCTATAAAAAAAGCCTGTTGATATTGCTTGATAAAATTATTTACATGCCTTTTTGCAAATTATAGTTTGTAAAAAATCGTACATACCTCTTAAATTTTTGATTTTTAATCTTGTTAAAGTATGGACAATTTTAATGTTTTTTGCATTCTGTAATTTCGATAGAACTTTCTATGTCTTTTGAATTTAAAAGTTTATTATATTCTAAACTCATCAACTTAGATAGGGACAATTCCTGTAGGTAATTCAATGTAGAAAAATTGCTCTTCATATATAACTATATAATACCCAAAGTGAATATAATTTTTTATAAAGAATTGTATACTATCTTAACTTTGCAACGAGTTCCCTTGATTCCCCTCACTTGTCACAGGTCGCAGCAAATGACCTCAAACTAAGTGCTACTCAAAACATTTTATTATCCCATGTTCCGGCAAATAAATGTTTTCATTTTTGATTTTTGTGCTAAAATTGCATTTAAAAAGCTGCAATTTACACTATCATTAAACAGTTTCTAAATATGAAAGTGTTTTACGAACATTTCTAGTTTTAAGAATAAAATTGAAACTCTTAAATTTTAAATTGCGCACGAAGGTTTTTAAATTAGTTCAGATATCACAGTAATTAAAATATATTAAATTAGATAAGCAGGTATCAAAAATCAAATTTTCATCATTAAATAGTTTTGTTATATGAGAAAAGCCTAAATAGGAAATTATATTTGTAACGATTGTTTAATGACAGCCTGATATACCCAGACAAAAGACCTAGTTTGGTATTCGTAAACGCATTTCCATCGCTATATATAAAAAAAAAACTTATTGTTAGTGGTTTAAAAGATATTATCTTAAAGCGTTGCTTGCATTTTTGCTTAGCGAAATAATATAATTTTAGAATTTAATAACAATAGAAATTTTATAAAATTTATGCAGTATGTAACTACATAAAAATTGTAGGTATGACATACTAAGTAAATTGTAAGAAAACAGTAATAAATGAATAATGGATCTTTTACTAGTAAAATTTTTGATATATTTTAATATTCATATAATATTATATTGATTATTATATTAAATATTATTTGTTATAAAATCAATTATTATTAAATATTGAAACTATGGTATTAGTATTATTATATGCTTTAACCATTTAAATTAAGCAATAATTTAAACGTGAAAATCGCTTCTGGATAGATTTCAAAAATCTTTTGCAAAATACTCGCCAGCTCTCTGATTATTTCTCAAATGAAAAACAAAAAGCACACCTGTACACAATGACTTCGTTCGCAAAGCCTTTCTACACGACCGAAAACGTTCAGGCAAAAGTTTTTAGTCATTTGTACCTCATAGCAAATTAAGGCCAATTCGCATTGTATCGCTGACTCCTTCAATAGAACAATAAAACATTATGGGATATTCGACTTGCTTTAGTCCCGCAGGATTTAATGACGAAAAAATATGAATCCAGAGCGCCTTAGGGACGTTGTAAATATAAAATGGTTAGCAGATAACTCGTAAATTTATGGACATTTTTTTGATGGACAGTCTTTCGGCAAGATGTGCTTAATGATGCACTCACACATGAAATGCCAGTATGGTTCCGCTTGTTATTTTAATTTTGCCAGTTATAAAATGTTAATGTATTTTGGGAAATAATTTAAGTATCAGAGCGGACAAGAGTTTTACATGTACAAAATAATAGAAATCATATATTGCATCTTTATGAATTACATATGTTATCTCTATTGAAGACTTATAATATCAAATAAGTGAAAATCCTAGAAATGCATATGATAATTTATGGCAGTGAGCCATTAATATATCCAACTTGTAATTTCCTAAAAAGAATCCTTTTATTAATATTTCAAATAACAATTTTCTGCGGAACTAATTATAATAAAATCATAAAAATAACAATTTTCTGAAGAATATTATAAACCATATTTCTTCTACCGAAGTGAAATAATTCTGATACTATTCAATAGTATTCAATGATTTTTATAATGATACCTAACACCAAGTACATCAAAGTACAGCAACTCAAGATCATAACCGCTGATAAATAAATCAATTTCTAAGAAAAAGTACTTCATTTACTTTCACTTGTACAATATTACTCGCGGAGCCAATACAAAATGCAAATTCATTCGCTGTCAATAAGATGTTCATAGAAATAAATATCAATGTTATCTCGCATAATCTTTATATAGTACAAGAGAGAAATTAAACAGTGACTCAGCATAATATTCAAAAAAAAATTAATGAAAAATAATTATTGTATTTGCAAACAAAATAGTGATAGAATTAATCTTTAATTAACTTGTACATGAGTACTAATTTTCACATATTATCTAGCTTTATATATAAATAAATATTAACTAGCCTATATATGATTTCGTTGAAAGACATCAATTCACGATTGACTTTAAAATGTATGAATAAGATTTTGGAGGACTAGAAGACAGTATTCAATTCAAAATATGTTTATTATAGCAGATGTTCTGATATAAAAAACTAAATCATTATTAGTGAAAAAATATGAAAGAATTAAAAAAATTTTTAAAAAAATTTCTCGTAAAGCAAGTCATAGTAATCGCAAAAAAATCAAAAATATTTTTTTTTGTATATCTTTATATTTCAAGGCCTTCTGAACATTGGCATACCTTAGAATGAATGTGTGTGTGTGTGTGCGTGTATGTTTGGATAACATATTTCGTAGACAATTTCGATCACAGATCAACCGATTTGATTAATTCTGATTTTTTTCTTATTGATTATTATTGTTGATTAGTTTTAAACAAAGTCAAGTCCAGCCATTCCGGTGATAAAAAGCAAAAATTATAGTTTTTAGAGAACGGAGCATTCGATTAGAATGATTCAATAGGTGCTTTACTTATACTGACGGAGTGAAGAATTTTCATATATTTGGAAAAGCAGGTCCAGCAGTTTCGGACATCCATGAAAGATTATTCAAAAGCTGACATTTTGTGAATGTCAAAAGTGATCTTTGGATATAAGCACATCAAATCATCAGATATTTTGTACAGATTTTAATAATAACTATAAACATTTTTTTCAATTTTTTGAGTTCTGTACCAAGAATTATTTTTGAATTTTAATTACTATTTTCTGGATCTTTAAAATGTAAATATAATAAAATTTACAGAATTTATAATATAATCTATTTAAAATGTTTAAAACAATTATGGATCATTGAGCAATTTTTACCTTCCCGGAGTGTAGTTATAGACATCGCAAAAGTATCGAAAATCAAAATATTTGCAAATCTTTACGTTTCAAAGGTTTCTGAACATTTTGACATACCTTAGGAAAAAGTATGTGTATGTATGTATGTACGCGTATGTGCGGATACAATTTTTTGCCAACGTTTTCGAGAGCACGGATCAAAACGAATTTAATTATTCAAAAAATATACTATTCCTATTGATGAAAAGACGTGCTGATTAGTTTTTGGCAAAGGCAGGTCCAATCGTTTCAAAGATATGAGACAAAAAGTGCCAAAGTTTTCAGTTTTTTATTCTAAAATTTAGATATATATCTACGTCTACGTAGAACTACGTCTAAAATTAAGATATGTCTAAAATTTAAATATCAATGATGAAATTTGCAGATCATTTAAGTGAATACTCAATAGTCATTTAAGGTAGAAAGGACCAGAAAACGACAAAAATTATAAGATCTTAAGTATCATGCAGAAGAATTACTAGATCGGATGAGATGCATTTGTTTATATTTTTTCAATTTATTGCCATTTGACCCCCAATTTTTAATTTAGATTTGTGTTCAGCGGTTAAAACTACATTGGAAAACATATGCCGCACACCCAATATAGGAAATTCTTTTATTTTGTAAACCTGTGTAATATTTTGAAAATATTCAAAACAACTGTTATTATTTACCTTTGGTCAGTCTTTATCAATTATTGATTATTTTTATTCCTCAAATGTTTAATTACAGTACGAAAAGTTCCAGTAATATGCCTCAAGGCACAATACCATGCACCACTAGTACAGTTAGTGAATTCATATAAAAATATAAAAACATGCGACTGTTCAATGACTAAAATTTCCAGCACTTGCAACATCCGAATCTGTATGGAACCATTACCGCTCACGTTATTTTTGTACTCGACGATTCTTTTCTAATCTTGAAGAAAATCCATTTAAATGACTCTATGCTGGTCTTATATCAAAGCTTATCTAATGTATGCTCTTACTGAAAGGCAATACGGCCAGACGTGAGCTGCTTTCAGGTCACATCGTATGCAAATCACCGCCCATTAGTGCAACACAACTATCGTCCTTTGCTCGCAAAACATTCTGCTATAACGACGTTAGCCACCGGGTTTGGATGCACCCCCGTGCAAGGAAACGTTCGTCTATCTGTTCTTTGCACAATTCAAAACACACCGTCAATAGAAAGTGCCTCCGTTGGGAAATCATATATACATTTCGCGCACTCGCCTCTCCCGAGCCACCCCCGAATTATATTCAGTATACATCAAGCGACGAGACGGGCAAAAAAGTACAAACTGTTCTAAAACAGGCGTGCAAGGGCACGATGTATGCAAACTACAAATATTTTTAATAATTTTTCACCATTGAAATTTAGCTATAGGGGAAAGTCCCTTAACGCCGGACGGCACCTAAAACCGGACACACTATTTAACACGTATTATTTAAGCGAGTATAAATCTTTTATTTCAAAATACAAGTAAAAGGGGCGCGGGGGGCGCACAGGTGCAGGATCACGCGCCAAGACTCACCTGTGACGCACACGGCAACGACGGGAGCAACACTTTGTTGTTTTAAGCGCAAAAACATGGCGTCACCTAATATCAATGGAAGTAATTCTAGTGTATTTATGCATTCATATTTTAGTGGCATTCAATAATAAAAGTAGTACTTGATTGTTATCCGTAAAATAGTAGAATATTATTGAACGAAATTGTCTGTCCCTTAGCACCGGACACTAAGTTGTCCCTTGGCGCCGGAAGTAAACATATTGATATTTTTTGTGAGGATTGACGTAATTTATTCTAATTATTTAATTTTGTTCTATATGAGTGCTAACGGTCACTACATACCCCCATTTTTCGTATTTTCTAGTCAAAGAATGAAAATCTTATGTTGAATGCTCCAGCTAAGGGCATTAGTGTGGCCCAGCCAGAAGGGTGGATAATTAGTGATTTTTTGCAATATCTAAGAATATTCGTCAAACACAAATATGCAGACATTCAAGAGTGTGGAGATGGCTACATATGTGTTCAATGCTAGTTATTTTGAAATGTCCGGTACTAGGTGCCACTTTGTAAAATCAAATTTTTTGTTATCAAAGTTTGATTGATAATATTATTATCGTTTAGCAAAGATTGCGTTTTTGTTAATTTAGTTTGATTTCTAACTTTGTTATCTAACATAAGTCATAATTTAATAAACATTTTGTAAATTATTTTTTGATTTATTTATAAATAACCTTACGTGTCCGGCACTCGGGGATTTCCCCCTATGTCTAAAATATAAATATATGTCTAAAATTTAAATACATGTCTAAAATTTAACACTATATCTAAAATTTAGATTTTTGCTTAACATTTGAATATATGTAAGAGTCACCCCCCAATTATATTCAGTATACATCAAGCGACGAGACAAACAAAAACGTACAAACTGTTCTAAAACAGGCGTGCAAGGGCGTGATGTATGCAAAATACGAGCACTGCATTTTGACAACGAATATTTTTATGAAAAACTTAGAAAATGTATGGAGATTGAGTACCATGAATAAACTCGTACAATATTTTATTTTGTAATAATCCCTATGCAGATGCTGTCAAGAATTTTTTACCCATCCTTGAACCTATGGTAGAAGCTATAGTATCATGCAATAAGGCAAATTGCTAAAATTCCCGTTCCATTTTTTTTTTTAAAAAAAGATTAACAATTTTTTTAATACTACAAAAATTGGTGTTTTGAGAATTTTTATATTTTTGAAAAAAGAAAAAGAGAAAAAATGTTTTTTTTTTTATTTCAAAATATTTTCATAATTTTGAGCTTCGAAAGAAAAATCGCTGCTTTAGCTGCATAGAGACAAAATAACGAAGCGCGTAAGCACCACGTCGCTGTCTAACGGATAAACAAAGTTACTAAATAATTATTTTAAATGAGACGATTCGAAAAGTGGATTTAAAAGATTTGAGCAATATTGTTAATATTTTGGTGCGATAGACAGCAAAAAAACTCATGGGATAATTTGAAATAAGAATAATTATTAGCAAAATTTTTAATTTAAAGTAAAATTTAAACTGTATTGAAAGAATAAAAAATTACAATGAATTTAACAAGGAATAGAAAAAATTTTAAGTCTTTCGAGCTTGAATACACAATATTAATAATGAAATGAAAAGGTTTTTTAACATTTTTTCATACCTTAGAAAAAATTGATGTGTGTGTTTATACGTATAGATGTATGTATATGTATATTTGTGTAGATTCAAATTTTCATCGACGATTTAGAGAACACGGATCAATCGATTTGAATAATTCAAGAAATATTCAATTCCCATTGATGAGAAGACGTGCTTGATAAGTTTTTGGCAAAGGCAGGACCAGCCGTTCCAGAGATATAGGGCAAACAGTGCAAAGTCTGATTTGAAAGATTTAAAAAACATTTCACTTGTATTGACTAACATATAATTTAAAAGGAAAATGATTATTCTGATTGACTATTTAAGAATGATTATTGAAAAATGAATAACTTTTATTGACGGAATAAAAAATTTATTAAATTTTTGGAAAGGCAGTTCCAGCATTTAAAATAAAGTTATTTGGCGGTCAAAAATGATCGTTTGACTATGCACATCAAATTATCAGATATTTTATAGTGATTTTTAAAGTTCAAAATTCAAATCAAGATCAATCGTCGAGTTTAAAAATTTCACTTTTTTTAGAAATGAATCAATATTTTGGAAAGAATAAACAATTCTCAGAAAGAATCAAAATTTTGAAGAAGATTCAAATCAAAATTAAAAAAACTTATTTTTAAATGACAATATTTTAAAAATTTTCAAAAAATTCAAACGCAAGCTTTTAAAATCTTGGAACTTTTAAATTATCCTACGGAAAATTGGAGCAATTTGCCATGAAGCACCTTGCCATGCACCACTAGTTTTTTATCTAATTTTAGATACCGATTAAAAGAAAAAAAAATCATATTTTATATTCCAATAGTTTGAAGAGCTTCAAGTAGTATTTGCATAGAACATAATTATAAAAACATTAAATCATATGTGAGACATGTTTAAAATTCAAATGAAATCCATGGTAAATAGTTGGAAATAAGCTCGTATAGTTTATATATATATATATATATATATATATTTATATATATATATATATATATACATATATATATATATTATTCTTGTGTATCATTACTGCACGCTTAAACCAAATTCCAACAAAAATATTTTCAAAAAATGCTTAATTTTTTAGAACACCCGAATATCCTTAGGCCGATCGTTTTATTCTTACTACCTTCACTTTATCTATATACATCATTACCTACATGGTGAATAGTTGGAAATAACTTCGTATGATCAATAATACAAAAATTAATTTATAAGTTAATGATTCTATAAAAATATGTAGTAAATAATTGTAAGAATGGCATCTGGCCTTATGATATATATCAAAAGCCAATAAATAAAAAAAAAACTTCGTATGATTCAAAACATATACAAGGATCCTTATTCTTGTGCATCATAACTGCACGTTTAAACTAGCATAAAAAAAATCAGCAAATGCATCATTTTTTGTTTTTTTAGAATACCCGAATTTCCTTAGGCCATCCGTTTTATTCTTCCCACCTTTACCTTACCTACATCCATCTACTCATCTACTCTCACGTGAGTCACGCCGCGGGTGAAAAATCTGCAATTGAATGCGCTCTTATCATTCACCATTGAGCGGCGAAAATTTAAAATCCCACGTTCTGCTGTTTAATATTCCGAGGGCGAAAAACCTGTGCGACACGTGTGAAAAACTTATTAGAAGAATGCTGCTCGAGCCCCACAACTCCACGACGCGGCGAGTATGCGGCTTGTGACGGGAAATAGAATTTATTAATTTTTTAACGGTAAAGGTAATATGAGTATATATATTCGCTCGCAAGTTGCGTCAATTTATAATTGAGGTAGAATATTTAGTTTGTATGTAATAGTTTTTGTGCGAAATATTAATAACGAGATTTCTAATAGAACATTAAAAGAACTAAGAGTGACAATTTAATCGCAATTAATAGATTGAACTCGCAGATAATATTATATAATGCGCTCTTATTTGTGTCGCCATAATCGGGAGAAATGTTCTATTTAAGGTAAAATGCAAAATATTCTAAATAACTGTAATTTTTCTAATAAATTGTAATCGCAAATTACAAAAAAAATATATATGTGTGTTGTATGTTTGGATACAATTCTTTATTCACAATTTTGAGCTTGAATCAGCCGATTGAAATAATTCAAAAAACTTGACGGGGACACGTTCTGATTATTTTTGAGCAATGACAAATACAGCCCTTTCGAATGAGCAGAGTGCAAAAAATAGCAGAAGCATCCGATTAGATTGATTCCAAAAACATTTTGCTTGTTAACAGTTTGACGAGATGGTTAGTTTTTGGAAAAGGCAGGTCCAGCGGTTTCAAAATTTTGGAAAAAACTTAAAATTACAAAAATAATTTCAGAATTTCATAAAGTTTTTTTTTTTAAATATCGATCTAAAATAAAATTATATAATTTTAAATTATATAATTTTAAAAAAAAACATGAGATAGGGTTCTCTAATGCATTATGAAATATGAGATAAAACCCTTTATCATATGTCGGCTTGATTAGATCCTGTTTATTTATTTTCTTGTAAACATATAAATATATCTTGTAAACGTCGTCGACTAATTTATGAGCTCTAATTTGAAAAACATTTAAAACAATTGTTATTAATCATTGATCAATTTTTGTTGATCGATTATTTTTATTTCCCGAATGTTTACGTTCAAGTTACAGCAAGTTCCAGAAATTCGACTTAAAGCGCAATGCCATGCACATTTTTTTGAAAGTCAAAGTCTTATTAAGGCATGACGAATATACTCGTCAATACACTAAATTGTCCAAGACGAGTATATTCGTCATAGGAGTTAACAATCAGAATTAGATGCAATTTAAAGATTGGATAGTGTCAAGATAATAAAATTATAAATTTTATGAAACCAGAAGAAATTTTCAAAAAATTAATGCAATTGAATTTGGTACATTTTTGCTTTATTTATTAATAGATATTATAACTTTTTCGCAGTCCTATGAGCTAGTTGTTGCCTAATAACGTGGCTTTTATTTTTAGAAGGCAACCTAACGGCAGGCCTCACTGTGTTTGATATAATTTTAATATAATAGAATTACTCTAATAATGCTGGCGTATAATTTTCTTTGTTGCAGCAATGCCGAGGAAAGGCTATTATCGTTTAGAAACATGTTGCTATCTATATTTTCAAGTAAAGACTAGTCTTAGAAGGCTACCGAACATGGAAATTCAAATTAGAGTCTTATAGCTTCAATCCTAAGCTACGGTTAAGACCATTTAGATAAAAATGCTCGGTAAAAATAAAAATGCCATTGTTCATCAAATGTGGAATCTTCTATATGTATCAGTTTAATCTAGAAAATAAATTTTAAGAATGTGTTGCCATCAAAATGCAAGGTGCACAGTTTATTTGTACAAACTTCTAAGGCAGACAATTTACTTAGCATTGTCCCAGACTGCTGTTAGATCCAAAACCGAACCATTGTGGTTACTCTTGGTTAATTATACACAAATTACTATACATAGAGAGAATGTTCTGTTTGTTTACTTTTTTCCATCAATTACCCGCACGCACGACGCGATTCACTATCGTTCTTGTCCAACTAGTACTACAGGTCTACAGGTTCAATTCGCTTTACTTTATTTGTTTAACTAGAAGGAATTTATTCACAGACGACAGGAAATTGACAGTCTGGGATAGAAGATTAAAAAGTTTTAATGAAGGCATTTAAAAGGACGATAGGACAGCAAAAATATTAAATTCTGTTGAGATTTAGAAAAACAAGTCCATCTACCAAATTATAAATAATAGTTTGTTTATTACCTTCCCGTAAGGTAAGTTATTGCAATCGTCTGAAAATGGAAAGTGGAAATTTTCGCATATCTTCACGTTTTGAAAGTTTCTGAACATTTTGGCATACTTTGGAAAAAATGTGTGTGTGTGCGTTTAGTGTGTTCGCAATTGTTCTAATTTGAATAGTTACAAAAACATACAATTTGATATTGATAGGTATAGGGATAGGGATAGGGATAGGGATAGGATTGATAAGGGATACTGATAGGGAGATGTGCTGATTTTGACAAAAGCAAAAACAGCCGTTTCTTCGCAGAAAAAAAATCGACGGTTTCAATGATACTTTTTATATTGATAGATATTATGGTCCCACACAAATTGACGAATCGTTTAATTTTAAAGATTCATCAAAGTCTGATATAATTTGATAATATGTGTCAAAATTTGTGTCAAAAGTCACTTTTGTCATAAGATAAGTGAAAATTTAAATATTCTGTCGTTTTTTTTTCAAAAAGGCCTAAACCAATTTCACAAATTTAAAATGCATTAGAATAAACTCAATAAGGAGGAGCCGTTTGCGATAAGACCGGCCAGGCCGTTTCCTTGAAATTAATTACGATGTTTACATGTGATGTTTAATATTGCACAAAATAATTTATTAAGTTCCTTTAAAAAAATGTTTCGGAATTTTTAAACTGAACATTTCTACAAAAAATTGGTTGAATTATATAAATTCGTTAAAATTTGAATAAATTCGAAAAGGCTTTTAGGACACAGGAACAAGTCTTTGTGGACTGCAATAATATAATTACACCTAGACAATATGAGAATATAATGCATTCAATGGTAATTATTAAGATATAGTACTCGTAAATGTATGTATTTGCAAGACATCAATTGGCAATCGTAATGTTTAGATTTAGGCAAAAGTGAGAAATTAAATACCTTAATTGCAAATTACAGAACTAATTTTTCTCGGTGAAATTTATATTTTGTTATTAGTTTAGATAAAACAAAATCATAATTCCAATTGTTTGTCTTAGTATACTGCACTTTCCAACTAATTCATTTAATTATAACGTACAAAACTACAAAATAATATTCGACTAATAATTAAAAATTTCTACAAACAATAATATAAACAAAACTTACCGTATACAAAATTTAATCCACAACGAACACTTGAACTGGTAACAAGATATTATCCACGTGTTCTCAAAAAATACACTAAACACAACAAAATTTTGCACAAAATTAAAAAATAATTATAAAGACATCAATAAATAAGTATTTGCACAAATTTCACAAAACAATAATATTCTTGAATCAATGTCTTATTCACTTTCAGAATTGGAAAGTCAGATAGCAATATTATTAGGAGAATAATAAATTCAGTTTAAAGGTAATAAATTTTATATATTTATATTAGATATTGTCAAATTGTTTTGACAATTTTTGTATACACAATTCCAATTTTATCTATAACAAATTGATTCCTTGTTTTAGTTATAATTATTTTTTCACTCAGACACACAAGTGGTTTAATGAAATTTTTATATGTTCATACAATTTTAGATGAATTTAAGATAACAATTTTTAATTACGACAGTTCGAAGTATTAATAAACACACCAAATTATTAACTTTCACTAAAAAATTCACAAAATTTTAATTATATTTTTAAATGCACTAAATGGTAGCAATAAGGGTCAATATTCAAATGACAAGTGAATAAACTGATTATTTTATACACAATTTAGTGTAAATTTTCCAGCATTGATACAGAAGAAAAACTATTTATTAATTATTTGTTTACGTCCACTGTGTAAAATTCTAATTTGTTTTTAAATTCACTAAATGGTAGCAATAAGGGTCAACAATATTTAAATGACAAGTGAATTAACGTGATTGTTTTATGCAAAATTTAGTGTTAATTTTGCAGCATTTACACAGGAGAAAAACGATATAAAAATTGTTTTTTTATGTTCACTATGCAAAAGTTTAATTTCTTTTTAAATTCACTAAGTGGTAGCAATAAGGGTCAACAATGTCTGAATGACAAGTGAATAACCTGATTTAGTGTTATTTATTCAAAATGTACACTGGAGAAATACGATATAATAATTGTTTTTCTACGTCCACTATGTAAAATTTTAATTTTAAATTAAAATTAATTTCATCTTCTATTCTATCTTTTAGGTCTACCAAGGCAGCAGTAAGGATCAACAAAGTTTAAATGACAAATGAATAGAGTGATTTTAGTGTTATTTTTTTAAAAATTCACACCGAAGAAAAACGATATAATAATTGTTTTTCTATGTCCACTATGTATAATTTTAATTTGTTTACAGATCAACGAAAACAATTTTTAGTTGACAAGCAAATGAAGCGATTGTTTATACACAACTTAGTGTTATTTTTATCAAAATTTACACACAAGAAAAACGATATAATAATTGTTTTTTTATATCCACTACGTACAATTTTAATTTATAATTAATTTTATCTTCAGGTCTGCCAAAGGCAGCAGCAAGGATCAACAAAGTTTAAATGACAAATGAATTAAGTGTTTTTAGTGTTATTTTTTTAAAATTCACACTGAAGAAAAACGATGTAACAATTGTTTTTCTATGTCCACTATGTATAATTTTAATTAGTTTTCAGGTCTACCAAAACATATTTCAGATGACAAGCAAAAGAAGCACAACTTAGTGTTATTTTTTTTATACGAATTTTACACTGAAGAAAAAACTATGTAAAAATTATTTTCCTACCATCCACAAAACCAGTAAAAACTCCCTCAACCAACTACTTCGTTATCCC